>NC_068953.1:8792878-9095909 GCF_026419915.1 Harpia harpyja | reverse complement strand
CCCCCTGGCAGAGACTGGCCTCGCCTTATTTCCGTTTTTTTACCGTTTTCGGCACACATTGTTCAAAATTTCCCCGCCTCCGCCGAGTCCTTCCGGGTCACGGCGGAGCCGCCGTAACGGTCACTTTCCACGGCAGGCGAGTTCTTAATTTAGAGGCCGGTTTTCCGCGCGTCTTCCAAGGCCGCCTCCGGGATCCGCGGCCGGTGAGGAGAAAAAGAACAAAGACGAAGCTGCCCTCGGGGAGGCCGCCGCCGGGCGAGGGGCAGGCGGGGCAGCGCGCGCCGGGCGGCGCTTTCCCTTCCGGGTCGCCGTCGGCCATTTTGTGGCGTTAAGTAGCCGCGCGCGGGCGGCGCCCCGCTCATTTCCTCGCAGCAGCGGGCAGGGGCGGCCGCCGCTAGCGCTTCGTCTCCGCTCCGGCCTTCGGCCGCCTTCCTCCCGGAGCCTAGAGGTGGGTGCCTGCGCCTCCCTCTCCGCTGAGGACCCCGCGGCGTTCCCCTATGCCCTGCAGCTCTCCTCCTTTCTGGACTCTGCTGGGCCGCCGCTCCGGCGCCCCCCCTCCTGTGTGAGGCGCTTCCCCCTCAGGGCCGCGCCGTCTCCTGACTCGCCCCGCTTCCCTCGGGTTTCTTCTCCTCAGCCGCCGCCGCCCCTCGGGGGCTATTGCCCGCCATGAGCTACGGGCGCCCTCCGCCGGACGTGGAGGGCATGACGTCCCTCAAGGTGGACAACCTGACCTACCGAACGTCCCCGGACACGCTCCGGAGGGTCTTTGAGAAGTACGGCCGCGTGGGCGACGTCTACATCCCCCGGGACCGCTACACCAAGGAGAGCCGCGGCTTCGCCTTCGTCCGCTTCCACGACAAACGCGATGCCGAGGACGCGATGGACGCCATGGACGGGGCCGTGCTGGATGGCCGTGAGCTCCGCGTGCAGATGGCCCGCTACGGCCGCCCCCCCGACTCGCACCACAGCCGGCGTGGCCCGCCGCCGCGCCGCTACGGGAGCAGCGGCTACGGCCGCCGCAGCCGCAGGTGAGGGCCTGGGAGGGTGCGGGGGGGGGGGGGGGGGCAGCGGAGTTTCGGTAATAAGGCGGGGAGACTGGGCTTAGCCATGCGCCTGTACGGCGGGGGCCGCTAGGTTTTGTTTCCTTTTCCGAGCGAGTTCCGTGGCGGGGTTGGGCGGGGGGAGTAGGGGTTTAGTAGCAAAGGCACGTGCAGTTCCCTTGGAGCGGAAGGGTTTCGCCCTGTAGTAGATTTAGCCCCCGGCCACTCGCTGAACAATGGCGCCTTCTTAACACTCGTTTTCTTGCCCACGTGGGTCCCGTTCCACTCTCCCTGTCCCGAAGTAGTCGCTGAAGTCTGTTGCGCCGCCCGTGTTCAACTTGTAACGCGCTTTTTTTCCCGTCCTGCTATGTTTTAGCCCTAGAAGACGACGCCGCAGCCGATCTAGGAGCAGGAGCCGCTCTAGATCCCGCAGTCGGTCCCGCTACAGTCGATCCAAATCCCGGTCTCGCACACGCTCTCGATCTCGCTCCACCTCGAAGTCCAGGTCTGCCAGGAGATCCAAGTCAAAGTCCTCGTCTGTCTCCAGATCCCGGTCCAGGTCAAGATCCCGGTCCAGATCTAGAAGCCCTCCCCCTGCCTCAAAGAGGGAATCCAATTCTAGATCCAGGTCTAAGAGCCCTCCCAAGTCTCCGGAAGAAGAAGGAGCTGTATCTTCCTAGGAACATGGTAATGTACCTCGGGATCAGCACATGTTGCATGTTACTTTATTGTAGCACTTAGGTGGGGTGTTGGGTAGTTCTTAGAGTATTAATAGCCTGAACCAAGTGGATCCTAACGGGGCACATTGTTAGTTGTTTTTTTTTTCTTGAGCAGTGCTTTTTGGTTATTGGTTTAGGGAAATTAATACCAAAGTGCTTTCTACGGAGAAATTTTTTTACAGAGAGAATGTTTTATTGAGAGATTAATGGCTTGGTTTTAATAAAATATTGTATGAGACGCAACCTATGATGAAAATGACTATTTCTTACTGTATTTATCCAACATCTGCATTTTCCCCTTTAAAGCTGCGGTCTCCTGTTTGCTAAAAGAATATTGGCCAGTATTGCAGATTTTAACTGATTTGGCTGATCCTCCAGGGACCAGTTTCTGTGGGCGTGTATTGGAGCAGGTTTGTCTTTAAATGTTAAAGATACACTATCCTTTTATAATGGAAGATCGGTTCAGTGGCCGTTATACTGACTGGAGGTAATAACTGTTCTAGAAAAGTGGCAAATTCCTTGCAACGAGAAAACCATGGAAACTAGTTTTTCCTCAAGTCGACATCTTGAAGAGGCATCTAAGGATACACCGGGTGGGGAAAGGATAGTGTGTCTTTAACCCTTCAAACTGTTTGGTCCTATTTTTAAAAGGAAAGGGCCTAAGCTAGCTCTGAAGTTAGATAATTGTAGCAAAATTAGTCACACTTTGTTTTGAATGCTAAGTAGAGTTTAGTTAAGTCTTTATGAAGAAGTATTAGTTTTATAACTTTTATGTAACTTTTAATAATTTATTGTTGAACAGGCTGAATTGAAGTTAATGGTGGCTTGATCTACAGCCTGATGCTTACTCTTCTTTGTAACTAAATACTTTGACAGAACCTTACATTTGGCCTCTGAAGTAAAGCAACACATGGGGGGGAGGTGGAACACTATGGAAATTCCTAAAACTTAATGAAATTAGGCAAAGCCAGTTGAAACACAACTAGAAGTATACCTGAAGTCATCCACACAACCAAAAGAGACAAGGTAGAAACCTGGCTGAACTTTTGTTTCTTCAAACCTAGATGCATCAGATAAATGAGAATCTACATAAAGGACGCCTTTGGGGGGAAAAGATCGCTTGAGTCTTCAGTCCATTGGAGAGACCCCTGGCACGAGCAACCAGCTGTTGAAAAGGTTATTTTGTAACATTTTGTCTAACTTTTTACTTGTTTAAGTTGCGCCTCAAGTGGCAGATTTTACATTTTATGTGCCATTTTGTTGCTGTTATTCAAATTTCTTGTAATTTAGTGAAGTGAACGACTACCGATTTCATTATTGGCTTGGATATTTGAGGTAAAACTTCATTTTTGTTTATATAGTGCTGACTTTTATTTGAAATTAAAACTGATGGTAACTTGCTGCCTCCAGTTTCATACTGAGGAAACATGCAGCTATTATATGCTGAGTAGCTAACTCTGTCAAAAAGTATTCTCAGTTTTGTCTTCATTCCTTAAATAAAATTCTGCAAAACTTCAATTTGAAACTTACTGTAAATGCTTTTTTTACTTTGAATTCAAATAGTATCTTCAAATTCAAATTGGTAGAAATCTTTTCAGGTGACAGTTGATATTTGAAAGGATTGTTTTATCAGACTCAATTCTAATCTCTTCTCTTATGTATTTTTGTGCACTAGGCGCAGTTGTGTAGCAGTTGAGTAATGCTGGTTAGCTGTTAAGGTGGCGTGTTGCAGTGCAGAGTGCTTGGCTGTTTCCTGTTTTCTCCTGATTGCTCCTGTGTAACGATGCCTTGTCGTGCAGAAACAAATGGCTGTCCAGTTAATTAAAATGCCTGACAACTGCACTTCCAGTCACCCGGGCCTTGCGTAAAAATAATGGAGCATACAGTGAGCACATCTAGCTGATGATATACACACCTTATTTTTTCCAGAATGGTAAAACTTACCAACCTACATATATGAACTTACATATGAGAAATGTAATGTTAAGAAAAGAAATGGTTCATTCCTTTGTAAGTACTGATTGGTGTATCTTTTGCTTAAGACATTCTGTACTATACCCACTGTCTCTGTAGTTAATATTAAACATTTCTCTGTGTTAACTTTTCTCAACTTAATGTCCGAGTCAGCTTATTTTTAGCTTGAAAAGATTTCTGCAATTATACTGTCAATGTTTAACTTCTATATAGTAACTGAATGCATTCTACTGCTTATGAATTTTATTTACAGGGGTTGCTTTTAAATTACTATGGGCAAACTTAACTAGTATTGTGACTAACCCAAATGTTGTATGGCAAGTATTGCACACCAGTCTATAAACACAGAATCAGACAGGTCCGCTGGGCATTGTTATGGAAGATACACACTGAGCAGTACTAATTGCATTTGCTGTGTGCTTGCCCTGACTCAACAGGCTGCTGCTTGATGGTAGCTAATCTTACAGTAATGATTTTTTTTTTTCCTTGATTTGGGTACCAAATGAATTGTAATTTCAACCATCACGTGTCAAGGGTTATTGTAATGCCTTGTTAACTTTATGCATGTATGTTAAATGGGAATGGAAACATCTGAATACTTGCAATCTGGCTTGATTGAGGATTAAAAGTACTTTTGTACAAACTGAGGAGTTTGTACGTTCCAGGACTGCATGGCTAGTGGCAGTCTACGCAGATGCATTTAAAAACAAAGGGGCTGGCTTTTGTATATGAATCTTTGGCAAAAAGCTTCAGTCCTGAGAAACAGATCTTACGGGGATATTTTTTTATCTTGAAAGAGTGCAGTTAACTTTTCTTCATAGCTGAAGTTGTGAATTTAAGTTGGATCTTGTGGATTGTCAGGTTGTTAAGCTATGTTGTGTAGTGGCTTACATAATGGAATTGAGTCTTTGAACTATTACATGGTCTTTGAGGAGGAGCACAAATTTCTCAAAAGCCATAGCTGAAAAATTGAACAGCTTTATTTTTACAATGCATGTTTTAAGAATTACTGCTAAGGGGATCCGCTTCCTGAAAAATATGCATGGGGTTTGCTGTAAACAGGACTGTTTTCTGCAGATCCGTGCTACAGTGAACAGTTAAGTATCATCTTGTATTGGAACGAACAAGTGGAATAAACTTAAGTACCATCTGATTGTGCTAGTGAGATGATCATCATTTCAATTGTATGTCTTCCTGGTAGAGAAGAGCTGGCCAAGTGCTCTTTGTCTGCACTGAACGAATGTAAGGGAACGTGGATGTTCTTCAGTTTCCATTTGCAGAGCAAAGCTTCAATAGACCAGTCGGCACTGAGGGGAGGAAATGCCAGTGTGTGAAAACGTTAACCCACATTTATAGCTTCTGCAGTAATTATTGGAGACCGTCACCAAAACTTAATACAACAGTTCACAAAACTGTGTTTCTAACAGTTTTCTAGTCCACAGTAAACTGGTGGTTCTTGGATTATTTTCTGGTTTGGTTGCTTTGGTCTGCTACCCCTAGGATTTACTTGGCTAATTCCAGCCCAATTCACTATCTGTGAGGAGCTTCTCTAAAATCAGTGCAGTAGTGCTTCTGAGAAGTTAACACTCTTTAAGAGCTAAGACAGGAATTAAGATTTGAGTCTTAAATATGCAAAAGAGTTTACCTTCGGACTTGATAAGTAGTCCAGAATTGAGCATGTGGATTCTTTTCCAGCAAGAAGTAAATCGTAGTTAAAATATCTTCAAAGTCTGTATAGTTTGGGGAGGTTAAGCAGTCTTGGTTAGTCTCTGGATTCTAGGTACAGTTAAATATGCCTGGTTATGTGAAATGGTAATTAAAAATCAATTATGCATCTGTATGAGAGGCCTGAGAAGCATGGCCTAAGTGGTTAATTAATGACTGTGTTTTCTCTTCACCCACCCTCCAGTGGTATTTATATGATAGCTTAATGCTGGAATCGCCCCAAGAATAACAAGTTTGATAGCATGGTATCACCATAAAGGCTGTCACCTGATCTCTTGACAGTGTTCTCAGTACTACTTGGACATGAACTCCTACCAGTTTGTCACAAATCAAAGATACCTGAGTGCTTTAACGTACCTTTTGGGTCAAAAAAGACATCCGATCCTAAAATAATGTCTACAGGAGCAAGAGAGAGCAGCTCTGGCGATACCCGCCCCCAGGTGAGCCCTAGAACAGGTACGTGGGGCAGGCCGTTCAGCAGACAGCTTCTCCGGCAGTTGCGCAGGCACTGGGGCAGCTCCTCGCTGTCCGACAGGGTCACTTCAGCACCGCACTTGGCAGCCAACACGCCGGGGAGGCTCACGCCGGCACCCACCTAAAACCACAGCCTGCTCACGGGAGGGGAGGGAAGGGCGGACGGGGCCCCTGCAGCTCCTGACAGGGTCGGGGCTGAGAGGGAGGGTGGCAAGAGGGTCCCGTCGGTACCTCCAGCACTCGCTTGCCGGGCAGGCTTCTCCGGTGGACCCAGAGGTACTGGGCCAGGACCACGGCACAGGGCCACACGTACATCCCGTACTGCGAGTCCAGCACCTGAAACGCACCGAGTATGGCGCTGGGGGTGGGCTCCCTGTTTTACCGCCCTGCTCCCCCCTTGCTCCCCCCCCCCCGCCGGGAGGTACCTCGGGGATGCGCAGCGTCAGCGCCGCCGGCCCCTCCGCGAAGCGGTACCGCCGCACGCCGCCCCGCCGCCGCTTCGGCTCCCCCATGGCCGCGCCGCCGCCCAATGGCGGGCGGCCACGTATGGTACCAGGCTGCGCGGACCAATCGGCGCCTTCTCCGGGCGTGGCGTCAGGCGGAGCGCCGCCGCGGGCGCTGATGGCGGCCGGCCGGTTGCTCAGAGCGGGGCCTGTCCCGGCGCTCCGAGCGGCCTCTCCCGAGTGTCGCGGTTAAACCGGGCCGCTCCCGCCCGCGCCCGTGGCTCGGCGGGGCTGGACGGGCTTCCCCCGCGGGCCGGTGCCGTGAGCGGCACGGCGCAGTCCCGCACGAATCGGTTGACACGCGGCCGGCTCACTGCTGTCAGGGGAGCAGCGGGCGCGGAGCGCGGTCCCGCCAGGGGAAGGGGAGAGGCGGCGGGCGGGGGTTCCCGGGGCGATCCCGCCGGCGAGCGGGCGCGGGGCAGCGCGGCCAAGGGCGACCGGCGCCCGCGCTCCCTTCCTGTCGCCCGCAACACCCTCCCTCCCAATATGGCGGCCCGGCCGCGCCGTTTCCCAGCGTCGGCCAATCAGCGACGGAGGGCGGGCGAGGCGTGGCGGAAGACGGCGGCTCAGCGAGCCAATGGGAGGGCGGCAGGGGCGGGGCCGCGGCGACAGCGGCGGCAAGGGGGGTGAAATTTCTCGAAGGTGCGGCGGCCGGGCCGGGGAGAGCCGGGCCGGGACCGGGACCGGGACTGGGACTGGGGCCGGGGCTGGGGCCGGGCCGGGCGCGGAGCGGGGCCTGGGGCACGCCGGGGATCAGCGGCGGCGGATGGTGACGGCCCCCAGCGCTGCCTCCAAGACCGCCGCCATGAATCATAAGAGCAAGAAGCGGATCCGTGAGGCGAAGCGCAGCGCCCGGCCCGAGCTGAAGGACTCGCTGGATTGGACCCGCCACAACTACTGCGAGACCTTCCCCCTCAGCCCCGCCGCCTGCAAGGTCCGCCCCGGCCGCGCCGACCCCGCCTCGCCTGAGGGGAACGGGGGGGGGGGGGGGGTGATGCGGCTCCGAGGAGATAGGGAGGCCCTGAGGGGAATGGGGAGAGGGGGGACACGCCACGACGGGGGGGGTCTTGAGGGGATTGGGGAGGCCTGAGGGGAAGGGGAGGCCGGGGGAAGTCTGATGGGAACGGGGAAAGGGCCCTTCCTTGAGGCCGGGGTTGCCTTAGAGCCGGCGGAGCTCCCTGGGGGTGCCGGGGCGGGGACCCTGAGGGAGAGCGTCAGGGCGGGGAGGGGGAGGCCGACCGGCACCCGCGTTTTTTCCTGCCTCCACGTGGCGAGGGGTGCGGGGAGATCCGGGCCCCGTCGGGGTGGGATGGGCACCCTCAGTGCCGGGAGCGCCCACGTAATTCCCAGGCGCCTTCCCCGGGGGCGGCGACGGGGGGGAGGGGGGAAATGCAGCCAGGGACGTGTCAGCCGAAAGGGCAGGGGTGGCCCCTCCGCCTGGGGAGTTACCGCGGTGAGGAGGAGTGCCAAAGGGCTTCAGCCTGCTGGTGTTACTGATGGGCGCAAGGAGCGCGGCACGGGAGATGGGACTGCAGCGTCGGTGAGCTTAAAATAACACATCGGCAGCTTGATACCCTCGTGGTGTGTGGAGCGAAGTGTGAGCGTGAAGCTCCTCCACACTGACTTAGAAAGCGCAGCTCTAGGATGCTAGTCTGTCCTAATATCTGTTCTGTATTCCTCTCTTGGTTTCACAGGATAACGTGGAGAGGGCAGATGCACTCCAGTTAACAGTGGAGGAATTTGTTGAGCGTTACGAAAAACCTTACAAGCCTGTAGTCTTGCTGAATGCCCAGGTGGGCTGGTCTGCCCAAGAGAAGTGGACTCTGGAACGACTGAAACGCAAGTATAGGAACCAGAAGTTCAAATGTGGGGAGGACAATGACGGTTATTCTGTGAAGATGAAGATGAAGTACTACATAGAGTATATGGAAACCACGCGTGATGACAGCCCGCTCTACATCTTTGACAGCAGTTATGGAGAGCATCCCAAGCGCAGGAAACTCCTGGAGGACTACAAAGTGCCCAAATTCTTCACTGATGATCTGTTTCAGTACGCAGGGGAGAAACGAAGACCGCCTTACAGGTACAGTACAGTGACAGTAACATAAAAGTAGGTATTTTCCATCTCGTTAGCTGTTCTTAAATAGGTATGATTAACTTATGTAAAACAAAGTGATAGCTTTATGTCTGCTCTTTTGAAATGAGCATACATCCGTAACCCAGAGGGAAGGAAAGGCAAATTTGTGTATCACAATTGCTGGTTCTGCCCCAGTGTTGCCACAAGTTTGTGGGTTTTTTTCTTTTTTTTTTTTTTTTATTAAGTCAGTTTGCCTCACTTTTTAGATTAAAAAAACCATTTACATAGTTACTGAAAGTTATGAAGATTAATTTCTTGCTATGTGTGCCTTCTGGCTTTCAAATTTTAAGTACCTCAGGACTAGCTTCTGGGTTTTGCACCAGTGGCTTATGTACAGTGTGGAATTTTGTTTAATTATGAGTCAGTCCTTTTAAGGTAAAGATCTTAAGCTAGATTAGTTTGAAGTGTGGAGACTAGTTCTTAGCTCCCCTTTAGATGATTTTGAGAGAGAAAACAATATTTCACATCTCTGTAGTCTTTTCAGCTCTTTTTTTGCATCTGATTGGAAAAGGAGTGAAATGACACTTCATTCCTGAAATCAAATGCAACAACCTTGTATTTGGGCTGTTAGATACAAGGGTGATTTCTGTCTACATTATTATAATGCTTCATAGCAGTATGAGCATAAGCTGAACCCTCCCAATTAATTAAAGTCTTTACAGCGACGTTATAATTGTCAGAGAATGCCTTGCCCTTCAAGTGACATGAGGCTGTGATGTGGGTGTTTTAATTGTTTGGGTTTTTTTAAAGGAAATGGAACAAGTAACGAATAATGGTTCTCTTCTCTGCAATCTCTCACATGTCTGTAGTCCAGTTGTGCTTTTGCAGGAGTAAAGTGTGAAACTCATTCTATTTAAGATCATTAAAGTAGGTGTTTTTACAATGTTGTAACAGACTTTTTATAATTCACTTCTAAGAAGAACATGCAATGCTGTGATTAAATGCAAAAGCACATCAGGTGTAGTCTCTAGTAGAAACTGAATACAGTTACAGAACTGGGAATCATTTATCCAAGTTATAGGTAAACTAGATAATCTGGTTGTGACTCGGTTATATTGCTATCTCTTTCCCCCACACCCTCCCTACCTACAGGCACATGCTGAGCTCCTTGCTTGTGATCTTGGTATTCACAATTCCTGTGCTTTGTTCTGGAAAATGCGGGTTGGTTTGAGGCTGTTACCATTTTTTGAGAGGCGAGTGATGCAAGGAGCATACTGATGCCTCCTGGTGTTAGGGGTTTCATTTAGGTACAGAAACGGATGAAGAGTCCAGTAGTTTAAGAGCATAATTGAAAATCCAACAGGAAGTGTTGCTTTCTAATCACATGATGAGGATATGAACTGTCCAGGTGAACCTCTGGATTGAGAGGTGTGTGATAGCGTATAGATCTTAAAGTAAGAACTTGTGCTATTTAGAGCATCTTCACTGGAGTTGTTCCTCTTTAAAATAAAGGCAGTAATTTTTGGAAGCCATTTACTGAAGCAGCTATTTTAGTTTGCGGGAGGGGTGAGGTTTGGGTTTTTTGCTTTTAGATTGAAGTTACAGGTTGTGAAGTTCTTAATGGTAAATTTGATGTCTTATGGCAAAATGGGTTATGTTCATTGTAAATTAAGTGCCTGGAGGAAGATGCTGGTAAATGGCAGTGTTGCTAAATAAGGGGTTTAAAATCATCTGCGTGTGTAGATTCAGGTTATAGTCAGTATTGAACAGTGCATCTGTCTGCGTACCAGACAGATCTTTGTTTCACTTCTTCTGACTTGTTAGTAAAAGCTTTGACTGTTCTGCTTGTGGTTTAATCAGCTTTCCAAGGCTAATATGAATCTAAAGAGTGAATTGACAATAGAAGTGACACACACCTGCTTATTTACGTTTTTATGGCTCCTTTGTGGAGTAGGAAGAGCACAGCTTGATAACCAAACTTACAGTCCTACAGTTGGTGTTAGCAAATGATACTTGAGAACAAGCTTAATTTACACCTGCATTGGAAAAGGGAAATGGAGAGTTTGCTCACTTTCAGTAGTTTTCCGAACCTTTGAACTCCTCTTGCTGGGTATCACCTGCCTGTCAGCCACACGATGGTGGGATCTTGTTGGTGCTTTAGTTTCTGTTGCCCATTAAACAATTACTGCCATTTTTTTCCTCTTGATGCCTGATATTAAGTCACCTCACTTACACTGCTGTATCTGGTATGGTAGATCTTACTGTTCTGTTACAGGGCAAGTGAGCAATTGAAGGTGCTGCCGCTGTTAAACATGTATAGTGGATAAAGTTCTCTATTGGGAGAAATAAACTTTGCAAATGGGGAATGAGAATATACACACCAAATCCTGAATGGTCACTGGAGAATAAGCTTCATCTAGTTAAATGTTAGAATGAACAGCCTGTTGTAAATGAACAGAAGGCATAGAGGGAGGCCAGAGTTGTGTAACTTTGCTCAGTTCTTTACTTATATTGCCTTTTGTTTGTTCCTCATTGTTCTGCAGTTCTGGATCCGTTTATGAGTAGCAAATTTTAGAAAAACAGAGGATTAGGAGAATCCCCCTGCATAGTAAGAATCCTAATGCAGGCTGTTGTGACTTAATCACATTCATAAACCTTGAAATCACTATATATTTTATGGAAGAACTGTTTAAACAAATTACAGCTAAGAAATATAAAAGGTATCTTCACTTTCTTGTCCCAGAGTCATCCCTGTCCCATTTCATGTTGGGTTTTAGGTTAAACCCATGTTGTATCTTTTTGCTGTAGCTTGAGCCTAACAACCTCAAGAAGGTAAATGAAGGAACTGTAACCACCTTGATTTCTAACTGTGTGTAAAATTAACAGCTGTAATTTTCTGTCTAAAATGAAGAAAAGAGAAGGTACCTACTTGCTTGCTCTATAACTAAAGGATTTCATCCCCCCCCATGCAGGTGGTTTGTGATGGGCCCACCTCGTTCTGGAACAGGAATTCACATCGATCCCTTGGGAACTAGTGCATGGAATGCCTTAGTCCAGGGTCATAAGCGTTGGTGCCTGTTCCCTACCAGCACTCCCAGAGAGCTGATAAAAGTGACGCGAGAAGAAGGAGGGAACCAGCAGGATGAGGCTATCACTTGGTTCAATGTCATATATCCTAGGACGCAGCTCCCCACCTGGCCCCCTGAATTCAAACCCCTGGAAATCTTACAGAAACCAGGCGAGACAGTCTTTGTGCCAGGTATGTATGAATCTCTGCAGTAAGGAAATATGGGAGAGAAAAGCATGTTTTTAACATTTGTGTGTAGTAGAGATGAAGAGAATATTTCAGCTTTCTTATATGGCCCATCTCTTACAAAAGAACCTATTCTGAGCTGTTTCAAAAGGGATATATGTTGCAAGGCACATTTTCAGACCATTCAGTTATTTTTCTGAGTGTCCTGAAACATATATGGCCTGTAGCATAGGGTTGCATGTGGTACAGATGACAAAACAAATGAGACCTGAGTTGCAGCATCACAGGAGTGTGATCCTGAACTAAACTGCAGTAATAGGGAAGTGTCAAAGCTTAAAAAAATAGAGGTGTTTGAGTACTAGTAACTCTTAGACAAAGATGTTTGAGTTTATATACACTGTAGCATCCATGACTGAATTTTGTAGCTTGGGTAGGCTGACTGCCTATGAGTTTTTCTTAGCTGTGGGAAAAGAACTACTTAAAGGCACTGACACTTTCCACCCACCTCTCTGTGGTTGTGCTTCATATTGCATTTGAAATCAAAAGCTAAAGAGAGATCTGATAAAGATGCCATTCTCTGAGTGGCTGCACACTGTGTGCCTATTATAACTGGGAGGTGAGGTGGCTAGTGGGTGAAGCGGTTGAGTTCATTGCCAAATTCTAACCTCTAAATCTTGCGTCGTTTTTGTGCAGCATGGCTGATAGCTTCTATCCACATTGCTTGACTTTAACATACAGCTGACTTCATGTTTGAAGAGTGCCTTGTGATTGTCTTGGCATTTACTAGTGACTCCTCAGTGTACCTTCTGTTAAGATTTTGTAGCTGTCGGGTTCCATTAAACTGTTTCCTTAGTCTTTTTATGAGGTTATAAGTGGGTTGTAAGAACACCACTGTCTATTTTTATCCTGTGTGGGGAAACAATTTTGTGTCTATTTTTAAATGAAAGGTTAGTCTGTAGTCATAAGAACCTTACTAAATCAGCATGGAAAGTGCTCTCCAGCTTAACAGAAAGGGTCTCTGTGTGGTCTGGGTTACAATGGCTCTTCCTATTAAATAAGCCATCAGTAGCCAGTGTGTTGCTGTCAAGCCAGATCTTCAGTACTGTTCATGAGCTGGATAATTTGGTTAGAGCGTTGAGCAGCCTTCTGTAACAAGAATCTGTAAAGCATTGGTGCAAATGCTGAAATAAGACTGAGGAATGTTGACATGGTGGCAAACTCACCTGGGTTTGGGAGATAAGGTCCAATTTCCACCTGTGCTATGGGAAAAGTGTTCACGGCTGTTCTTGAACTTGGTTTCTGCTATGTAGCCAGAAATGGTCATTGGTGTTGTATTTACAGGTGGCTGGTGGCATGTGGTTCTCAATCTTGACACAACTATTGCCATCACTCAAAACTTTGCCAGCTGTACCAACTTCCCTGTGGTGTGGCACAAGACAGTAAGAGGGAGACCCAAATTGTCACGGAAATGGTACAGGTAAGAGATTTAGTAGCTTTCTTTTGTATTCTGTATTTAAAACAAAAGACCAAAAACACCCCATTCATTTACATGCAGTGTTACTGTTCAAAGGCTAACCCTGAAATTTCAACTGTATTTAGGATCCTAAAGCAGGAACATCCTGACTTGGCAGCCTTGGCTGATTCAGTTGACCTGCAGGAATCTACTGGTATTGCTTCCGATAGTTCTAGCGATTCTTCCAGTTCCTCAAGTTCCAGCTCCTCAGACTCTGATTCAGAGGTAATGCTTTTTACTGCAGTAGGTGATCCATATCCTGCAATTATATTGTTTTTTCCACACCTGATCATGTGTCCTCATCCTAATATTCATGTCTTATGGAAGAAATTAATGGAAAGCAGCTAAACAAATCAACATGGTGGAGGAGCCTGTGGCCTTAGCAGGTTCTCTTTACTGAAGCCTCTCTTTGTATTGCTAAATTAATTCAGTTTGTTTGATCTGTGTTTATAATATATATAAATCCATCACTCATTTAGCTAAACCGTGCTTGTGTAAAATGGCTGCAAAATGGATGTTTTAAAAATGGGGTGGGGGAACAAGATCCAAAACAGAGACTGTCGGTTATGACAGGTGACTTTTCTAGGCACCTAAGTCCATCAGAAGGCACTGAGTTTGCTCTCAGAAAATTAGGCCCTTGTAGGAGCCAGAAGGAACATATGCATTGTCTTGCCCCAAGCCAGCTTACTCAGTGATGAAATCTAAGAACATACCTGTTCCTGATTTTTAAACACTTAATTTAAAATTTATTTCATGTGTCTAATCTAAAATAGTACATTCTTTGAATATTGATTATTCAGGGTTGCTGAGGTAGATCTTATGGTGAATTCCACAGCACAAACAGTTTACTAGGTTTCTCTGAATTATGGTTTCATCTCTTCATACTTCAGTGTGACTCTGGCTCTGAGACAGAGGGGATGATGCACCGGAGGAAAAAGAGGAGAACATGCAGTATGATGGGTAACGGTGATACAACTTCCCAGGACGACTGTGTGAGCAAAGAGCGCAGCTCCTCCAGGTGACCCGATGGCAACTGTTGTTTTTAAACGAGCAAAAGACAATACAACGCAGAGCTGGCAGACTTCAGATAGGGTGATTCGTCAGAACAGAGGGATGGAGAGCAAGGGATTCCTTACAGAACATAAAGCAGTTAGCCAGTGCTGATATCTTTCCTCCATAAATTATTTTAATTATTCCAAACTGAAAACTTAAGATTCTTGATTTTTTTTTAAATGAGGTTTTTTACTTTATTTAATAAACAGTTTTATTACTTTTCCTAGTTGTCACTTTTAACAAAGTATTTTATTTTTGTTTAATGGGAGAGGTGGGATATTTTAACTGTGCTCTTCAGAGAGCAGAAATGAATAGTAAACAGTTAAAAATGAGGAATGATCAGGCAAGACTCAGGTTTCGATGCCTTGTTGTCCAAACAGAAAACCTTCAAGTACTTGTATGGTTTCTCTTATTGTTGCCTGCATTACTTCAATTTGGCCCACTGTTTTATCTGTTAAAGGCAAAATTAATCCCAAATGTCTATGTTTACCTATTTAAAAAAAAAAAAAAAAAAAAAAGGCAAGTTTCTAGTCAGTCTGGAGGGAGGAAACATTAATATTGCAGAACCAAGGCTAGATATTGCATAGGGTAAAGTTGCTGAGGAAGGAAGTTCTCTGGACTTGCCAGGTTAAAAACAGTGAAACACTGGGAATCTGGGAGTATACTGCAAGGAGGAACTTAGAAATTCTTTGCTAAATGAAGCATTTTAAATTAAGCCTACAGCAGAGGCTTGCCAAAATTCTTAAGCAAACTCCTTGCAGTTTGGTTAACCTATGCTGCTGTATTAGCTGCCTGCCTGCATTAGGGTGCTGTCTAGTTACTAAGCTGTTGGATGCTCCAGGTTTGGCATGGATGCAAGTACTGTGGTGACTTACTGTGTGGCCTGCTAAAGAAGGTGTGTGGTAGTGATTTACCTGAGGAAGGCTAGGTTTCCAGTATCATGCCAGACATCCCAGTCTAGTGTACTGCCTAAAGACCTGTTTGCTCCTGTTCGTGTTGCCATTTATCTTGCTGTGATAATGTTGCTCTCTTGTTTTCAGGAGTTGCTCATAACTGAATACAATTGAATTACAAGTACAGAGCGTCATTAAACAGTTGGAGAAAACTGTACTGACTGCTTATTTTGCCTTGGAGGTTTTAACAATTTGTTTGTTACAACACTGTCAAATCCCATTTCAGCAGCCAGTGTGACTTCAGGCAGGGAATGAGCAGCAGGAGATAACAAACTTTAATGCAGACCCTGTTTAAAAAAAAAAAAACAAAGCTGTAAAAATGCAGAGTACATGTGCAGATCTGTTCTTCTGAAAATCCTGTGCATTTTTAAGTTGTTTGCACTTCAAATTTTGAAATTAATACCTTAAATATTAAAAATTAGCATGTTGCCTAGAACATTTGCTTTCCAGGTTTCACTGTTCCTCCTCCTGTATGTAGATTGTTTCACTCTGTGAGGATGGGTGGGCTTTCTGTTCCAGCTGTGTGATGGATTAGTTGATAGAAATGGTTCCAGACGTAAAATCTTACCTAGCTTGTACAGTTCTGTGGGAAGAATAAACATACAATTAACATGCATGCTGCGATCTTGTGTCCTGATATGAGGGGAATGCTATAGTTGTTGACAGGCAGTTGTACTTTTTTTGACAGGATTAGGGAATCTTGTGGAGGCCGCAGCTACCCCTGAAAGATAACAACACCCGCCTAGAGGCAGCTGCCGATCGAAGCTCCGTTAGCAGCCAGCCAGCTCTGTTCTACCCCCTTCTGCTTCTATTTCTCACAGTCCTTAAGTTTTTGTCACTCTTCCTCGATCCAGACATCCGTCTTCATTATGTGCTGTCGAAGGTTGGCTCCTTAATAACTTCTAGGGGAATGCCCCGACTCTACATTATTGTGCAATGCTTTGTCCCCTCTGCGCCCCAAGTGAGTGCACTAATAACCCAGCTTTGGGTAAGGAGATGCCAAGTATTTAATGGTTCATGTAACTGGCAAGGAAGACGACGGTCAGTTTTTAAAGAACTCTTTTTAAAACCAGCAGGTAAATGTAAAAACCTGCCTTGCTTTGACACTGTCATATGTTTACATGTTGTCCTGTACACTTGAGGAAAGGAACACCAGCCCTTTTGGCCTGTCTGAACATCCGGCGGATCTCGCACCAGAATTTCAGGAAGGGAAGGTGGTGTGAATGCTCCAAACACTGAAGCAACTTCAGCGAAGGTGACCACCAACCTGAAGCATCTTTCATGGTCTTAATCTACACGCATACATCTAAGGTGCAACACCTTAACCAGCAACAGTCCATTTCCTTTTGCTCTGTGTCTATTATGATGACTGGTAACAAAGATGCACTAGCACCTTGCGATAGGAAGCTCAATGGAGCAGGAGAATCCTGGAGTTTCTTGCACAGCAAAAACTGTGGGGAAAAAAGTCAGCATTTGCCAGTAACTACAATCCTTTAGGTGCAGGTGTTGTCTTTAGCACTAGGCAACAACTGACAAAGTCTGACTCTTGTATGATAACAACAGTTGCTGGGCTTTAAATACCAAGCAGTAACAGGGCCGTGGGCTTGTTGAGGCCAGTGCAGTTCACATACGTAAATGGCTTTTCTTTGAGGTTATGGATTCAGACGTTTCCGGAACTTCCGGTGCCAATTTTAAAGGACTGGGAGGGGGACATATTGTTGTTTTATGCTTTTTAAAAATGCAATGTGTTGCTTAAGTCTGTGTAGATGCATTTGTATTATGCTGGGTAAAGCTCTCATCCCCAAGGGATCTGTTGGAGCTGCTGGATTTTTTAGCAGGGGTTTGTGCTGGTAGTGTCAGTGAAGAGATCTGGCTGGCTGGCTGAAGGTGTGCTGCATGGAAATGACCCTTCTTCTCTATCTGAACAGCACAGCCAGAAGCTAGCTGGGTTGGGGTTCTTCCTTGGGTACTCTCCTGAGACCTAGGAGGTGGGTATTAGATCTCACTTCAGCTGTTCTTCTTTGGGAGAGGAAACTTGAAAGCAGAAGTGGTGTGTGTGTAGTAAACATGCAATAATGCCCAGGCACTGGTAGCAGAATTAAAAAGCAGATTGGCAGCCTTAACTGTGACTTTCTTATACATGTTGGGTTTGATGGAACCTAGAACATTGCTTGTCTGGGTTTTCTGATCTTTTTTTAACCTTGTCTCTTCCTATTTAAACACTCTCCCTTATTGGAGACTGGGCCATATCCTGTTGTACAAGGGAATCCTGAATATGTTTGTCAGGATCTCTGTTTCTGAATCTTCTGTGCCAGTCACTTTGTGCAGGAGCAGTGTGGTGGTGGAAAAATGGAGAGAGGGAAGGTTTTTTGGTACGCTCTTTAGGTGTCCAGACTCTTGAATTTTCTGTGATAGCCAGGCATAAGTGAGCATGCTTGCTCTGTAGACTGCTGCAGATTCTTCCACAAGATTACTTCATTCAAAAAAAACTTCTCAAACTCCTGGCATTTCTGGCCAAGGTTGCCTTTTTTGCTGCCCGGTTGAACAGCCAGGGAGCCTGCACAATCTGTATGTCTTCTCAGAGCAGGCTGCAGTTGCTGCCTTTGGGAAGAACGTGGGGGCCTGGAGAGGCAAAGGCTCAGAAGTCTCAGCCCTGTCGTGGTGAGGGGAGCCCTTAGAGAACTGTCCACTGCCCTCTTTGGTGGCTTGACAGTTAGTATGTCAGTAAGATGACTTATACTGTAGCTTGCAGTTGCATTTGGCGTGTGTGGTTCAGTTTCACAGTCTTAAAATCTTACATGCATGTGAAAGCCCGATTGCTGTGCCGGGAAAGCCACACCTCTACCACCAGAAGCACAGTGGGAAGATCCAGAGTGCAGACTATTCTTCTGTGCCTATGAACTCTTCCATGGTGTGAAACAAAACAATTTCAGATTGAAGCCTGCGTTCATTTGGCATCCCTTGCAGAAAAGCAGTGTGTTTGAAATGGACTGCAGGCATCGTGATACCAGCGACGCTATACTGACTTCTCCACAAGGCACTTTCTGATATGAAACAAAGGTGTATCTGTTTAGGCTTCCTGGGAATTGGGACTCCTGGGATCTCTGGTTCTTCCGCTTACAGGCTCTTGCCTCAGCCGAACTGGTGAGCTTCTGTCTTTTAGTAGATGAGGAAAATACCTACCTCACAGGGGTGTTGTGAGGCTGAAATGTAATTACTGTGTAAGATGCTTTGAAGTTGTCCTCCCACAAAAAGTGTTCCAGACATCCTAAGCAACCTGAAACTTCCTAACCTGGTGTTAGCTTTTTGTAGCAGAAAACATTGGGGATGTTGTTCAGCACTCTTGGCCACGTGCTGTTCTGTGGTGGCCCTTCCAGAATTGCTGTGTGATACATAAATTGTAGCAGAACAAGGTTTTTTGTTTTCACCAGAGTTGACACTGTTGGCATTTCATGGCCTGCTCTAAACAGGAGGTCCTGCTAGATCGGGATTTTTTTAAAAATAGGACTAGATTAAATTCTCTCTCATCAGGGAGTCAGCTTCACTGGCCTTACAGGAAGTGGGGGAGCTGGTACTTCCCAGGCCCTCGTTCCAGGCCAGGTGAATGAGGAATAAAGTTAAAAACTGTGCTCCCCTTGTGCCTAGCTCCATGCTTGTGGGAGGCTGACTGGGGAGAGTGGGTTTTGTGCTCTCACTTCTCCAGGCTTGTGCTTCTTGGGGCACCCATGTCTCTTGTTCCGACCCCACTGCTTTTGTGTACTGTAGAGCCCCTGGATGTAGCAGGCTGCTGTGGTCCAGCACCCAGACCCGTTTTCTTGAGCCCCAAAGTCGCAGCGCTGCTCTGCCTCAGCCCCGTGGTGGTGCTTTGTGGGCTGCCTTGTTCCCCAGGGACAGGCTTAGAGAGCCGCGTGCTGGGTTTGGACTGTGGGCTTCCCGATTGTACTGTGCGTATTGGTGTCATTGTCCTGCCTGCTCTGGTGAAAGGTAGAGGGATTTGTGAGCTCTGGCCGTGCTTTTGAGTCTGGTAACTGATACAGGCTTGTCTGCTATGACAGTTCAGGAGTAATCGAATAAATACCCTGTCAGAACTGTAGACATGAACAACAGGCGCGCTGATCTTGGCACCTGTTCTCTGCACAAGTGCTGTGGGAGCAGGTGACGCTGAGGAAGCACTGGCATACCTTCCTCCCCTTCCCAGATCGGGTACGCTGGCTCCAGTTTGTCTTCTCAGTTACATTAAGCCTCTCCAAATGCTTAGAACAAAGACAGCAACCTCTTTCATAACTAACCTAGACCCTTTTCCTCCCTGAATCCCCAGCCATCATGGGGCAGGAAGCAAGACCGTTGACTGAATCAAATCTGAAATGCCTGTGTGGGCTGATTGTAATGGGAGGTTTTTGGCACCCCCCTTGCAAAGGGGGGAAGGAAAGAGCTTACTGATTCGTTTGACAGTCACACTGTCAGCTCCAAGCCCTGCCAATGCCATTAGCTGCTTTTATCACCCCATCCAGCAGAGCTGGGATACTCTTAATTGTCTTGTTTGGATGATTGTGTTTTTGCTTTTTATTTTAAATAAAATCAATTATTTTGCATTATCCTGTTGGCTAGTCACTTTTTTTCATATCCTGATCTGAAAAAAAAAACGTACAGGTGTACACCTCTGTTTCTGAAAGTACCACTGTAGCTAAATGGTGTTCGGGTAATAGCTATGGGTGTGCTTTGGGGAATTCCTCTAGCTCTTTCTCGTGTGTGATTAGTACGTCCGTATGGTGAGGGGTGTTTTAGAAGCTGCTGGGGCTGTCGTGGCTTTGGGAGAAGGTTTATGTCAGTAGCTTTGTTACCAGACTGCAATGTGCGCTTTTGCCCCTTCCCCGTCCTCCCCAGGCTGTATTACCAAGAAGCTTTGTGTTTCATCTCTCTTGCCACCTCATACTGGTGAGAGGGAGTTTCAACTTCCAGGTATTGCATGCTGCTTTCGGCTTAGCTTCTAGACAAGGCGCACAGTGCAGAGAGTCGCTGTGGAAGGGCTGGACTCCATGCAGAGAGCCGACCAACCTTCCCCCTCCCCATACCCGGGGATTCAGGGAGAGGACCGCCTCTGAGGGCACTCCTGTGTGTCTGAAGCTGCCTCTTAACAAATTTGGCTCTGTAGTGGAACAAGGATTGGGAAAGCAGAAAAACTTGTATATTGTGTTAGAGAGCTTTGTTGAAACCAGTAACTGTAGGTAAATAAGCTGAAGCCGAGTGTGGGACAGCAGCCTGGAGGCTTTTGAAATATTTATATGAATGTATTGTAGAATGAAACACCTTGAAGAGTAAATGGTTTTGTGGAGACAGCAAGTCTGCTGGTTTCTGCACAAAGCTGTGTCCTTCCTTTCCCAAACACTAATGTAAACACTCCTTGATTACTGTCACCTATAAAACCAATTTTTTTTTTTTTTCTCCTTTCCAAGTGCTCTTCAGAAGACCTCTCCCCGTGCCCTGTTCACATTCTCTGCTAGATACTGGCTAGCTCTATGCAACCAGGCAGTCACAATTAGCAAATAAGCCCCTGTTCTCTCTGTGGGCGCTCTGGGCACATTGGTGCTTGGCATTTAACAAGACCCAATTCCAGAAAATGGTATGAATTGTGGTGGCTGAAAGCTATGTAGAGCCATTGTAGAAATGCTTTTATAACATATCTCTTCTGCTTTTCATTCCCAAGAGAGGCGATTTTGTGTGCTCCCAGCTTCGGGATAATCCCATTGTTCTTCCTAATTCGCAACTACTGCTGGTACTTCCTTCAGTGCTAGTGTGGCCTTGCAATCTGGACTTGATTAACTTTTATTCCTCTGATTTATCTACCTATCTTCCTTTTTGTGACAGTTGCAACCTAATGCCTCATTTCCACAAGGAGGATGGCACACTGATTTTTTAATTGCTACCGGGGAGCCAACAGGACAAGGTTGGGAATGCGAAGGTTGCATTGTCTGTGCTGCACTCTTGCCAATGTTCTTGGTCCTCTCCTCCAGTTTGATGCAAAAGCAAGTAACTACTGCTGTTTCTTTTGTGGCAGTTGGAGAGCAAGTCACAAAGAAAACAGGGCTGCACTCCTACTTGAGTGTTAGGCATGGCACTAAGTAGCTACATGTTTTAAGACTGGTTTGGGATTGAACTAATATGCTTGCAGCATCTCATCTGTTTTTCCAAGACATGTAAAGACTCCTGTGGGACTGCACCTTCTTTGTTTCTGGAGAAGTGGAAATTGAGGCAGGTAAAGCTGATTGGAAATGTGTTCAAAAGGCAATAATCATTCCATGTCCCTTCTGGTTTGAGAGCTGGCGGCTCCCACCTGTATGTGATGCCTGTAATTGTTGTGGGTCCTCTCGTTCAACAAAAGGACCTGAAACTGCGGGGCTGCCACCACAGCAAGTGTCTGTGCAGCCTGATGGGAGGAGGAGGAGGAGGAGGATCAGGGCAGCTGGAGGAGCAGCAGCTGGTCTAGCCGTGTCCCAGCTGTGCTAGCAGGGAAGGCATAACCAAGGCTGGAGGAGAATTTCAGAATTGCTTTTCTGATGCAGTGCTGCCTTGTTTAGACCCAAGGCTGTGTCTTTTCTCAGCTGTGCTGCTGCAGTCAGGACTGGACTGGCTGCCAGTATCCATGAGCTTTTGGTTCACTGTTAGGACCATCAGCTTGCCTTCAAGGGCAAGGCCAGTTGCACAGCTGGTTCAAAACTTTGAAGACCATCAACAACAACTCAGAGCCTGCCTTTGCGCAGGGATTAGACTGGAAAATGAGTTTTAACATGATGGAAGAAGAGCTGTACTGCGTGAGACCAGAGGCCTAGCCTAGCAGAGGGGTTACTAATGGGAGCTTGGGGAGAAAGTATAGAAACAAGGACTCACAAGAGAGCTCTTCGGTAGGATCATTCCTTTCAGTGGGAGCAGGTACAGCCATCCCCACCCTTGTGCTGGCTCAGACCTCTTGGTGAGCTGAACTCTTCTTGTGGTGTTTAGTTTTCTGCCACTTGTGAATTGAACCAGGTCTCTGAGCATTACTGCAGCATCAGAGCTAGCACACAGCCTGGTGTGAAAAAGCAAATGAACAGCCAGCCAGATAGCTTAGTGACCTCCAAACCTGTGTCAGCTGAACAACAGGGCAAGTACACTGACATTTCCTAGGATAGCTTCTAATTTCTGGCATCAACGCAGAGAGGTTGTTGCTGTTCTTGGCAAGGAAAACGTGGTATTGGTGACTGGGAGCATGACTGGGGCTTGCAGAAATAATCTGAGTCTGGACCAGTTATAAGACCAGTCTGTGCCCAAGCTTTACGTGAGGGGAAATGGGTTCTTGGAGGGCCTGGGAACACAGAATCATCTGGAACAGGCGCTGTCTGAAGTCGCTAAGGTGTGTGCAAACCAGCAGCTGCTGCTTTCCCTGCCAGAAACCAGCATCTATCTGCTCACCCCACTTCACAGGATCTTGTAGACCCATGCTTGGGTTGCAGCTGTGGTGGAGAGAGGTACTGAAACTGCTTGCTTCAGCAGACTTTCTTGCTTTGGCTGGGAGGGATGCATCTGTGTAAGCAGAGGACCTCAGAACAGCTACTGCCTGCACAGTTCACAAGCTGCAGGAGAGAGTAAGAACGTGCAACGTGGTAAATCGGGTCATGTTTGTGCCCACAGAAGGCTTTCCCAGCACGTTACACTGGGGAGACTGGGAGCAGCGCTGACCTGGTGGCGTGGGCTGCAGGGAGCCAACCGAGCTAAATCCCTCTTGCAGGCAGATTTGCAGCACAGCATTTTCCGTGGCGGGGGATGCTTCCCGGCGCAGTTGTCACCGCAGCTCTCCTGAATCCTCCTTTGTTGGTAAAGCTCTTCAGCTGTTACCCAGCCCTTTGCTCCCCCCGCTGCAGCCTGGAGCTGACGGCCCTTTATCTAAAAGCAGCTTTTGTGCGGGGCCGGGGCTCTCTCGACAAGCTCTTTCCCAGCCAGCCCCTTCCCTGGCCGCAGCCGGTGCAGGGCTGCTCTCCTCCCAAGAGAGGGCAGCGTGCTCATTCGGTTTCCCCGCTCCGGGCTGCCCACGACAAGGCTGGCACCCCCGGGCTCCAGCCGGACCCCGGGCTGGGATGGGGATGCCGTACCCCGGGAGGATTGCCCTCCCCGAGCCCTTCCACCCTTGCCAGCAGTGTCTGTGCAGAGGCTGCGACAGCCCCTCCGCAGCTCGTCTTCTCCCAGAGCTGGCTGGCAGGAGCAGGGCAGAGATCCCTGGCTGGCAGCCTGCCTGGCTGACCTGGCATGTGAATCCATCCCCTCCTGTCCCGCTGCGTGGCAGGAGCCGCAAGCATTGATCTTGCTGTTGGGTTGCAGTCCCCTCTCAGTTTTGGCGAAACTCCATGACAGCCATCCTTTGGGAGTCCAGTCCAGGCGGCTGTGGCACCAGCCCAGCTCCAGGCAAGCGCGAGAGAGTTACCACCAGCTTCCACGGGCCACCTGCTCTGCCAGACGTCAGGTTTTCCCATCCACCTTGGCAGTTTGGAGAGACAGCAGCATGTTTTTATGAGTGAGTTGATGGGGGAACCATACAGATAACCCTCTGTCCCTCCCAGTGGGAGCCTTGCTACATCAGGGCAAGCTTACTCCATCCAGTCGCCTCTGGAGAGCCACGGAGGGGACAAGTCGGTATCACACAGGACCTGCTGGGCCTGGTTTCTGCTTGGGAGACCATCAGATCATATTCTGCAGGATAGTCTAGCTCTTACCCCAGGTCTGGACGTGGGGAGCTGAGCCCCGTTGCTGATTCTGCTGCCTTGTTGCTGTATGTAAGGACGCATTCCTGCAGATGTGTCCTTGATGCTCCTGGCTGTTGCTCTCAAGACCGGGAGTGTTGTTTTTCAGAGGTGCCGGAGCGCTGCAGTTCTCACAACTCCTACGAGCGCGACAAGTTCCAGCAACCTGATAGTGAATCACTGCAGGGCCAAAGGCAGAAGCCGCTAGCAGTCTTCTCTGGCTATAGCTCCTGTTTGGTTCCCCCATCAGTGATCTTGATCTCAGAAGCAGCTGTGAGGGCCAGGGCCTCATATTTTGAGGCAGTGATAAATCCTGCTTGGGAGGGTACCCACTGAAGGGCTCGGTCTCTGCACTGGCTTAATGCAAGCCACATGCCGCCACATGCCACCACATGCCTGCACGGGCAAACACCCCCTAACAGACTTCCAACCGAGAGCTATGGAAAATGTACAGTGCCAGGGAAAAAGAGCAGGGGATGTCCTGGATGTTGGCAGCAATCGAGGGCACTGCAACAGCTGCAAACGTGGGCATCAGTGTGTAAGGCCAAAACACCCCAAGTCACCCTACTAGCAGACCACGGTGCCCAGTCTCTGGCAGTCTCACCCAAAATTCCTCCTTGTCCCCAAATCTAACAGTCTGCCCGAGCACAGGAGCAAAGACCCAGTCCCGTGAGTTTCCCCACCCTGGTTCTGTCTCTAGCTGTGAGCAATTTCCAGGCCTCAGGGGAAGTCTCAGAAGGCAAGTGATGCATTGGATTCGGGACCGTGCCTTCGTGGCTACTGCAGGTGGTCAGCTCAGCTCCAAGGTTACTTAAAAAACAGAAGAAATACAAACAAACCTGATTAACTGCTGATTCCCAAACTGCCTTCCCAAACACACAGTGACGTATCACATACCCAAGGCCGTGCCAGGCTCTAAATCAATGATCACCTTGTTCTGTTGGACAGGCTCTGCCATAAACACTTTGTCTGAGGTTCTTTGCTCCTTCTGCCCCTGGAAGGGTCTTCCAGAAGCTGCTTGAGAGAGAATTTCAGTCTCGCAGTACTCCAGACCCATTTATACCCCTTTGTATTGATCTGGTGGAGCAGTCCTGGCTGTCACATCCCTTGTGCTTTTCCACTACTTCCCTCTAGCAAGTCAAACTTTTGGAAGCCAGTAGCTTCACCAAGCTAAAGAGTGGATTTGGACAGGAAGGGAGAACAAGGGACCAAATATACATCAAAAAAGGTGCTGAACCAGACAGCACTGTGACACTACCATCTCTGGATGTTCTGGCTGAGCTCTAGAGCAGCTCTGATGGTCGGGGCCCAGGAAAAGCAAAGCTATTCAAGAGAAGGGAAGATAAGTACCATGGTTGGTTGTTACTAAGAATACAATTATCCATACGCTAAGATTGCCTGCCTGATAAGATTACCAATAAAGACAAATCGCAGTGAGGATCATGGCTTCACTTCCTTCCTCCCGCCCCAGGGATTTAATCCCGTCTTTGTTCGTGTTTTGTTTTTAGACAGTCAATAAAAAACTTTGCTCCCGGAGATATCTCCAAAGCCTTTTCCCTGGAGGAAACTTTGGGGGCAGATTCCCATGTCTGCTCCCCTCGCACGCAGCTGGGAGAAAGCTCCATGCTGCTTTTACCCTGGCAGGAATAGCTTAGGCCTTCTAATTTCAGCCTGCTCTGTAAAAGGTTGGCTAATCTTCCCAGCAGTCTCAAGAGGCAGGAAATCCTTGGTGGCAGAGTCTGGAAGGACTTGACAACCCCTTGGCCAGTCTCCTTGCCAGCTTCTGATGGCTTTTGAGCACATCCCGTTTTTTAAGCCTCCTGTTTTCCAGACATCCCAGTAGCAAAGTGCTCAGGGGGAGGCTCTCGCAGCCCAGCTGCTCTCAGCACCCACTTACCTGGTGGGTGCGACAGCAGTTTATGAGTGCCACCAATATCGCCCACAGCTCCTGAGGAAGGTGGAGCAAAGCTCTGAAGCTTGGTGGAGATGCGCTGCCAGATGCTCCTCGCCGAGGAGAGTCAGGACAGACTTCCCTCGACCTGCCAGCTCCTCTGCTACCCAGCCAAGGGCTAACAAGGTGTAAATGCTCATTAAACACTACATGGAGGCCAGCTGACACCCCAACCTGCACAGAGCTCCCTGAGCTCACCAAGCTGTGGGTGCCTCTCTGCCCACAGCGAGCATCCCAGGAGGCAGAGACCTTTCCAAGTCAAACAGTTACAAATGATGCAAGCGACGGGGCAGAACGGTCCGGCAATGACTTTTGGGGTATAGGGCAGTGTCTAATGAAAGGTCCTCCTGTCCCAAGCCAGACACTGGCATCAAGGATAGCCGGCGCTGCTTGCAGGCAGCCTTCCTCACCCGGACCCTTTGCCGAAATCCCACCCGTGGCTGTGGATGGGTGTGCACCCCGGGAGGGGGTGGGAATAGCTCCGGCTGCCGGCTCCGTGCGGGAGGTGGGTGCCGAGGCCGGGGAGAAGGGGGGGCCGGGGCTGTGGGCAGGGCCCAGGCAGATGACGCCGGGTAAAGCCGGCTGAGAGCCTGCCCAGCCCCGCCGCAGGCCGAGCGGGCTGGCCGCGCACCCTCCGCGGCCGCGCAGTCGGGTCGGGCGGGCTCCGGTAGCAGGATGGACGTGACCGTGGACTTGTACCTGGCCGTCCCGCTGCTCTTCACCGTCCTGGCCCTCGTCCTCGCCTCCGTCTTCGTGAGGCTGCGGGGAGGCGAGGGGGAGAGGGCGGCGGAGCGGCCCCGGGAGCCGGTAGCGGCGGAGCCGGCCCGGGAGGGCGGCCCCGGCCCCGGGGGCGAAGCGGCGGCGGAGGGAGCGGGACCGGGACCGGCCGAGGGGCCGGAGGACGAGGGGGGCCGGGTGCCGGTGGAGGAGGTCGGGGCGGGCGAGGAGGGGAAGGAGGCGGCGGCTACCGAGCAGCCGGAGGCGGCGGCGGCGGAGCCGGGCCCCGCGGCCGAGCCCGGCCCCGCGGCGGCCGAGAGCATCCCCCGGCAGCCGCCCGCCGAGCCCCGGGAGCCCGGGCAGCGGGAGGATGCGGAGAGCAAGGTAAGGTCGGCTCCCTGCGGAGCCTCTCCCCGTCCCCCGGGACCGCTGGGGTCCCCGCAGCCGGTGTCCCGTCCCCGTCCCCCGCGGTGTCCCTTCCCGACTGCCTCCGTCCCCGCGGGAGGGGCTGGTGCCGGCGGGTGGCAGGGCGGGAGGGCAGCGCCCGGGGTTTTCCTCTAAAACAAGAGAGGTCCCGGCAAAAGCCGGGTTTTGCCCTCGGGTGGGGACGAGCCCGTTGTCCCCGAGGGCGGCAGCGGGGTGGGGGGGTGGTTGTTTCGGGCTCCTTTCCACCCCCGCCCCCCCCCCCCCCAAGGTATACTCTTAAAAATAATCGAGATAGTGAAGATTTAAGGGAGGAGAGGCGTGTGTCGGTGTGAGCCTCTCCTGTCTGCACATCCAGCCCCTGGGAGTCTTCTCCTTCTCCCAAGAGCTCATCCAGGTGCTGGCGGGTTGGGGGTGTTTATTCTTCCCGTCTGCATCCTCTTTCTGTGGGTTGCAGCAAACTGTCCCTTTGCCAGCACCGGGTTCCCTTACGCTGTCCCCGGCTGGCTGTCCTCGCCAGCCCCAGGGGAAGGGACTGCCGTCCCCCTCCCTCCCAACCCCAGCAGGACGCTGGCCCCAAGGTCTGACCCCTGGCTGAACTGGGGGGGGGCTGGTGGGGGCAGCGATGCCTATAAACACCTGGTAAATCCTCCTCGGGCACTGGATCTTGTTTAAGAATAAAAGGGTGACCCAGTGTCCATGGAAAAAGCTTGCTCGGCTCTTGCCCGGCTCGGATGGGACTCGGTGACAACCCGAGGTGCCTGAATTCCCTGTGTCAGTGCCTTCTCCCAGGGTGGCCCCTTGTCCCAGTGGGGGGAAGTGAGTAATGGGGTGGCTCAGGAATCCAGAAGCGATGTGTCGTCCGTGCGCAGGCAGCGTGGTTCGGCCGGGGAGCACAGGCCTGGGGCCCAGGCGCCTGCTGGCTATTATTAGCAGCATTTGTAATCCTCAGCGACTGTATCCAGGCTGCCGGGCAGTGCGTAGACAGCCCTTGCCTTGGAAAGCATCGCCACTGGCTCGCTGGACGGCCTTGGGCAAGTCCCAGGGGGTTGTGCACTCCCTTCTGTACCGTGATGCTCTGCAACGCCCAGGGTGAGCCCTGAGCTGCTCTCAGGGCTGGGACATGGGTCTGTCTCCCTGTGCTCCTCTCGCTTCCCCTTGTTGTTTCTGAGGCTCGGAGCTCTCCCTCTCCCCTTCCCCACACCCCTTGGCCATGGGTATAGCTCTCAAGCAGCCCCCTCCCTCGTCCCGGCATGCCAGAAGCCACGTCTGTCCCTCTGCCCTGTGATTTATTGGTGCCTTTGAGTACCAGGATCTCTGTCAAGCTGGAGGGCCGCTGGGCTGCCGTTAGCCAGCTGGGTCCTGGCTGGGCTAGCTCGGCACCAAAACTGGCCACCTGGCCGGAGCTGTTGTGGGGCCTGGGGCATACCCAGCACTCTCTGATGAAGTGCAGCACCCCGTCAGGACAGATGGCCATATCCAGTGCTGCCAGAGCTCACGGGTTCCTCTGATGTCTCGCTAGCTTGAGTCTTCTTGGGAATGTTTCTCTTCCCTTCTGGCTGCTCTTCAGTCCCAATTTCTTTGAAAAGGCACTGCTGCGATGCTTGTTGCCTTCAGAGATGGGCTCAGCTCTTTTATCCCCACTCGGGTGCAGGTGCGGTAACGGGGTGTTGCATGCCTGGAGGTGAGCCCTTACCCAAGGCACAGGGAATCTTGTGTCCTCCAGGAGCCTGACTGGGCCTGGTGGGACTGGGGTCTCTGCTGCGCTGCCCTCAGCCCCTCTTACAGCAGAGCAAAGGGGACACTGGAGCTGAGTAGGGTCCTTGCCAGTTTTTCCTCCTGGGAAATGGTTACCGCACTGTAGGAGCAAGACAGGACAAGTTGCCCTGGACCTAAGCAGTGTCTCTTTGGGAAGGACAGGGACCGGGCGGTGGCTGCGATCTGGGTGGTGGTGGAGAGCAGTGGGAAGGGGGAGGGATGCTTCTCGCTGCTGAGTGAGTGTTTGGGAGCGCTGGCCCGCGCGTGATCTCGCGGCTGCCAGGACTGCTCGGCGCAGGCTGCCTGGCCGGGGCTGGCGGTCCCACGGTGCTGGGTGGCACGGCGGAGGGAGTACGTGCATTTCCAGCAGGCGCTGCACACATGTGAGCAGGGAGCAGTGCCCGGGCTGCTGATGTGGGAGCTGATCCTGCGGGCAGAGTCGGGGAGACCCTCCACAGCTCTGCTGAGTCTCCACTGGCTCCCCCGGTTTTGTTCCCTGCAAATATCCTCAAAATTGCTTTCTCCTCCAGCAGTGCTTAGGCCAAAGCCCAGCAGATGTTACAGGCAGGGATGGGACTGACCTTGGGCAGAGCAGCGAGTGCTTTGCAGGCGGCTGCTGGTGGAAATGTGCCCTATCAAACCCATCTTGGCTCAGCTGAGGGCTGCAGTCCGCTGATGTGACTCAGCAGGCGAGGCTCCCAGACATTGTCCGCTCGGCTGCGGGCTCCCGGCGGTGTCAGAGCTGCTGCAGGCTCAGGGCTTCTCGATACATTAGCAAGCAGAGGGCTGTGCTCGGCACTCGGAGAGCTTTCTTGCCTTTTTTTCCCCCCCCTCCTGTTTGCTTAGCACATACTGCGCCAGGCTGGTTCGGATTCACTGCAGCCATTAACCACTCGACCAAAATGCTGATGGATGAACCCGCTTGGGGAGAGCAGCCTTGGTGTGTTTAATGGCTGGCTGGAGCTGTGCACCCCGCTACCTCTTTCCTTCCCTTCTCCCTGCCTCTGCAAACCAGTATCTGCTGGGGCAGCTGCATAGCTCAGCTTCCCTCCTGCTCCCACCTCCCACAAAGGCAGCCTGTGATGTGAAACCGGCTGGTTAAAATCAATGTGGGTCGGGGCTTCCCTGCCCCTCTCTGGGAGGAACGGACCGTTGCAGCATTGTGCCCACAGCTATAAAATGAAGTAGTGGCAGAGCAGGGAAAGGAGCCTAGGAGTTCTTGTTACCATTAACTGCTGGTAGTGATTCTCCTTGTCTCTGCTGGCTCCCATCACTGAAAAAAAGTTAATTAGTGTGTCGCTGTCTGTTCTCATCCCCATCCCCAGCTTGTTAACGGATGAGGCAGTGCTGTCAAAGCGATCCCCTAATGAAAAGCTGTTGGGTGGGAGCCACAGTGTCACTAGAGCTGCTGAGTCTGGTTCTGGCGAGAAATGGTCAGAAAACTTCAATTCTGTAATGAGTATTTCTGTCCTGGAAATGGCAGATGGCAGGGACAGGGCAGGGTTTTCCGTGGTGGTCCAGAGCCACTGCTGGGATGCCATCCTGGCCAGGATGCTCTGGAAATGGGGAGGGCGAGCAGGCAGTGCCAGGCTCTGCTGGGCACGGCAGCCTGGCTGGTTTGCCAAGGGTTAACCGCAGCTGGTGGCTTCAAAGAGAGCAGGGTCAAGTGGGTGACAGTGGGGAGAGAGGGGACAGTTCTGGAGGTGATCTGGCAGGGGGGGACTTGTACTCAGAGGTGCCCAGCTCGCCCTGGCCAGGGAGTCATGCAAACGCTGCCTGACCGGGGCAGCGTGCGGTGCTGTCACCTGGATAGCAAAGGCGCGAAGGGGGTGTCACCTGCCTCTTCTGCAAAGCTCCTGGCGCCTTTCCCCTGTGTTCCCCCACCCCCATCTGTGCCTTCCCGGGGGCTCCTGGCACCTCTGGACACACCAGGCAGCAGAAGCACAAACCACCCAGCTCTCAGCAGGGACCCTCTTTAAATTTAAGAAGTCAGCATCTCCCTCTCTAATACCTCCTACTGCCTTCCCCGTGCCAGAGGGGAGAGGGTGTCTAATTAGTTTGGCTTTAATTGGCAGCTGTGCAAGCTGCCTCTGCGTTGCCATAGGGCTGGGGCAGGAGCTCTGCCGTCCCACGGCGTGGTGGGGAGGGATGCCACGATGTGCTACCCCTCGTCACAGCCTTGGCAGCGGCACGGGCCCCTGCCAGCAGGATGCAGGACTCTCCGGCAGACTTGTAACTGCTCGGATGCGCCCCAGCTCTCACCCAGTGCAGTCTGTGTTGATAACAAACGCATCATCTCTTGCAGCGGCTGCAAATTGGGAAGCGAGGCAGGACGTGTGTCACCCCCCCCAGGGAGCCTGTGCACGTGTCATGCCCTCCTCTGCATCCCAGCCATGGGGTCGGAGCACAGGGCTGGTGCTGGGATGTGGTGTGGGGCACAGTTGCATTGGGGCTTTACGTTGCATCCCTTACAGTGGGTCTGGGACACTGGGCTGCTGCCCAGTCCCTTCTGGGCTGAATACAGCCCCAGGAGCCTGCCTGGAGCCGGTCGGCTGCTGGAGCAGAGGCCACAAGGACTCTTTGCCTTCTGAAGTGCCCACCCATGTGAATGGGTGCCAGGTAAGCCTTCGAGGTGAGGGCAGGCTTTGCCTGCCCCTGCTCCCTGCCCAAGGATGCCATCTGGCTCATCTGTGCCAGCAAGAGATGTCCCGGTGTTGCTGCCTGTGGTGTTTGCTTGCCAGAGGCCAGAGCAAAAAGGGGAGAGCAGTGGATGAGCAGACTGGGTACAATGCTGGGAGTGCTTCACCGGGGTGAGATGGTGCCTGCAGAGATGGGTCCTGCTGAGCCAGGACTCCTCAGGCCACTATGGGACATGCCGGGGTTTTTCTCATCAGATCTGGCACGGCCTGACCCCTCGCTGAGGGCTGGATGGCCCTGGAGCTTCGGTAGGGCTCTAGCCGCCCTATGGCTCATCCTTGCCCACAGCGGTAATGGGGAGGACTGGTGGGAGCAGATGCTCCCCACGCTGTGGCGGGGGTCAGATCTGCAAAGCACCACCTTCGTGTGCGGCATGTACCCGCTGGGCACCCCGGGGCTGGCAGGACCATTGCCCAGGGCAGGAAAACTCGTCCTGTAGCAGCTGCTTCTCTGGCTGGTGGGAGGATGGAGAGCCGCAGCAGTGGGGTGAAAGGGATTTGCCGACGTAGCAGCTACTTTGCTTTGCTAAACTCTGCCCAAAATCATTATTTATTCTTTTTTTAAAGGCTTCTTCCTTCCCCCTTTCCTCCTGGCTTTTCTCCTTCTGGCTGGCTGTCTCCTGTCTGCTTTCTTTCCCTCTTGCAACATCTTGCATCAGGCTTGGAGCAGAAAGTGCAGCCATAAATGGCAACATGCAGGGGCCAGGAGTTTAATCCAAGACAATGTTTTCCCCCTGCTTTGCAGCCTGCGATCTTCCCTTTTCTTGGAGCTGGAGTGGGACACTCATTTGTCCTCATCCTGCCCGTAGGCAGCGTGGCTGTCCCTATGACCGAGGACAGGGAGAGGGACACACTGGCCCCACACCGTCCCCGTGTCTCTTCTGAGAAGGGAAACCCATTGCTCAGAGAGGTTTGCACCGGGGATGGAGGAAGTGGGGAGGAAACGGCCAGAAATGAGCTGAAAACCAGATGATATTGTGATGGGGAGCCCGGCCTCCATCTCCTGTAGGGCTGGGAGAGGGCTCACGCGGTGGCAGAGCCACGAGGGGGGATTTTGGGGATGCAATGCCAAGCTCCTGTGCCTGAGCTGTCTTCCCCTGGGAGACTTGGGGCTGTCTGTGGTCAGTGCTGCCCATACCCAAAATGTCCCTGGAGGTCTTGTCCTCACTCTTGTTTTGGTCCAAAGCCTCCGCTGCCGGAGTCGGCTTCACGCGCAGGTGTCTCGCTTGTTGGCTATGGAAGCAAAAGGGCAAAAGCACGTTTCCGATGATCCAACAAATGCTTCAGCTCTAAAGCCAAGAGCTGCCAAAAGCCAAGACAGATGTATTGCTACGTTGGTATTTAAAGTAAATGACTTTCTGGATTTTAACCCTGCGGTGGCAGGCGCTGGGTTTTCCAGAGCCCCTGGCAAGCTGTGCAGAGGTATGATTCAGATGTAAGAGGACACGGGATGTGCTGTGGAGTGGGCTGGGTCCACCCTGCCCACAAGTGGGAGCAGGCAGGGAGTGCAGGGCATGTTCCCAGCCCTGCGTGGCCTCGGGGCCAGGCAGCTGCCTCCGAACGCGTCCCCTTACTGATGCCGGCAGCAATGTGATCTTTGTTTGCTGCAGCAGCTGGCCTGGGCGGCCTGTGTCAAGTCTCCTCCAGATGCTCCCAGATAATGATGTGCGTCGTCTCCCTGCAGTGCTTCTTGTCACCTTTTTTTTTTTCTGCGGGGAGGTTTTCTTGGTTGGTGTGCAACCGTGGAGAGATGCTGGCTTGCAGGTTGGTGGCCGGAGCACTTGGGTCCTTGCTTCTCCAGCAGCTCCTGCTGCCATCTGGCCCTGGTCCACACTTCCCTCACTCCCTACCACTTGAAACAGTCTCCCTGCATTGCCCCTGGGCTGTGCTTCTTAAAGAAGAGCAGTGCCTGGGGTGCCGTAGTGTCCTCTTTGGTTGTCAAGTCTCCCAGCATTGCCCTACCACCTTCCCCCTCCATTTCTTGGCTGCAGGATGCTGCCCTCCTCTCGCAGAGCATCCCATGGCGGGGGCACAGCAGCTGCCAGCTCGGCTGCTCTTGCCCCACGGCTGCAAGGAAGCCAGCACAGCAGGGCTCCCACCGGCCATGGCAGGGCTGAGGAGTCCTGAAATTTGGGGCAGATCCCCTGGAGATGTTGGGATGCTCCAAGCAGGGAACACTCTCCCCTCTGCCCCAGCTGGCAGGGGCTGTGGGCACCAGCCAGGCTCGAGGTGGGGGTTTTGTCCCTGCTGATAGTTTTTTAAGCCAGCCCAGAGGCTGCTCCCAGCCCAGCACTGGTATTTTGCTGCAAGGCCAACAGACACAATGTCCCCGCTCCCTGCCCACGCGTATCTTCCTCCGCAGCCGCCCTCCCGGCGCAAGGGAGAGAGGTTCAGCTGAGAAGTGTTTGGGCTGGGAGAGGGCAGGGGAAGGAAGGCTTTGCATGGGGGTTGAGGCCATTCTGCGTTCACAGCTGACATGGGGCTGAGAGGGCAGGGAAGCCCCAGCTCTGGGATTACGGTAGGGGGACGGGAGGGTTTCAAGGGGGTATTACTCTGCGATGGAGAAGGCAGCTGGCAGAGCAGGCCCTGCAAGCGTTAACGAACTGAGCATATTGTGCCGTTCCTCTCCTCTCCCCTCCTGCTAGCTCTGACCTGCTGCATCAGCATCGCGGGCAGCTGCCTCCAGCCTTGCCAGGACAGCCGGGCAGCCGAGCCTGGTGCTGGCCAAGCTGCTCCCTCTCACCGATGGCTCCTTGCAAGGGTCCCAGTCCTGCGGGATGGGAATGCTGCAGAGGGCAGCTCGCGACCTCCAAACCCTGGCTCCAGGGCCGGGCATTGAAGGTCTCTGGTGTTCCTCACTCCACCAGCCATGCCATGGCTTGGCACACGGATCGGAGGCAGCATGGGCTCGGGCACCAGAGCAAGGCAGGCTGCTGGCCGCATTTGGAGATTTGTCTGCGTGTGCTGATGCTGCTGGGGCTGGTTGGCTGAGCACGGGGAAGGCTCGGGGACCTTTGTGCTCAAAGTTTTTGCTTCTTTCCAGATACCACCTTTGGGTGCCTCACCTGGGTCCAGCCTCGGGCACACGGAACAAGCGGAGGATGGATGTGGCCATGCAGCGCTTTCCAAAGCAGCTTTCCAAGGCACCAAGGCAGAGGTGCGTGGGATGGAGAGCTGGCCTGGTGAGGGTGGCACAGTGAACAGTGTGCTGGTGTCCCTGCATGGATGGGACGTGTCCCAGGGTAGCAGTGGCCATGGGGGGGGACAAAGCTTGCCTGCTGTGCTCCCCCGGGGGGGGTTGCGTGGGCTTTTAATGGCTTGGTCCATTTAAAGCAGAGAGAAACGGTGCTCCAGGTACAAATGTGCTTCTCGGATGTGCAGGGAGTGATGCCTGGCTCCTGGGGGGGTCAGGGAGTGGGGTCATGCTAAGGCAGCCTGGGGGGCTCTGGTGGTGGGGCAGCGATGGCTGCGGGTGCGGGGGAGTGAGCAGCCCCGGCGAGGAAGACAGACGGGGATGTTGAGGCTGGGGCCGCGGCATGGGGGGAAGGGAGGTGCTGGCATCTGCCTCCAAGCCATCCAAGCAGAAAAATGTCACGCTGCAGTGAGCTACCGGCTGCCACGAGTGGGGGGTTCCCAGCATGGCCACGGCACGTTGCTGTTGCCTGCCAGCCTGGCATCCCCGGCTGCTCCCTCTCGGCTCCCATCAAATGTTTCTTCCTCTGGGTTGGAGTGGAGATGTTCTCCTTCCTTGGAGGTTTGGCACCCAAATTTCCTACTTGCTTCCACTGTTAAATGCTCAGTTCTTAATGCCTGGGCAGGGAACAGGCTAAAATGTCCCTTCTTGTACCAGCTCCTGAAGGTCAGGTCTTCCTGGGGACATTCTGGCTCACAGGGAGAGACGGATGTGATGGGGAGCCGCTGACCCGGGCTTGTGGCTGAGTCCCTCCCTGAGGTGACTCCTTTGGGTGCTTCCCTGCTCCTAGTCGTCCCCAGGGGATGCCTGGGTGTCCAGCGGGAAGTGCCCATGTTTGGAAGCATGGCCCAAAATAGTGGTGGCTGCAGGGGGTGGGGGTCTCAGCAGCATGTCCTTCTGGGGAGCCCTAGAGCAGGGTGGTGAAAAGAAGCCAAATGGCTGTGAATAATGCACATTCCTCACCGATGACAAACTAACCTAGTTCTGGGTCGGGGCTGCATACAGCGCTCCAGCAGTTTATCTAAAGCCATGCACCACAAAGCCAGCGCTCGGCTCTGCGCAGGGTCCTTCTCAGATCGTCTTCGTTTCCCTCGGGTCTCCTCCACCCCAACTTTTCCTGTGTCCCCCTCGATAGCATGGTGGCTCGCCAGGCTCCCTTCATGCTCCTTTCCCTCTCTCCCACGTGCTTTGCCCTTTGCGTGCCAGCCCTGTTACTTTGAATGGGATGCACGGGGCTGGGGAGGATGCAGGAGGACGTGTGCTCCAGGGTGCTGTGGACCTCCGAGCTCTGACCACAGGGGTTTGCAGCTGGGGTGCTGGGTGTTGCGCTTTGCGGGAGGAAGGCATGTCCACGGGGGCGTTACCTTGTGTTCCTGTCTTATCTCCAGAGCTGGAGCGCTCCTCTCCCTCCCTGCTTGCAGTTTGCATGACTTTCTGCAAGGGGAAGGAATCTGGGCTTATAAAGTTTGTTGTAGCCTTGTAGGAGGCAACCCCCAAAACTTCCAAAATTGCTTTGCATTTAAAAAAAAAAAAAAGTGCTGTTGCTGACCCTGTCTGTGCTCCAGAGGTCAGCTGTGCCACCGCAGTGCATGTGGGCAGGCATGTCTTGGAGGAGCGAGGAGGAGCTGGGGGCCCATGGGCAGGAGCCAGAGCTGTCTCCGGGGGTTGCTGCCAGGTGAGGCTGGGGGTGGTCCCGGCTGGGTCCCAGCATGAACCTCCCAGCGCTGGCTTCGACCACTGGTCTCAGCTAGTGAGTGCTTCTGTACTTCGGAGCAGCCGCTTGGTCCGTGGCTGCAAGGTGGCTTTTGCTGAAGACCCAGCTTTTCCTAGTGTTGGGACAGTCTGTCCAAGCCTGGCCTGGTGGCATACTGGAGAAGTTCTCGTGGCTAGTGGCTCAGTCCCCTGCACATCCCTGGGCAGGGTGGGGAGCGCGGGGGGGTGCCAGCCCGGGAGGGTGCTCAGGCACAAGACTGTGCCTGGGGACACTGGGATAGCAGGTTCTTCATAAAAACCTTAATATCTCCTCGATTACGGGGAGGCACTTGCAGTTTTGGGTGGGAGTGCAGTAAGCAAGGCCAAATCCCTCCCCACTGACTAGTGAGAGGAAAGGAGGCTAATGAACCTCGCTCATTAGCAAGCATCCTTTTGGCCTGTTCCGTGAAGGAGGCAGGAAAGGGGTACTCAGCCCTCAGCGCAGGAGCTCTGGTCTCTGCCTCCCTGCCCTGCAGGCTCTGGTGCCCCAACAGAGCACAGGTTATTTAGCATAGCACCTTCTTCTCATGGCTGCTCTGTTTTTAACTCCTCCAGGAGGAAGATCTGGACTCAGAAAACGAGAAGCTGGTGGTGAGAGAGCCGGAGGATGAGGATGGTGAGTGCCAGGCAAGCCAGCACCCTGCAGGGAGGGTACGGATGGGTCTGAGGAGCTGAAGTCCGGAGTGCTTGGGGATGGTCTCCTTCCTCCAGGAAACATAGGGGAAATTCCTACCCCAGCAGCAGCCCCTGTTTGCTTCCCCAGATGCCCTTGGGCTGTTTGCCATGGGGTAGTTTTGTGATGAAGCTGCCCCAAAAGCTTCTTGCTCGCATCCAGGACGATCTCCAGGGGCTTTAGTCAGAGCTGTGTTTAACTGATTAGCCAATTAGTTGATTGGAAAATGATTAATTGACTAATTGGGGTGACAACTGCTGTGCTCGTAAGAAAATGAAACAGATGGTGCCAAGCAAGAGCGTGTGTCTGAAGGGGACTCTGCTCATCTGAGCAGCACTGGAGATGCTGGGATGTCCCCAGGAGCCCCTGCCTGGGGTGGCTGGGAGCAGCAGGAGAGCTTGGGGTGTTCCCTCTTCCCTGCCCCTCTTTCTGCTTGCCCTTTTTAAGGCACTGTGTGGCAATCCCCTGGCTCGGGAGGATTATGCCTAATGCCACAGAGAATGAAATTTTAATCCTGGTGCTGTGCCCACAAGGTGGGGAAAGCACCTTTGGAGGCGGGGTTCCCAAAAGACACTTATTCCACCCCGTTAGGCTTCCTCGCAGCGCTGGTGATTGGGGATGTTACCACGCGGGACTGTGGGAGACCTGGTCTGAGGAATGATGGATGTATCCTGCCAAATGGATGTTCAGTAACACTGCACTGCCAGGGTCTGCCTCCTTCAGTTCAGCTCTGTTTCAGGGCTGCTCCAGCACCACTGTGCATTACCCCAAAGTGGCTGTGGCTTGGGATCAGAAGGAGATGATGGTCCCTGGCCATGTGTCGTGGCTAGCCCAGCATCCTCCTTAAGCATCTCCTGCAGACAGCCACTGACTCCTCTCCTGAATTATTTACACCATTTCTGAAGCGTTTTATAACGGAACTGGGTAAAGCGATGGCTCAGCCTGATAATGAGGGGGCAAGCGTTGTGCAGCTGGGAATAATAGCAGTGCCCTGGCTTTGCTGGGGAGAACCTCACACCTTCCTTCACTGTCTCTCCTGCACGTCGCTTGGTCCTGGCCCAACTCAAGCCACTGAGCTGCTGCCCGGCAAGCCCGCGAGCAGAGATTCCCCTTGAGCATGTGGGGATCGTGCAGGCAGTCTGTCACCAGCCTGGGATGCTGCCATGGTGGACAAAACCACCAGAGCAGCCTTCTCCCCGCTTTGGGCAGGAAGGCTTGCAGGGAGCTGGCAGGAACCACATGTGGAGCACGCCAGAATATGTTCAGGGGAGAGGTGCGCTCTTGGGGCTGCTTTCTCCCTGCCAGCTCAGGGTCACGGTGCCAGCAATGCAAGGGCAGAGAGATGAAAGACAAATGTTTTCTTTAATATGAACTCACGGAGGCTCTGAGTAAGTAGGTCACCTCATATTTCTGTAGTGTTTTCGCTGTCCACGTGAAAACCCAGCCTCCCCTTTTCTGTGTGTTTCCTGAAGTTTGTTTTCAGTCTGCAAAGAAAGTTCCTGAGCTCAGAAAAGAGCCAGTGGTTTCCAAAGCCACATGCTGGCTCCTTTTTAACCACAACATTTGGGCAGGGAGATGGGTAGCTTCCTCGCCTCACTCTTGCTTTATTCTTTTCTGTTGGGGTGGCAATTAAACTGCCCTTTTTGGGAGAGGCAAGATCCCAAATCTCAACTTACTTGGCAGAAAACCACATGAGGGAAATTATCTTAATTGTCCTTGAAATCAGGCAAGCTATACAAAGGTAATGAAACAGCTCCTGCTCTGCATCAGAGTAAGAAACAGGATGTTACACCCTCTTTTTTTTTTTTTTCTTTCTCTTAATATCTCCCAAAGCAGCAGCCAGCTGAATTTTCTTTCCATGCACTTTTATGGCCACCCGAAAGGCTGATAAGCTGCAGCATGAATGCTTGTTTCCAGCTGGCCAGACTTGTTTGTCTGCCCGTTCAGAGGGTTTTCCCACCGAGGGAAGTGGCATATGGCCAAGCTGAATGTTTGGGGCTGCAGGACCAGAGCATCCGAGTGCTTGTGTTTGGGCACTTGTGAAGATGCTAGGGAAAGGGTTTGCCTCGTTGTTCCCCTGGGAGTCCCAATAGTATTCTGGGATTAGAGAAATACTCCAGATCATTAACTGAGCAGTAATCTACTAGGACTTCCCAGGGAAGCTCCCCAAGATCAGGGACATGGAGATATAGAGAAGAAGGGAGGAAATGTGGATATCTGCAGGGAGGTTTCTGTTAAATTCCCACCCTGCTACCATTGCTCCAGGCACACTGCATACACTAGTGGCAGTGACCTTGCAGTGGTTGGCTCACTCTGTCCCATACCTGCCTACACAGCCTTGCACAGCTTGTTTTTGAGATCTCGGGTTTCCCCATCTAAAAAATGAGGCTCTGACTTGCCTTTTGCATGGGGGTTCCCAAGGTCTGTGAGAGCTCTGGCAGTAGCTGAGGGCGTGCGTGAGCTTAGGGTTGGAGAAATCACTAAATCAAACAGCTGACCTTGGACATGGGGAGAAAATCCTTAAAGGCAGTATTGACCAGAAAATTGAGAGAAGCTGCTGATGCTGAATCTTTCTGAGTGTGAGGAAGGGAGGATAGGGGCTGTGGGTTGTTTTTCATTTGGGCAGGTGGAGGAGGAGAGACTTTCATCAATGTGGTGCCTGCAACAGCAGCAGTGAGGATTGGAAGGGGTTTCCTAGGTGGCTGGGGACAGGGGATGGGTCCACGGGTTATGTACAAGTTGGGGCTTTCTCTCCTACCGCAGAAGTCAAGGGAGTTTCACCACTTTTGTGGTCTTGCTGGTGCTGGGAGGTATCATCCTGGATATTTGGCTTGTGGAAAATGTCCAATTTTTCAGGGCCATGCAGATAACACAATAATGCCTTCCTTTTGTGGACCCCTTAGAAGTATCACCAGGGCTCCAAGGGTTGGTGGAAGCAGCAGATGTTTCTGGGTGGATGTGGAAACAGCAATGCTAGATGGCTCGACGTGAAGCAGCTGAGTCCTGCAGTCCTTGGGAGATAAAGGCTCGCAGATGAACAGCCCACAGATAACCAACAAAGGCAACTACCCAAAGCAGCCGCTCTTCCTGGGCTGCCCTTTGGATTGACCTCCACTCCTGTTGTTTTCTCCCATCTGTAGGAAGATAAAGCAGGGGAGAGGTTTTTAAAAGCAAATAGTGCTTGAACAAAATCCGATTGGAAAAGGATCAGCTTTGGCTCAGAGTCCGTGAGCTTCGGTGCTCTAATTAGCATGGGGCTGAGGCTGGTGAGCTGGGTAGAAGAGCACCCAGGCCTGGAGAAGGAGACCTCAGTTTCCTCTTCAGGTGTGTTGGCTGATGACAGAAGGATTTGGACTAGCGGTGTTGGTGCTCCTGGGGCTGCCTTGGCTCAGCTCTGTTTGCAGCCCCGGGATTTACAGTGTGGCACCTCCTTTTTTCACAAGCTTTGTCAAGGGCTGCAGGAGAGCTGCTGGGCTGTGTGGCCTGTGACAGCTCTGCTTGTGGCATCATCCATGAGCCCCAAGCATGGGAAAGGGCCCCTGGACTAGGAGAGGGAGGCAGGAGGAATGCAAGTCTGGAGAGGAGAAGCGGAAAATGCTGTGAGCTAATCAGGGCAGGATTAGCATGTCTTGATAAGCCAAGATGGGCCTGCAAGGCTTTGAATCCAGGGAGAGCAATAGCATATGGTTCCTGTGCTGTAGGATTTACTTGTATCTGCTTTCAAGCAGGGCTGCTTGCTTGCAGCAGTCCTCACTGTTTCCAGTGCTAGCTGCAGCCAGGACTCTTGCCATCGTCTGGCCAGCAGCACCTTGGCTCCCCGCTGCAATCCACACAGCTTCCCCAACACTTCCCAGGCTTTCCAGAGACTGGAGCTGACTGAGGAAAAGTGTTTGGGGTGGCCATAATGTTTGGGGTGCACGTGCAGGAGCAGGGGTCAATGAGCATCTCAAGAGAACAAGCTCACTGCTGTTGGTCATTGCTCTCAGGAGGTCTCTGGCTCATGTGATCTCTTGCTCTTCTTTGTCTCTCCCTCTCCAGCTGCAGATGAGACGTTCTCTTTTAAATACAGTCCTGGAAAGCTGAGGGGAAACCAGTACAAGTCAATGATGACCAAAGAAGAACTCGAGGAAGAACAAAGGTAACTTGAGTTTCCTTTTTCTTCTTGCCCAAGGCCATCTGGTTGGCATTGTCTTGAAGAAAGCTGGGTGTGTTCAGACCTCTCTCTCCCCATACTACCTTAGTAGCCTCAGGCTCAACGTCTCATTGCACCGTGGTCCAGACCTTTCCCACCCAGGAAGACATGAGAACAAATAAAGTCATGCTGATTTAGGAGATGGAGACACTGTGGCCCTATATATCTTTGGAGCTGTTCCAGCTCCTTCTCTGGATGCTTAGACCAAATTTTCAGCTGATGCAAGCTGGTGTAGTTCCCCTGATCCCATTAGCAACACGTTGATTTACATATGTTGAGGACCTGGTCTCTAGCTACTTCCCCTCCCTTTACCCTGTGGATGGTCTCCAAACTGAGGACATGGGCATAGCTCAGAAATACTGGAGCAAAGTGAGTGTAGAGCTTTGGAGTTCACTGTGATGGAGCTGAGACTGGAAATGTCCATACACAGGGCTGACTCCTCAGCTGTTTGTGGTGGGGATTTGCCACGTAGTGGGCCTGACAGAGATGGACAATTATCCATCTCACACTTTTTGCTAAAGTTTTGTCTTGAGCCCTGCATGAAGAAAGGAAGAGCCTGTCCTGTTACCAAAACCAAGCTTTCTAGCTCAAGATTTCCCAGCCTATACAAGGGAAATCAACCCCAACCTTGCACCTCGAGCTGCAAAGCCCTATCCAAAGCCAGTCTGTGCTGTCAGTATGAAGTCTCCACCCACGTGCAGATGGAGTCCTTCAGCCCATGGGCACGCAGAGCCCGCACTAAACCAGAGGTGTCAAACCCCACAGCCAAGGGCTTTGCCCTACAAGCAGGCTTTGTGGCAGGCTGCTCCCTAGCAGATGTGTGCAGCTCATACCCCTTCCCTCTTGGGTGAGCTGCAGGGAACTGCTTTCCCAGTGGTGGCTCACCAAGCCTGGGAGATGTTGTTCTCTCCATTGGTGTCCCAAGGGCTGTGGGACCCAATTCTCCACCCAGCGGTGTGCACCTCCTAGAATGATTTGGAGGAATTTGTCACCCCTTGCCTGTGATGCCGTGGTATAAGTACCACCACAACTGGCATGGTGTAAAGGCCTGACATGGACCAAGTGGAAACTTGAGTGCAGCAGGGAAAGCAAGGATGGAGGGACCGTACCCTGCCTCTGGGTCGGGCATGCTCCTGCTGGCAAGCCTTGCCTCAAGGCCCTTGGGCAACATCTCTGCATTGCCAGCAGCTGGGATAGCCGAGGATTGTCTCCATGGCAGGAGCAGGGCATTGTGGTAGGCAGTGTAAATCCAGAGACCTGCCCAAGGGCTGGTGCTGACACACGCTCACTCTGGTCCTCAGAAAAGCTCGGGTGGTGCATGGGGCTCTGGCAGGCTGCCTTCACTAGCTGAGCCTGCAGCCGTTCTTTCCACGTCAGACCCGACCTTCCCACCAAAAGATGTCTTCTCCTTCTCCCCTGGCTTCTGGGCTCCCAGTCATCCGGTCTTGGGCTTGATCTGCCTTATAGCACTGCCACGGGCAAAGATCTGCAAGGGCTCTGTGCTCTGGGGTCAGCAACAGAAATGAGCTCCAGTTTCCTCTGGCATAGGGTTGATTCTGCATTGGTGGCATCAGGAAGAATGTTGTTTGCTTTCTTCCTTTTGTTATATCTTTATTGTGCCTGAAGCCCCCAACCTGTGAAATGCTACGCAGGTCTGTTAGTGACACTGTATTTTTCACTTGGGGAGGGTGGCGGTGGAATGAACTGAGTGACTGTGAGAGAAACCTGTGGGGCTCAGTGGGAACTGCTTTTCAGGATCCTGCTAAGCACCAATGCAAAAATCTACCTGCAGCAGGCAAATTCAAACCCTTTGCACCAGCAGCTCCATCCAAACCAGCTCAGCAACTGCTGCTCAGGTTTTCAGGGCCAGGAGTCCTACAGGGCCTTGAGCTGGTTCCTCTGTGGCAAAAAGTGCTCCTGCTATCACCTGGGGACACTGAGGGGATGTTGCCTATGGACAGCAGTGGGATAGGGGTTTTGTACTCGGGACTGTAGAACAGGCTCCAGGGGGTGATGGACCTTCCCTGGGCATGTGGGATCTCCCAGGCATCGCTGCTCAAATCCATCTGGAGCTGTCCCAGGGCGGGACAGTGCACCTAGAACTGATGGACAGTGCCTGGGCGTTGCGTCCCTTGGAGGCTCTCAGCAGCTTTCCATACTGAGGGCCATTGGCAGATGTGTTTTTCCTACTGCTCCTTTATTTTCTTCTCTTCCATATTTGTGTTGTTCATTTCTTTAAGGCAGCTTTGTGAATTTTTTTTGTCTTGCTTTGTTGCTGGCTTACTCTCCCCCCCCCCCCCCCCCAAATCTTCACTGCAGCATCAGCAGCTTTTCATTTCAGGCCTCGCAGGTGGTGTAAGGGGGCAGGGCTGCTGCCAGGTAAGCTCCCGGGTGAGCTGAGTGCAGCGGCTCAGCCCAGTCCTGCATCCTTCTCCCTTGGCAGTCCTGTCCCTCTCCCTGACTCCGTGCACCCTGACCATGCTGCTGATCTGCTGTGACCCAGGTTTGCCACCTTTATGTTGCAGGATTGAGCTGACCTCTGATCTCACATCTCTGTAGCAAGTACCTTAGGTCCTCGGCCACAAACATTCTTGCAAATCTTTTTGGTAAGGACACACTGTTTCTTAGAAGTAGTGGTACCACTGGTAACATCTGCTAATGTGGTGGGTTTTTTTTTTTTGCTTTTGGGTCTTATTTTCTGGGGGAGTGTTTGTTTCTGAGCTGCAGTTGACTGCCTGTCCCACCTCCCTCACCACCTCCCTCCCCTTCCCTCCTCATAACAGATTAATAAGTCCGCTCCCCTCTGCCTCCATCTCACTTTCCATGAGTGCTCGGGGGGAATGGGGGCTCTCACGTTCGGATGCTCACCTCTTCCATCTTGGATGCCTGAAGTTGGACATCCCACAACCACTTCTGTTTACCGATTTGGAAAATTAGGGCTGCTGAGTGAGTGGGTAGTTAGTCCTAAGGTGTGTTGCTGAAGCTGAGACAGGCTTAGTCTTTGATTTTAGCCCTGTCACTCCTCCAGTTTTCCCATGGACCAACAGGTTCCTGTGTGAAGCAGCTTGTAAGCAACCTTCCAAAAATGCAAGCGGGTCTCCCAGACCCCCTTGAGGCTACTGGTTGTGTTGATCACTAGTCCATGAGTCTTAATTTAGGGACCCCTAATTTTGGAGGTGCCATCGAAAGAATTATTTGCCTTTTCCAGGAAGAGCTATAGGACTTCAGATAGGAGAGGACAGGCATGCAGTAGATTGGGTTATTTAACGAAAGCCCCACTTCTGCTCTAACCTGCATCACCCCAGAAGTTGTGGTTGTCTTGCCTAGTATTCACTTGAGTCTTGTGGCTTCAAACTGGTGCTAAATCTGGACTAAAAGGGGAAGGAATGTGACCTTTACTGAGTGATGCAACTTCCTGCTTCTGGTTACTTCAGTCTTAAAAAAATAGAGGGACTGCTCAGTGAGGGAGGAGGACAGTAAATCTAGCTGGCAAATACATCTGCTTAGGTGGTGGTTGTGCTTGATCACACCTGGTGGGTCACCAGTACTTCTAGAACAGAAGCACGTAGCGTTTGCTCCCCTGGGGGAGAAAAATAGCCTGGGCAGGAAGGGGAAGAGTGCAGGGGAAGGATGCAGCCCTTACTCAAGCCAGCACAGCGTATTTCCCAAATCCTTCTCTTCTGCACCTGAGGCTTTTGGCCATCTATTGCCAACTGTAGCTGCCATGGTGCAAAGCACTCGTTAACGCTGAGAAATATGACTTGTAGCAGTGCAGCTTGCCCCGGTTCAGACAGGGTTGAGTTGTGTCGGCATGAGACACAGCCCACAAGGGCCGACTGTTAGGTGTTGCTGTCCTGGCTGGGCACCTTGTGCAGATGAGGAAGGGCTCCTCAGTGTGCCTTCAGGGCCTGGCTCGCATGGATGGATTGAAGTGGTCTCTGCCAGCTGCTCTTCAAACCTCCCTTGAGGTTGAAAGAGGTTAGTGGGGGTTTTTTGCAGTTCGAGAGGAGTATGATCAGGACTCTGTTGAGCACTGACAGCTGCAACAAGGCTCCAGACACAGTAAAAGAGAAAACATTCAGGAGAAATGACCCCCTTGGGTCTCTGCTTTCAGTTCTCTCTTTCCGTGAGGCAGAGCAGGTCCCAGCCAAGTCTTGGTTGGCCTCGGTGATGCCAAGGGGTTGAGCTGTCTGTGCTCTGTCCTTGCTGCTCTTTGCTAGGTGTGTTGGCTGGAGAAAGGAGAGCAGATCCCACCTGATGGTCTGTGGAAAGGTTTCTCCTCTCTGTCCTCTCTCTTGTTTCTGGGATTTAGGAAGAGGTGAGGGTGGAGAGCCAGAAGCTGCCCCATGGGGCCTTAGCTAGGGCACCCTTGCAGACCCCTTGAGCAGGGTCTGAGTGAATGGCACCGAACTGCTCAGACACGCTCTGCTGTTTGCAGGTGCACTCATGGATGGAGCAGGTGATCCCCCAGACCGCAGTCTAGTCTGTGTAAGACTGAGGAGAAGGTAGGGATGGCTGCCAAGTTTCCTTGGCTAGTGGGCTCAGTTCCTGCAGCCAGGGGACCCATTGTAGCAGCAGATTTTTCTCCTGCCTCTCAATCCTCTCCTCACATCTCCTGGCCAGCCACGGATGGGTTGAGGAGTAACTGCTTGAATCCAGGCTAGATTTAAGCCTAGGGCTTGACTGCAAGTTGGAATTCATGCAAGGGGAATTGGATGGCTGTAAATCTCATGCTCAGTGCTTTTCTTGGTGGTAATTTAGCAATGGAAACCTGTCTCCTCCCCAGCTGGGTTCAGAGTACCTCTTGGTTACGAGGCACTGAATAAAACTGGGCTTGGACCCAGGAGTTTCAGCAAGGCAGGGTGCCCTGGAGGGACCCTGGCTCTAGGGAATGGCAGAGAGGAGAGACCTTTCCCTGCTCTGCCAGACATCCCAGACCAATGTGGGGATGCAGCTGTGGCTTGAGGGAGAACTGTGCTGAAGTTTGGGTTTGAATGAGACAATGCTTGTGACAACTCTGGAGCACACAAGGGCAGGAAGCAGCTGCAGGGGTTTAACGACTGTGTTGACAGACCTTGACCTATTTTGAACATCTCCACTACTGGCCCTCCAAAAATAAGTGGGTGGGACTGGGCTGGGGGAGGTTGCATTTCGGGAGAGCTCTCCATCAGCATCTGTCCCTGTCCACCCCCTGCATTGCCATCACATAGCCCTGGCTCGCTTGCTTGCTCCCCCCTCTGTATAGCATGGGATCTGGGCCTCTTTCTCCTCCCTTCTCTTTTGCTAATCTTCACCCCCCCAACCCAGTGGCTTTGCTGTCCTGTCCTGTCCTGTCCAGCATGGTGCTTCTTTTGGATGAGGGAAGCTGGTAAGTTTGGGCTTTCTTTGGGGTTTTATTATTTGTTTGCTTTTCATCTTCTGCAGCACGATAGTCGTCCTGGGCTAAGGGAGGAGGAGTAGCAGCAAGGGACTGCGAAGCCTAGGGCCATGGGATTCTTCAGGTCAGGCTGGCAACTGCTTCACTGCAGCCACCAGCCACAGGGGTGGCACTGACCATGGGCAAGGCTGCTTCCAGCTGCAAAACACCCAGCGCGTGAGGCACATTTTCTTCCCACCTGCCTCTTGTAGGAAAGGGGTACTGTGTGTTTGGGGGTCCCTCCTGAGCTCCCCCTGCTCTGATGCTCCCTCCGTACGTGCCAGACTCCACTTGTATGAGGAGGGAGTCTCCTGGTGGCCCAGTGCTGTTCCCTGCCACCATATCCCCAGGGAAAATGTCCTCTGACCTACAAGATGTCAGTGGACTTGAGCTCTGGCCCTATTTATAGAGCATCTGACTGAGTCATGAGTCCCCAGCAGCTTTAAAAACAGAGCAACTAGGATGCCTGCCTCAGAAACCCAGGGAAGGGGAGGCCAGGAAGCCCCTTCCCTGTCTTCTCCTCCTGTACCGGAGAGGAAACTTTTGCAAGCTCCCCCATAGCCTTTGCAGGGTGTGAGTCTCTGAGCCTGCCCTGGCATGAGATTTCAGATCAGACAGCAACTCTGCTTGAGCTCCTGGGTTTTTTCTTTTGGCTCAGGTCCTGAATTGTCCTAGCTTGTGGCTGCTGCTCTGCGTCTCCCTCACCCAACGCTCACAACTTGTCTTCATCTGCTTCCGCTTAATCCTGTGCGGCATGGGCAGCTTGCCGTTCTCTATCTGCTAACTCTCTGGGAGCCTGCCTCTGCCTCTCCTGCGGCTCCCCTGCGGCCAGGGGAGACCAAGGGCTGCAGGGAATCAGGGCATCACACCAGGCTGGGTGCAAACTGGTAGACAGCGAGCTGGAGCACAAACACTGAGAGATGGAGGAAAGTGCAGGCTGGCCCGTCCATGGCTTTCCCTACTGCTGCGGTGTTGGCCGGGGGTGTCAGGAGTGTTGCAAGGGGATGGGCACAGGGCTGAAGGAAGCGACTGTGGCCTCTTGGCTGAGCTGGCTGGGAGCTTGAGCCACCTTCCCGGCTGTGCTCTGGCCTTTTCAGCTGTTGCTGCTGTGGCTGGGAAACATGGGAGGCTTCTGCCTTGAAACAGCAGTGGGCAAGGTCTGCTCAGGGGGTGACGCAGTCCCCGACCCCACTGACTTCTCGCTGGCCCCTATCCTAAAGGCAATGGGACTTGCGCTCCCTGGTCCATGCAGGCTCCAGCAGTCTCAACTGCTTTCCTGGTGTTCCTGAGGAGCACTAGGTATTTCCCAAGGTTGAGTGCACCTTTCAACTCTTCTGTCCTGCTGGAGGAATTTCAGATTTGTGTTGATAGAAGCTCCCTTTGGTACGTCTCACTCTCCCGCTCTTCTCTTTTCTAAGTACTGACTGTCTCTCCCTGTTCTGCATTTAAGTCCTCTCTTTCTGTGTTTTACCCTATTGGCTGAAGCAACTGGCCCACACTTTTAGGACCACTGGGAAAGCTTAGATTTATTATGTCATTCTTCATATTTTTCCTGCAATACCCCGATCCTGGACAGGACTGGGTTATGGTCACTACCAGAAATTACATGGTAGCTGTCCCCATGGTAAAGAAATGGGAAGCAGTGGTGGTGGGACCATCCCCTGGGGAGAGCTTGACCACCCATTGCTGGATCTGCCCAGGGCTGCTTTTCACTGCTCTTGATCCTCAAGGGTCAATCCTAGCCTGTCTGGAGCCAGATTGCTATCTGCCCTCCTTGCCAGGATTTCAGACCAGAGGACTGATGGTCCCGACAAGCCGAGCACCTTACCTCTCTGCCAGGGGAAGGAGCTGGGAATGCTCCATGCTTCTGAAAATCAGCTTTCTGAGTGAAACTATTCCTGAAAAGGGCACAAGCAATTACCAGAGGTGGTTGCAGCAAGATGCTCTGGGATCTCCTTAGAGTGGGTCTGAACTCCTTTGGAAAGCTATAGTCTATGGAGGGGCTACAGGATTTCCTGACCTGCTGTGGATTTTGCACACGAGGGATAAATGCACACGGGAATGCCACCAGCCCACGCCGTCTGTCAGTGCTGGGATGCTGTCTGCTCTCAAAGGCAAGAAGCCTTGTGCCAATGCCATGGCTGAGTTGGATTGAGGGGAATGCTTCTGAGGCCACCAGAAGGACTCCCAGTTTCCATGCTTCAGGAGAAGCATGGTCTTTTGAGACCTTCAGTACCTGAGCCTCCCTCATAATCCAGGACCTGCTCTTGTCTGAGCTCCTTGTTCTCTAGCTGTTCCTTGCACAGAAGCATGTCCAGCTGACAAATCGTACGATTCACTGACTTGGCCCTCAGCTTGGGCCAGAGCAGAGATATTTGGGTAATCTGTATCTGAAGAAAGGATACGGGCTTCCAGCAAAAGAAGACCCTAACCTGGTTTGATTGATGTGCTGCTGGGGGAAAGCATGCTGATCAGGTTGATTTCATCATCCAAGGTGAATGGAAAGGAGGGAAGAGCCAGGGATAAGCAGTGGTTCAAAGCTCTCAGCCTCCATACCAAGCTAATTAAGTCTTTTAGGCTCCGCGGCAGCAGTGCCAGAGCTTCTCAGCCTGGGGGTTTATATGGCCCTGATGTCCCCAGTGATGGACTGCCTTATGCTCTTTAGTCTAATCCCCCTCACAGCTTGCTCCAGGAGCAGAAAAGGGTATCCCTGCTGTGCAGATGGGGAATTTATGGCTCTGACGGACATCCTCTATTAAGTTCGTGCTTGGTTTAAGATCATCTCACCCCAGCTGTCGGCCCTGTCCAGGAGGTGAGTATCCCTGTGAGGGGCTGCAGGCTGCAACTGAGCTTCCTCCACCCTCCCTGATGTCCTCCATCCCTCCCCGCTCCAACTGCAGCATGCTGGAGGGGACCTCTCCTTCTGGGCCCCCGTGGCAACAAGCTTATGCCCTCACGCGTGAAATCTGATTATGCTTGCGTGACTTGAGCAGGATGATCCAATCCTCGGTGCTGCGAATCCCGCAGAGCGATTATCCACTCTGGAGAATTTCCTTTCTTTGTCCTAATGGGCCGGCCACTGAGCCTCTGCAGTGTTGCTTGAGTAACCTCGGTCCCACGTGATGCTTCACCCTGCATCTCCCATCTGGGATCCGGGTCGCTGGCTGCACTTATGAGGCTGCTGGAGAAGGCAACCTTTTGCAGAAGAGTGAGGAAGAAATGAGGCTGTAACTTGCCTTCATGCTGTGGCTGGCAGGAGTAGGGGACTTTCAAATGGGGTTCAGGTGTCACCTGTGAACAGTGAACCCTCTTGAATCCAGGATGAATTAGGCTGGGGTGCATCTGTGAGTGTTTGTAAGTACCCAGGCAATGTGTGTTGTGGCTTCCCTTTACCTTAGTGCAGGTCTCTGTGTCCATGGGCAGCTGCCCAGCCTACTGTCAGGTGTTTCCCGCCGTGGATGGTTGGGCCATGAGAAATGCTGGGGCAGTAAGGGCAGAGTGTCTGAAAGGTTCAGACTGAGAACAAGGGAACACATTTTTTTTTTTAGCCCTGGCTCTGCTAACAACATGCTGCAAGACCTCAGGGAGTGCCTGGATGTCCCCACTCATAAAACACATCTAATGATCTCACTCTCCTTCCCTGGGACATTGGGAGAGCTTCCCATCAAAAGGAAGCCTTGTGACCTGCAGAGAGTCTTGGGATTTTTGCCTTCTTCCCTTGAACAGACACAGCTGTAGGAGGACTGAGAAAGGTCGACCTGTTCAGGCACACTGCCCTGTGAAACCGGTACTCATTCCTGGCTCATCTGGCTTCAGGTGAGAAGAGGGATCTGGGCTGGACAAGGGTGCCAGCAGCCCAGGGAGGCTCTGCACAGGACAGTGAGGTGGTAACCCCTGGAGCTAATGAAGGCTTCCAATTAGGTGGGCTTCAGCTCTCATCAGTAGGTCAGAAAGGTTGTAACTTAGATTGGTGCCAGGTGAAATGATTTACACTTCTGATTGGGTTTGACTATCCTGCTGCAGTTGATGAAGCAAAGTGCCTCCTCCTTAGAGGCATGAGGTGTGCCAACAGTGGCTTGTTCTGCCCTGAGGTGGGAAGTTGCTTTGCCTTCCCCCCACACACGTACTGAGTTTTCCCCCTGCTCATTTATGTGAATGATAATGAACCAACCTGAGGGGTGAAATGACTGAAATGATTTCTCTTCTCTCCCTGTTTCTCTTTGCAGAACTGAAGACTATATGAAGTTGTCCCTAGCCTCCTCCTAAAGGCATCCCTTGGCATCTTTAAAGGCTTGAGAGAAATACCAAAACCAACCAAACACACCCATAAGAGAAATCCATAAACCCTCAAAACTTGGGATCCCCTCTTGGTCTGAAGTTGAGTTCTTCAAAAACTCCTGTGGTGTCAAGTTTGAGGAGATCCTGTTGTGTGGCTCCATGGACTGGGGCTGGGCCCAAGCAGTGACTTGAGTTGTGTTTGGGGGGCTGGGATGAACCTTCCTCCCTCTCCCCCAGACAGAACCCAAATTGGACACTAAATATGCAGCGAGTCTATTAGTTGTGTTCATTACCATGTATTAGGCCTGACATGAAATCTGTGTTGTTCCTTTATTGGGGTGAGCGAACCATAGCTCTTCTCCCAGACCAGCCTGGACCTTATACCAGACTATGTTGCTTCCTGGGGCCAAACTCCTCTTTATTGCTGGAGGGTGGGAACTGCCTGTGATTTCAAGTTGTATAACACTGCTTTATTCTGAGGGGTGGAGGGCTAAAGTGGGATCCAAGTGAGGGATGGCAGATGGTAGCTGGACTGACTCAAATCTTGCTTCTGTAGTTATTTTAGCAGAGAGCTGATTCTGTAGGTAGACAGAAGACTCTAGAAGTGATGAAGATTGATAGTTTAGCTGTTCTGCTTGTGGTGGAAGTTTAGGAGACCACACTTTGGCTGCTGTTAATATCTGGATTCTCACTTTTCCCTACTCCAGTTCCCAAGAGGAGAGACCCAAGGAGGTAGCTATGGCATCAGGGGTTCCCTCTGGCTCAGAATGAGATAGTGGGAGTCCTGGAAGAGACACTCTCCCCATTCCTCTGCCTGCTTGCTGTTCCAGTGTCCTCTTCTCTTGCTAGCCCTGTGGCTTGTCCACTGGAGCCAGAGCTCAGCATTGTTCCTCAGCTCTGTCACATATAGAAGATGAATTTGGCTGGGCACATATACCTGCTTCAGACATAGCAGGTTTCAAATCAAACCCAGCTGGCTTGCGAGAGTGAGAAGAGGGTCCCAGTTCTCTAGCGATGTAGAAATATCAGGCTGGGTGGGGATGTGTCCTTCAAAGTTTCTCTTTCACTGCCGGACAACTGCCTCTTGGCTAACGCTGCAAACATATCGGAAACCCAACAGGCTGCTTTTTTTTTTTTTTTCCCCTTTTTAATTCCTATGCAGACAATACTTGAAACCTTGTACACAGTTGTCCTTTCCAGCACCTGGGGTTGGCAAACTCTTAATAAAAGGGCTCATTTAAAGAACAGCAGGAGGCTTCAGCTTTAGAAGAGGCTGGGCTGCCCCTTCCCAGCCGACAACTGCAAGCGTGTTCAGTGGTTTGCATATGAATTTAGGCACATCTGGATCCTCTGCTTCAACATCCCGCTGGTACAGCTGCTGTGTCCCCTTGGTGCTGGCTGGCTGACTCTGTGTCCCGAGCACCCAACTATGCAAAGAATGCCTTATGTACATTGTGTTTAAGTTACATGGCAATATGTACATCGAGCAAAGTCTATAGTTGAGTCCAGATTTTTGCTAGTGGCAGCGAGTCAAACTATTTCTTCAACTCAAATGGCTGTCTGGGTATTTTTTACTTTTGTTTGTTTTGTTTGTTTGTTTTGTATCTGATGGTGGCTCTTATACAAAGGACTGTAATTCTAGTGGCTTGAATCTGTAAAAATTGCCTTTGTTTGGTCCAATAAACCTTTGAATAGTTCATTTGGTTTGTGCTTGTTCTCCCTGCCTCCAGCAGCTTGTAACTTCTTTCTCAAGAGATTTGTGTTGAAAATCTGGATTTTAGGTTAGAGGTACATTCTGCCCTCCTATGCCTTTTACCCCATAAATGATTCCACTGGCTTCTTTAACAATAGAGTCAGATCAGTGGTGAACATCAGGGATTTTCCCTTATTTCTGCTGGAGCAATGCAGTGTTGCAGCAGGATCCTGGTCTTGTTTGGCTGCAGAACAATTAGCAACATTCCCAAGGCAGAGCTCTGCCCAGGATTTCAGCTGGTGTGAACATGGGTGCCTAGCAGTTCCTGAAACGGAGATCACCTTTAACATACCTATGGCTCACTGCCCCAAACCTCCATTAATTGTAGAAGTCTTGGACTGAAATGTCTAAAAAGAGCCTAAGGGAGTTAAGTATGCAAATTCAATTGCCTATCAAGAAGAATTAGACTGCTTTGAAAATCCTTAATTCATCTATTTTGTCAGGAATAAGTAAAATCCTGTTTGACATCCTAAATCCAAGTAGTTTTGAGGACAGCACTTATGGGAAGAGAGAATGATTTTACTTGTGAATGGGGTAGGTTTGATTCAAAATCATCAAAAAAAAACCAAACCCCAAGCTGGAGCACTACAAAGTTGATTTGCAAGGTCACCTTTGACAGGAGAAGCTCCTTTTTGAAATCAGTTTCATGTTTTTGATGCCTTCCTCTTCCTTCCCAGGCTCTTTTCTCTCTTTACCTTTGTTTTTCTCTCCCTTTGTCGTAGATGATGTAGCACAGAGAAGTAACAGCAGTAACAGCTCTTTTTTATTTGTGTTTTTCAAACGCACAGTCATGATATTTAAAGTTGAGGGGAGAGCCAAAATGCATTGATGTCATGCTTAAAAAAATTGAGTGAATATTTTCTGTGATCTTGATTTTGGAGATTTAGAGACAAGGAAATGGGCCTTTGGGGAGGTTTCAGCAGTGTTAATGTCTGTGAAATAACGAGCGAGGGATGCAGACCTGTGTGGAGCACTCCCAGCTGGCATGCATTTCAGACACGTGAGGCAAAGCTGTGTATTGAATTTCTCCACACCAGACTGGAGACATGCCCTCTGGTGCCCAGCAGTGATCTAAAATAAAATATTGATCACTAATGACCATGCTTCCCTTCCTCTTGTCTGGAAAGGGCAGTTGGATGCTATTCATGTGAGCACAACAAATTACAGAAGAGACAGACAAATCCAGGCGCTTGACAGCCTACAGCCAGAGGTTTCGTAACCAGAAGATCCCACATCATTATCAGAATATGTTTGGCCTTAGGACAATTGTATTTTAATTGCAATAGAAAAGAATTGGCAAATGAGCTTTCTTTTGCCAGGATCTGTTTTTTTCCTGCCCTGCCTGCTGCAACAGTGCTGGGAGGACAGCCTGCTGTTCCTGCTTCTGCTGGGGCTTAGTCCAGGAGAGGGGAAAATGCAGAGCCCCGCTCCGCAGAAGCTCAGCACGTGAAGGCTCCTCTGCTCGTTCCTGACTGTCTCATTCCATTGATCTTGTTTGTGGTGTGGTTGCTTCTGATGTGTTGATGCTGTCCTCTCTTCTTTCAAGCAAAGATTGTGTCCTCATTTTGCCTGTCAATAGGTATTTCTATCCCTCCTGTTAGTGGAACAACTAATAGCTTGTCCACACAGGACTTGCAGGAAGACTACTCCAGGTTAAATAATGGCCTGCATTTAAATGGATTAATTACAGTGTATTAAAGTCCTATGTGGAAAGCTGTCTGTGATGGGGACAAAGGACTCTTGACAGGGTGACCATGTGGAAGTAAAAGCCAGAGTCTGTCTTTCTAGCCCACGGGAGGTCTAAAGAAGCTAAACAAGCAGGAGGAGCTGGGATTGCGGCAGATCTGTGCTCTGAGCTGCTAAGTTATCACTGAATTCCGGCCCCACAGTCATGTAAGGGCAAAATGAGCCTTGAAGTATTAGAAACTGCTGCTCCTTTGTTACAGCCATAAAGCACCACAACCTCATTGGTTCTTTTGATCTCACACAGGAGAGTCAGATATGAGGTGTGCTAGGCAATACTGCAGTCTGACCCCAATCAGGTAGAGTCCAGCAATGAGAACGTACCAGCCCACAGCCAGCTCTGACTGGAGCCAAGGTGCACATTCATTTTGCCCTAAAAGAGGATTTTGCAGACTGTTGCATCAGTTCATGAGCTACCTGCGAACAAGTGACACTCCTGTGCTGCCCACCCTTCTGTATCCCTGAGTGATGATCAGTAGATGTATGACCAATATAAGCCCTCCTATAAAGTTTCCTCAAATAAAGCCCTGTGACAGATACAAATCTTTGTGCTGCAGGACATACAACAATGGTTAACTGCTTCAGGTTACGGAAAAATCAGGATATCTTCTGTTATGGGGAGAAAGGAGTTAATCATCTACTACAGGACTTTCTAGGGATGGAAATCTGAGCTAGATGGTCCACTGGTCAGCCTCTGCCCACACAGGGATCATCTTGTTGCTGGACTGGCTACATGAGTCCATCTCACCATTTGACACTGGCAGATGAACTCTCGAATCAAAGCAAATTTCTGTCTGTGATCTTATCTTCCAGTGGCTGATTAAAGTCATGTCCACACTGGAAGGTAGTCTGGTCTCTAGTTTTCAGGTAGGGTACACATTTAAAATTTAATAGCTATTCCTGAATTACTCTGTATCTACATACTCTTATTACAGAATGAAAGGGCACTGTGCTGATGATGCTTAATCCAGTTTCATTATGGAGTCTGCTAAATTGGGACATGTTGGTCTTATGAAATTCCACATGTCGAGTTATCTTGAAACTTTGAGTATAGATAAGCCCTAAGGAACTCCAAAGGTAGTGTTACAGCAGTCTGTTTTAACTCCATATTTAAAGAACTGCAGAGAGATGCGCGGGATGATTGGATAGATGGGAAGGTGGAGGAAGGAGAACCAGAGGCTGTCTCTTTCTTATCTCCCATGGGCAGATTTCCTGCAGCCAGTAAGGCTTGTAAAATGACCTCCTTTTGGCTTTGTGTTTCATTTGACCATGGTGTTCTTGCTCAAAGTGCCTTCTGGGGACTGGCTATTCCTACTTCTCCTTTTTTTTTGACAGGGTTCAGAGAGAGCAGCTGGCTGCCATCTTCAGGCTCATGAAGGAAAAAAGTGACACATTTGGAGAGATGTCTGAAGGAGACATGAAGGAGCAGCTTAGACTGTATGATATATAACCTTGCAGCCAGTGGAGACTATGCCCAAAAGTCATCTTGGCCCTTATTATGCAGGACACTGGAGGCTGTAGTACTATAAACCTGTTTTGGTAGTTATTTTGCAGTTCCAGTTTGTTTTGCAAATGCATATAGGCCTGTGATATGTATTTCAAAAGACTTGTCATTTCTCACCCTTTTTATTGTTTTTCCTTGAAGAGCTATCATGATATTTTCATCTCATACAGAGATTTTTACCTCTTTCTGTCTGGGTCACATGTCTCAGTCATACAAAGCAGTTAAACTCGCAAATTTTTTCTGGCCATGCTTTATAAAAACAAACTTTCAAACCTAGTCTTTATCAGTTTGATATCTGAAGGAAGCCAAAGATGATAGATGTAAAATGGATGAAAATAATAGAATCATAGAATAACTCAGGTTGGAAGGGACCTAAGGAGGTCTGTAGTCCAACCTCCTGCTCAAAGCAGCATCAGCTATGCGACCAACCCAGGTTACTCAGGGCTTTATCCTGTTGGGTCTTGAAAACCTCCAAAGATGGAGACTGCACAGCCTCTCTTGGCAGAGAGGCTTCCAATCCTATGGTTAGAAAATGAATAGCCAAAGGCGAGTCATTAGTGCTCCAATTAGAGGTGAGTTGCCATTCTCATCTTGGAAGGAACACTTCATCCTCCTTCACGCTGGCTTTTTGAAACAAATCCAAGTTGGTTCTGGCTGACCTCGTTGAGCTCATCTTCATGCCTGAGAAAACAGCACCTAACTTCAACCTGGAAACACAAACATCTCTTCGCCTCTTGGCACTGGTAAAAGTAGTACAGAAAGGTGGCTGGCTTTTTTACAAGGATGATTGTGTCCAACTCAGATCCTGTTCTCCTAATATAAAAATGATGTGAGAAACTACATACTTAGGAAATCTCTGTGAATTTATGAAGTATCTTGAACAGTCTTGACCAACCCTTGGTGGTTTGGATAAAGTAAATCAATGAGCATTCCTAATTTTAACTGAATGTCTTCTGGTGTGCTTCTCTCTCCTATGAAATCCTGTTAAATACTTTATTATCAGGAAGGATTTTCTCAGTTTTAATACCTGCTGACAGAGGGAGGCAACATTTTCTGACCCAGTTTTAGGGAATGATCTCTTAAAAGATTAGGTTTGCTTTATTTTGTGTAATTCTTTTGAGTCTGGGAAACCAAATCTCTCATTATCTGGTCACTGTTTCCCACTACAGTTTATTGTATAACTCTGTACTGTTTGACTTTTAAGAATCATTTAATCTTCTAATTGTTTTCACTTAGGTGAAGGCATATTTATTATGAGATCAAACTGGTTTTACTACCAGTCATGACTTAATCTAAATTTAATGTCTGAAAATTACCTCTTTTTATTCAACATGAAGGAATTAAGTGGGAAAAGGAGTCTCATGATGTGAAACATCGTGCTAGCCTGCCATGTCCCCAGGCCACAATTTCCTTTGTCAAGCTGTGTAAAGGAAGAAATGTAGAAAATTTGTATATGGGACTTCTCCCTAGTTCAAAACTGAAAGCAGGATCTTTTCCAAAGCTCTTTGTGAAAGCAAGCAAAGGCGAGTTAAGGTTTAGTTGATTTTTAGTCTTTGTCTTGTAGACTTTACAGTTTATTTCCAAAATATATTTCTTCTTTTACATTTGGGCCTTCTCTGAATAGGAACATTTCTGGAAAAAAAAAAAAAAAATTCCTCAAACTCCTTAGCTTCACATTATGCCAGCAATGATAATGCTGAATAAGGCAGAGCAGCTGGCATGAAACCTGTCCTGCCCATACCAACTCCAAGCAGTGTCACCAAAATGTTAAGATGCTGTTGAGGACAGGACAGTGTCATTTACTAGGCCCAAATTTAAGAAAGAAATGAAGCTAAGTAAAAAGGCCTCTGCCCAAGACATGAAACAAAGGGATATCTAGACAGTAAAACCCACGGGTTTTAAATGGTACATTTCCTCTGCGTGCAGTTGCAAGGCTGTAATAAAGAGGAGCCCACTGGATACGTCTGTGTGCGTCTGTGGACGGCAGCGGGGAGGTGGCGTTTGGAGGCCGCCTTCGAGGCCGCTGGGACCTGCAGCCATGGGGTATGTCCCGTCTTGGCTTGGCCAGCTTCGAATTTCCTTTTCCCTCTGGGCTTATCAATATTTATACAGGAAATTTCACCAGTTGCTACGGCAGGATCTCCCCTTCTGGGTACTGTCATTAAGTTATACTGGCTGCTTTTCCTCAGCCTCACGCAGGGCTGTAGGGTACAGAAGTGGCCGTACGAACGCACCGCCGGTAGCGCGGCAGGGGGGTTACGCTGTGAGAGCCATTGGGGAAACGTTTCTCCCCTTTGACAAGCTCTGGGGCTGCAAACACGGGCGGCAGGATCCCGAATCAGCGCTGGCGCTGAGGGGCCTCTCACAGCCCATCGTAACATGGAGGCCCGGTCTCCTGTGAGCCCCAGTCGCGGGGATGTCCGCCCCCCCCCCCCCCCCGCCCCGGGGCTGCTCCCGCGGCCGGGAGCCGCTCCTGCCCACGCCTGTCGCCGACGCTTCGGGAAGGCGACCGGGACACCAGGGGACCGCGGTCCGGGCGCGGCGGGTCCCCGTGGCCGCGAGGGCCGCGACCCCGGCGGAACCTGGGCAGGGCCCGGCGAGGGGGGCCCGCTGGTATGGCAACCAGCCCCGGGCCACCCCGGGCCGCTCGACATTGGACACACGTGTCCCCGCTTGGCACCCGTACGGCAACGCGGAACGGGACTGGGTTGTCCCTAGCCGGCCCCCGTAACCCGCCACGGCCGGGGGCAGACTGGGAAGACGTCGAAACCGCCGTTATCGTGCAGTGCGCATGCGCAAGACGTCGGCGTCACGCGCCAGAAGTGACGTCGCACCGCCGCCTGCCAGAGGCGGGGCCGAGCGCGCATGCGCGGGGCGGGGCCGCTCCCCGCAGTAAGATGGCGGCGGTCGCGGGTGGGACTGAGGGCTGCCGCCGGTGGAACGCGGCCGGCGCGGTGTTCGGCCGAGAGGCTGAGGGCTGCCTCAGCGGTGGGGAGGCTCTCAGGAGCCTCCTGGGAATGTCTGGCCGGCGGGTGTGCGGCAGCGTCCCCGGCCGCTCAGAGAGGGCCCTTTCGGTGCCTGTGAGGTGTGGCTGCCGTGTGGGGGAGGCAGGGGGGCTAGACTTTACTTGCCAGCAGACAGGCAGCACGCCGGGCTCCGGCTTTGTAAGGCATCCAAGTTAACCCACGTGTGCACTGGTAGTTTTCGCCGGGTGTTTAACCAGACCCAAAGTCCACTGAAGTTGTCAGGACATTCGTTTCAGTGGGTTTGGAGTGGGAATGCAGTGAGATAAGTCGAAGTGACCGTGGTTTAAGCTGTTCTTTAGTAAATCCATGTTTGGTGATGGTCTTGGGGTCTGCCTGGGCAGGCACCTTGAGAAATGAATCTATTCTCCTAAAAGTGGCCAAAGCAATGTAAAGTATGCGCAGCCGCCGTCACTTGCATGCTTGGCAAGATCAGTTCATCCTAGATCTTTGCCAAGATACTTCCTGGCCACGTTTTTTTCTGATACACTTATTTCTGTGTGTTCCTGACATCCCACTAAGCATGCTTTAGTGTAATCTAGTGTTATGACTCCTCATCCTGCAGATAAGGAACAGATCGTGTTGTCTTGATCTGATCTTGGGTAGATGAGAGAATGACAGCATTTTGTTCTGCATCTTCAGTGTTCTTGCATGTGTTTCTAATTTCTCATTCAACCTCAGGCAGTCTTAATTGGTAGCATATTCCCATACATTCTGTATGGTATGTCTAAATATTTTGATGGTTGTAATATTTTGTACCAGCCGTGGAAACTGGTTTGCTGCTAGGTGACTGTAAAAGTGAGATTTGGTAAATAATTATTAGAAATCTTATGCTAACACTATGATTGAAACAATAGACAAAAGTATAGCCAAGCAATTAACTAGTAGAGGTAGTTACTCATAAGTTTTGCAGTTCTTTGCTCTTATGACTAGATGTTCCTGTACGCTAGATAAGAACAATGTTGAAACTGACCACATGTGATTGAAACTGCATTAAGCTTCAAGATCAAAGAACAAGGGACAAGAATAAAGACTTCCAAGGACAGCCAACAAGAACTTCAAATGGGTCGGTGGTTGCAAAAGCAGCCCTTCAACTCAAATGGATCCTTCATTGCGCATGATCGGATGTAGGCAGTACTATGATAATCAGTTATAATCATTTTTATGTATATGTATACTAATCTGATTAATATGCAATTAGTTATTCTATATAACCTGTTTGTGCTAAAGCTGTGGCATGCACGCTAGGTGGAACTATCCCCCGTGCATCCAATGCTGCAATAAAGAATGCCTGCTTTCTAAAACTCCAAAACGAGTCTTGGAGAGTTTCTTCGACCGGCTTTTCGGTATCATTAGGCACCAAGCAGATCCAGGTTTAAAAAAAATCTGGAATTATTTAGTTAAGGAGATTTAGTAAGTGGGAGAGATGAAGGCAGAGGAAAGAGCAGAATTCCTTTCCTCTGGCTCTGTAGGTAGCTTTGATAGGGAGTTCAGGTTTGGAGACTTTCTTTACAGATCACTTAAATGAGCTTTTTTGCATAGGTTGCCTCTGGAATTGGTAAGCCTTACACTCTGTGATGCAATAGCATCTGCTTTGCGCTGTAGAGCTGGTGTAGGGCTGGCTTGGCCCAGTGCATTAGCAGTGTAGACAAAGTAGGTGGCTGTTCCAACAGTATGAGGAATTGTGCCAGTGAACTTGTCAAGTGTATCTGATAGCAAAGATGGGAAAGAGTGTGGCCCCATGCCCACCATAAACCCTCTGCTTTTTGCACCTACAAGGTTATTTTCCATCTTGCATTCCTTCTGTGCTGCTCAGGGGAGTTACAGGATTTTTTGCAAACTATGTCAAATATTTTGAATAAATTCCTCAGGGGCATTTCTCAGAATGAACCAAAGGCAAAAGTCCTCATTAATATCCACCAGATGAGAACAAGTATGGGTTTCCAGACCAGCTTTGGAGTTACTATAACACCAAAAAACCCCCCCACTCCTTCCGGCCCCACCCCTCCCAGTCCCTCATGTCTCTTAATCACTGTATCCAGGCTACATGCCTTTGACAGGGAATTAAATCCACAGTCTCTGAATTTATAATAGACTGGGCTTATTCCCATAAGAACGGTGGGACAAAGTTCAAAAAACATGTTGTAGATAACAATCCATTTTAGAGAATGTAACTTCCTCTGGGGAGTGAAATAACTAGTTCTAAAACTTGCAGTAACTGGTGGCTATAGGGAATTTGTGTAGTAATCAACCAGTGAACATGTGGCATAAGCATCTCCTGTTTTAAGAAGGCAGCTTCACCTTAATTATCATCCACACTTTTGTTGGTGAATCACATTTTGGTATAACATGAGGACTGTATGAAAAGGGCCAAAGAGACATATCTCTGTAAACCCCTTGATATTGTAGTCTTTTCTACCTGCATTTCTCTGGAAGTTGTCTGACCAACATAACCTCAGAGGTGGTGGAAAATGTACAGTGGTATCTGCTACCTTCTGTTTGTGGCAAGGGAATGGTATTTTGTTTTATTCTCCTTTCTCCATAATATGACTACAGCTTTTCTCACAAAGGTGTGTTTTGACTGGGATTTTGACATGTTCCAGGAATGTGATCTTTCTTGTGAGTCCTCTCTAAATGTCCAGTGAAGCAGCAGAGATGCTGATCTGTGAGTACGTGTTCAGACTGAGTTATGGAAGCAGCACTAGATGGTAAAAATTCCTAAAGATAAGCTCAGGAGATGGGGATGGATTTGAATCTGGCTTTCTGCTAGGATGGGAACAGAGAAAAATATGGAAGTCCTTGTGACTTTTTTTTTTTTAAATTTGAATAGATTTATTGTGCATCAAACACATCCGATCTCTGGATCCCAGCCAACAACTCTGGAATAGCTGTGCAACACTCCTTTCTCTAAAGGGGAAAATCTCTTGTCTGAAATGCTTTCTTAATTCCCAAAGTAGGTCAGGAATGCAGTCATTGAGATAAGTATATGTAGTGAGTGAGTCATGCATGGTGTGATCAGCTGCTGGGAATGCTGTGTAGTGCTTGCATTTGTTAACTGCTAAATTGCATTGAAAACAATAAACTAACAAAGAGGAGGCATTACATAGTTTGTTTCATCTTCCTTTGTCTCAGAGAAAGGGGATAATTGATTTTGTTTTCCGTGAAAGGATAGTGTCAAACCTACTGTGGGGACTGTGACTGTTTTCAAGCATTAAGCCAAATTGTTAGGGATGCTGCTATAGAAAGAGATGAAACAGCCAACCGACCTAGTCCTGGGGAATCATAAGCAGTCTCAACACATCTCCAAAATTGGCAGTGCGAACTGGGCCAAACGTGGCAGGGGATGTTGCGTGCCTTATCCATGTGGTCACATGTGGACTCACTGCAGCACATCTGGCTGTGAAGTTGTTCCCAGTGGTAAAATCCAAGGGTGAGGTATGATGCGTCCTTACCTCTATTGGGGTCAATTTTTCCTCCTCTACAGTGGTTAAGAGATTCCAGCCCTGGTGCAAGGAAAGGTAACACTGGGAGAGAGATGGTGCTGTGCAATTTGCTGCTGGCAGAGCTGCCTGGTAGTAGAAAGTGTGGTTCTTCTTGGAGCTATTTTTTACCTCTCTCCTGAAATGGCTCACATCTTCTTAACCAAGGCTAATGTAAATGCAGCCCTAAAATGCTCACAGTTGGAAGAAAGTTTATATACTGCCTATTCCGTAGATAAATATAGGTAAACGTGAGGTGGTAGGAGAGGAAAAGCAAGTACCGTTTATCCGCTGGATGGTGCTGCTGTTTTATACAAACAGCAGAGGGGTCCTGTGTTGCTGTGACTAAAGACTTCAAGTACTGTTTTGCTTCAGAGAGAATTAAGGATATCCACAGTCCTTTTCTCCTTAGCAAATCTCTTACAAATCCTGCATGTTGTGATCCACCTGTTATCCAGCATTCCTGAGACTGGCTAAACTTAGCTAATGACTATAGGTGGGAAAACTCCTATTTTCTGAGCAATTCCTCTTGATCAGGACCAGAATTTTTCTAAAAAATCTCATTTAAAACTTCCCTCAATCCCCCAGCCCCCAAAAGTTAAGCTTTGTTTCACCTGTGGGATGAGTATTTGTTGGCTCAGTCAAGTGCAGTAAGCTAGCTAGGAGTCGCTGGAGGAAAAGGTTGTTTTCAGAGTCTGGTTATACTTTGTTGTAGGGGAAGAGAAGACACGTTCTTCTGTTGAAACCGCCTTTCCAGAGGCCAAGACTTGAGTTTGAATTTTGTTTGCTTGCTGTAGCATCAGCTAGCATAACATCAGATAAGATCTGAAATAAGTATTTGCTACTTACGTGACATTGTTCTAATGTTCTTGTAACTTTTTATTGTATTGTTTTATAACTCTCTCTTAAAGATGTAACTGCGATCCTCAGGAAGGAGAGGACTTTGTGGATCATTGCCTCTGTAATTTGTGTTCCTTGTCAACACTGTTACAGCCTTTTATTGGAAAGGAAACAAAGAATAGTAGCCCATGTGATGTGAGAAATTGTTTTGCAAGCTCTGCCTATGACTCAGTTGTTGGAATTCTGCTACTGATAATTGATGGAAGTAGAAATTAACTCAAGATGCTGGTTTTAAGGAAATGAGAGGGTGGGGAAGGAAGTGGTAGAAGTGTTTAGTTTGTAGTAAGTGAAGATGGCCGCATTGGTTCAGTAACTCTTATGAAAGGTGATACTTTGAATTTTTAGTGCCTTCCAGCAACAGAGGACTGGCTGTCAGCTTCTTTCAGTTTCCAGATACCCTGAATTCTGGTAGCAGAGGAGAACGTTGCATAGAAGACTGCAATCTGCTGGCAGTAGATGTTTCCAATGACCATTGCTAGTCTGTGGAGTACAGGTAGAAAACCCCTGTGTGATGGCAGTGGTTCAGTGCAGAGCACTGTGTTCTGTGTCACTGGCAAGGCTTTCGTCGGTACCCATGTTCCTGCAGCAGTCATGTCTGAGCTAATCGAGAGCTGATCTGGTGGGATGCATGCGTGGGTGTCACTAACCAGGGTCTAGAGACTGGGAAATGTGGGGGGAAAGCAGAGGTCAGAAGAGGTAGTATCTTACTTTGAGGATGCCAGTGGTTCACATGTAAAGCAAGTCCTGACTTCAGATGAGTAACATCATCAGATTCATGCCTTAATTTCTCATCTTAGTGTAAACTGTTTGGCCTCAGCATAGTGGTTCCCCACTGAAGCACAGGATCTTTCTAATCCTTCCCGTCACCCTGAATTCCCTTTACTTGCCACTCTGTTTGTGTGGAGTGTGTCCTTTCATGTCAGCAAGGACCATTTAAAAATCCAGCTGCTTCCTTTTGGAGGAGAAATATTGTAGGCCAGTAGCTAATGAAGATGACTGTGACCTTTGGAGGGAAGAGGGACTTACTGAAAATGTGACTGGATGGATAAACCAGGACTGCCTGGGGAAACAGATTTGCAGGGAGGTGGAATGACTGACTGCCTAGCCTTGTCCCAGCATCTGAGTTTTTATCTAAAAGCCGGAACTATGTCTTGCAAAATGAGGAGTTACAGTTTCTGGATACTTCTGAGATGTGGTCTATGTGTGGTCAGAATGACTGGGAGAGAGACTCACACCTGTTGGATCTCTGAACTTTCTGTTTGTTTTGGCTTTTTGTTAAAAGATGTCCTCTGTGTGTGTTTATGCACTTCAGTTTTGATTGGCCTGGGTAGATGTCGTCTGTTCCTCTTCCATGGTCTTTGTTTTGTTTGTTTTTCCACTGTGATGTGAAGCTATTGGATGAGTTACACAGGATGTTATCTGCGTATTAGCAATACAAAGACCAGTGAAAACCTGATGGAGAAAATAGAAACCCCAGCTTTTCTCTGTACAGATTATGCTGAAATTTTCACACCCACACACTTAAATCAGCTTTGTAGTGGTAAAGTTTGACTTTCGGCATGAGCAAAAAGACTTCTATTTCAGGCAGCGCTGCATGAAAATTGTAGGTTGGGTATTGCCAATTCTTTCTCCGTGGGCTGTGTTTCTTTGTCCTGCAATAAAGGATTCCTGTGTGTCATTGCTGTCCTTGTGGCAGGATAGAGCTGTATGACCTTAGTGAAGACGGGGAGTACCACAGTGTGTGAACCCAGCAACCTTAAGAAAGGAGCAGAGGCATTCTGACAACTTGTTTTTAGGGGAGAATTTTATCTTCCGGCTATTTTCAAGCTGCCCATGAACACGCAAGAGTGTTGGGCCTCAGTTCTTTGCTCTTGTTTTGTGTGTAGACAATGACAGTTGCAACAACCCTACAATTGCACTGTTAAATTGGCAGTGCTGTGAGTGGGTTGATGAGATGGTTCCCTAAAATGTCCCAAGGAAATTGCACACTGTCCTACACACCTCCTTTGTTTTTTAAAAACTGCTGTCAGCACAGTTGAGGTGGGAAATTTTCTGTTTGGCTGTTTGATTTAACATGCCATTCAGGCAACTGGAAGATCCAGCAGTCCTTTGTGCTGCCCCTGAGATCTGCAACGGACTGTGGTCCCAAGCTTTTCTTTATCCCCTATATCTGTTCTCACAGGTGAACATCCACATCAGAGAGCAGAACTAGGGAAGAAAATCTGATGCTAATGTAACTGGGAATATAACTTACTGCAGCAGAGAGGAATTCCTGTGTGATGCAGTCATAAAAAGAAAACCCCCCACCAGTGGCTCTTGGATCTGTGTGTTATCTTGAGGAAATGTCTCCTGGGAAGCTTTCACCACTGAAACGTTCTGCCTGGGACACAGTGCAGTCATGGCTGTGAAGATCCTGCTAACTGGTGTTAGCAAGTGGTTTCCTGTTCTGAGGACTGAGAACTTGTGCGGACAAAATTTGGGATGTTCCCTCTCCTCATGCACTTTGCCATCTCACCTGCAGCTCAGTTGTTATCTCAGCAGAGATGCTGCAGGTTTATGAGGAGCCCCTTATCCATGCTAGGCTGCTCGTAGAGCTGCTCCACTGCTGGTACTGGTGGGGAGTGGCATCTTTATCACTGCAAAACTTTGCGTGCACAGGTGGAGAAGATGATGGACCTGCATCCAATACCTTTATACTGGTTTCCAGCAGAAGTGCTGTCTTGAGAAGCCCCCCCATTCCCAGGCTCCTTTATGACAAAGGTCTGTCTTTGCAGCTGAGTGACACTGTCTGTCTAGGTGGGATCCCATGGAGCTGTGGGAGCCTCACCTGCTCTCTCTGGCTCGCACCATCCTTTTTGCCAGCTCCTCCTATAGCCTTTTGTGGAAAATGCTTTCTTAGTAAAGGGTGGGTTATCCTTGTTTGTGTGTGGATATTCTGTACCCAGAAATTATCTGCATTGTGTGTGACGGTTTGTTAATGTTATACTGACAAGCCTGTGACTATGATGTTGATCTTCCTGCTCACCTTTCTGCAACAAGAGATGAGGCAGACACCCTTTTGCTAATTGCATCAAAATATGGTGGGCTTTATCCTGCCCTCTGCAGTCACAGCAACTGACTCAGCTGAGAAAAAGTGACTTTCAATGTCTGTGGGGGCACACATATGCAGACAATTGTGGTTAGATCTAGGAGCCCAAGACTGGTCTATCACATTGTCCTAAGTTGGGAGAGCATGTGGTGATGGTAATGGCAGGGTTCTGTCCCCTCGACCTAGGGGGTCATCAGCACGTGGTGGGATAGCAGAGCAGTGATCCGAGACCCCCTCATACAAACCTTCTTTCTCTCTTTAAACAAATCTACTAGAGGACAGGACACTGCATTAGCTGCCTGTCTCATGTTCTTGATTCTTTTTCCTTCTTTGTGAGGACAAAATATCAGAAAATAGGCATCTGCACAGCTAGTTTTGGAGAAGGGTGGCTGGGGTACTGAGAGCATGCTCCTTGGGTCACTTAGCGGACAGTATTGACAGGTACGTTATTTAAAGTTGTTTTTTGGTGCATGTAGGAAGGGATAGTGGAAGGATGGTCTGTTGTTTGCCAGTTCCGCTCACCTCTTCTCTGTTCATCAATTCCACTTGCCAGTTGCAGTGTTGAAACAAAATTTGATCACCTCGACTCTGCTCTGAGTCAAACCAGATTGATAATACTGGTGACCAAGGGTTTGCAAGCATGAGTGTGACTCGATTTGGCCTGCAGGAAAACCCTGGTAATTTTGGTGACCACCAGGCCTGTCTTGATTTTGGCATTTCGGATGCAGTTAGCAGAGCAGGCAGGTAGAACAGTTATCTGTGACTGAGCATATCTAACACAGAGTCCCCGGCACAAGATCGGACAGCCTTCAGATACCGTTTTTGTTGGCTTTCCAGACCAGTGGTGCACTTCAAAGTTTGTAGCAGATAAACTTGCACCTGGGGTATGTACGGTGAATGGCCTTTTTAGTGAAGTATGCACTATTTATTTATGCGTAAATGGAACTGCAGTATTCTGGTTTCTTGAAGTTGTAAGGCCAGACCCTGTCAAGTGCTGATACTAATAGAAGTGAGAGGCTGGCTGAATACAGCATTCTACAGGGAACAGTAAACAACTGAAGGAACTGGCCTTCTAGAAAAACTGTCTTGCAATTCAGCTGCAATCCCTAGACAATAAATTGTTTTACAGGATAACAGAGAACCCAAAGACTAACCACATGACAAGATGGGAAGTTTTTCTTTCCCTGGATAGATTAGATAGCAAACCATGTGAAATTCCACAAGTAAAATGCCACCTATTTATCTTGAAAGAGAAGGAGACAATGTGCATTTTGTAGACGTGAGTTATGAGTGAGATAAAGCTAATTCTCAAATCAAATTGTATTTTAGGGAGGACCTGAACTTCTATCTATGAAACAGTGTAGTTATTTTAATGTATTTGTGGGGCACTTGACATATCTAAATGTTTTTAATAGACCTCCTGAACAACAGTGAAATACTTTGGCAGTGGCAAAACAAATAGCCCGCCTTAGACTTGTGAGTTGCTGGAGCATTGTGGCTTCAGCCATCAGGGTTCTGAGGACGTTGTGGTGGAGCCACCAGTATCTAGATAAAGCTGAAAGCAAAAAGATATCCATGTAGCTCTGGGCAAAAGCAGGACTGTTGGCATAATCCTGGTTAAATTTTCGTGTGATTAACTGCATTTTACCGCTCTGTCTTCTTTCTGTTTATTTCAGAGACCTTCTGTCTGGAAAAGTTTGTGGTGCTGTAGCATGGCTCATCGTATTCCTCTCAGCAATGACTGCCTTTCAGTATCAATTGAAGGAAACACAGTAAGGTAATTTGCAAGTACTTTAGGGTAAATTACATAAAGTTTGTAAACCCAAGGGCTTGTAACTTGCTCTTGGATTCTCAGAGCTTTTTACCATATGGTTTCACAAAATAGCACACATAGCTGAATGACCAGAAGAGTAATTTTCCATGTTTCTTATTTTTCTACAGAGCTCTCAGTGTCCTCTTGCTCTTGATTGTTTTGTGCATTTACTCTTAAGGTATTAATTATTTTAGTAAACTGGGCTTGCGTTTACTTATGATTGCAATATCAAAGGGTAAATATGAACTCAAACATTGACCAAGTTGAAAGGCAAGGTGGAGCAAAGGAGGTGCCCTAGATGACTGTCAGTGGAGCGTGACGCAGCAGTGTAGATTGCTTAGGGAGAAACCTCAAGCCTGGAAAGATCAACAAGCCCCAACCAACATCTTCTCACAGGGTTGGTTTAGATATCACTGAAGCTTGGAGCTGTATGAGATGACCTTTCAGGATGTCTCTTCCAGCTTTTGTTGCAGTGGCTCTGCAGCATAACTCATTCTAGATGAGTGGGTAGCATCTCAGTGAGTGCAAAATGCCCACTACAGAAGAGAGAGCTGTAATGGCAGGCTAGCGGAGATTAGCACAAGGGCTGGACACCACCTGAATTTGACATCATCCCATTAACAACGCAGCTTAGACTGTTCCTGTTGTAGGCTTGTTCATTCTCATTTGGTAACTAAAAAAGGGGACACAAGGCTTGAAATGCAAGCTGCAGAGGTAGGAACAAACACACTCAGTGTATGTCCTGCCTGACTTTTCCGTGCCATACTTTTCACTAGAGTGACACCCATCTTTAGGAAGTGCATCTCTCGGGAAGAGATGAATAATGTCATTGCGCAGCATTATTAGAAACAGACTGGCTGATCCTCTTGGCCCCGGCTGAGACTGTGCAACAGGAGTGTCCTTCCTGGAGTTCTAAGGCCTGTGAGACAAACCCTCATTGAACAGATGCTAAGCAGCTCCCAGGGAACCAGGAGAGAATGGCATGCCCTTCCTGAGCACAAGGATCTCACATTTCCACTACAATAGCACAGTGTGCTGCTTTCCTGCCCAGCAATTACTTTGCCTGGGGTTTTCCCAGTATGAAGTTGATAGGTGGTGTGCAACTGGAGTAGCAAAGAATTACCTTCTCTCCGTGGCTGGCAAAAGCCTCTGTCAAGTTAATAGGAGGAGGATGGAGATAAGTAGCACAGGACCCTCTAGGGATCTAAATAAAGTAGGAGAAGAACTGTTAAGTAGAAGACAATAGACAGAGAGGAGGGAAGAGAAGCATGTGATTTCCAGCAGTAAATCCATCTTCCTTATCACAGGACCATGTGGCTGTGCTACTCTTGCAGCTAAAAACATGACTGCACTTCGCTGATGCATCTGTCAGTCAGGAACAGAGAGGAAGGCACTGTGAGGCCACATTTTTCCAAGTGTAAATCAGGGGCATGATGATTTATACCACTCAAGAAGCAGGCTTACATCTTGCATTCCTGTAGCACTTTTCACCCCAAAGGATGCCAAATGGCACATTTGTCCTGCCAGATGTCAACAGGGGTGGTTTCTGATGTTAAGTCAGTGGGAAGAGTATGGGAAAGACCTTTAGCAAGAAATATTTCACTTCTGGCTCTAAAATTAGTAGACCCCCACACAGATGTGATTCTGTAATTCGTATCTGTGCAAGGCCTAATTTTTGCAGCCAGATGTGAAGTGCTCAGATAACATGCCTGCATTTTTTGCCGGGGTACAGAGAGGGATTTGGGCTTTGTGATTCTTGTGTTTCTCTCTCTGGAACAGTGGAGAGTCCTGGAACGCTCCTGCTCCTGGCAGCTGTCAGGGATAGGAGCTGGAGAGGCTGCTTTTCTGGTGGGAGGCCAGCTAGCCATAAGTTTAATAAATTACCTCCTCACCTGTCTGCAGTACTGCCCTGCTCCTTGGGGGAACAGCTCTCTGAGAGATTCCTAGTCAAGGAACAGAATATTTTCTTCCTTTCCATCACATAGATTTTAAAGGGGAAAAAAAGCAACAACCCATATCAGCCCTGGAGTGGTGTCAGTTTGTCTCTCTCTCTGTCAGCTCTTGGGTGATATGCTAGGCTTCCTGCTGGGATGGCACAGACAAAAGGCTGTTGAGGGAGGCATTTGGATAAAGGATCCCTGGTTCTTTCCAGCCTGTGTAACTCCAGCTGACATTTCCAGCCATTGTTGCTGGGAGTGTATTTTTCAGGGTTTTTTTTTTTAATTCTTTCACATGAAGTGGCTCATCAGTCTTCTCAGCTTTGCGTGTCTGAGAAAGGAATGCTGGGACCAGAGCTATTTCAGTGTTGCAGCTTAAGCGGGATGGGGTGAATTGTGAAGAGATCAAGAAGCAGAAAAATGTGATGGAAGACTTGGTCTGCTTCACTCAATACAGAGATGTTAACGCATGTCGCTGTGGGCACAGGGAACATGCTCAATAGCTGAGTAGTCATTGTGCTTACAGAAAGAACTAAAACAAGTTCCAGTGACCAGAGGCTGTAATACAGCCAAATTTGGAGGACTTAGACCCCATCTCCCAGTGATTGCTCCAGGCAAGGACTTTCCGTGGTACATGGGAGCTAGCTGGAGGAGCCTGCCTGTGGTCCCATTACAATGTGGGAAAGGGGGAAATATTCCATCTTGGACACATATCATCTGCTGTCACAACATAGATTCAAAGCAGTTTCTTTACTGGGGCATTAGCTGCGTGGGGCTGGATACCAAGCAGACAAAACAGCACTAGTAAAAAACAACAAGTTTTGCATTCTCTGCAACTCTGCTGTGTGGACACTGAGGAGGTGCTTCCTAGTGTTCCACCGTGAAAGCCACTGTCTCTTTCTCTCCTGGGGCATTTCAGCGCATGGAGAACACAGACCAGTTGGCTCACTAAGCTGTTCCCCACCTCCTGGCGCAGTTCGCTGAGGCTTTGCTCTGTGACAAAACTGTGGGCATTCTTGCAAGTGCAGCAGTAGAGAGGTGGGGGCTTTGCCTCAATAAATGCAGTTGTCACTCAGGGTGTGTTCAGTGGTTTTGAGAGAAGGTTTGGTGTGGAAGGGAACGGACTTGCTGGAAAATGGCCAGTGAGTGTGGAATTCAGGCAAGCTTGGGAGTTTTGGGGCTATTGGTTTTGTTTGGTGAAAGCAAGACAAATAGCTGTGCAGAGTTTGCTCTTGTAATTTCTTTCCCCCCTGGATTCCCAGCCTAAAAGCATGTGCTTCTGAAGATGACTACTGAACTGGCAGGGGAAAACAAGACCCTAACATTTCCAAGCCAAGCCTTTGCTAACCCACAGGCATGACCACAGAGCAGTCGCATGCTGCAGGCAATGTCATTCCTTTTCTCTCTCGGTTAGAACTCACTCAGTTCTTATATCATCAAGTAATACTGTGAACAGGTCCACACACCCCCAGCTTCTTTAGCAGCTTCTTATTCCACAGGCTTCCAGTCACATACTGGTTTTTGGTATGTTGTGGACATCACTGAAAGACAAGTTTGTCCTACAGTGAAGCTTGATCAATTTGTAGAACAGCTCTGTCCTTAAAGCACAGCTTGTGATGCCCTGTTCCCTAGCTCAGAGCCATGGGAAAGTGGAAAGCACACAGGGCACAGGCAAGTAAACAAGATTTGATACATAGCCCTCTGGAGAAGGTGCATGCAGATAAATTGTTGGCATAGTTCAGACTCTAGCTGACACCCACAACATACAGGAGCTTAAGATCTAATGGAGATAAAGTTTGTTTATAAAAAAAAAAACCCAAACAGAAAGGCAAATCTGCCTTTTATTTGTCCAGGATGTAATTAAGGATGTACTTAAGTAGGTGTGGAATTAAAGGGACTGTTGGGAGATGAAAAGAGCTAATAGATAACCATCTTCACTTGATGGTCCCAGGTGGAGTTTGCTTAAAAAAGCAAAGGGCCTGTTTTCATGGCATTAAAGAATAGAAGAACTTCTGGTGTGGGCCTCGATGTTAGTAGCTGGACACACTGAACACGGAGCGGCAGTGCTGGGCTCCGAGTCTCTACACCATGAGAGAAGCAGCATCTCCTGGGATTGCCAGTAGGACTGCCAGAGAAACATGCAAAACCTCTCATTTGGAAAAGGAGGCTGGCGTCTGGCCTGTGGCCCTTGAGAGGTTGCCAACTCCTGTGTTAGGTGCAGTCTTCACTTACTATCTTCCTGTCTGTGGGCTGGGAGCCCTGTGTATCCCAGGAATCATACTTCTTATAGAGCTTTATAAGGGAACAGCTCTGCTATAGGCCTCAGTTTTCACCAGGCCATCCCTGATGAGTTACAATACATCCCCATTTCCCAATCTGACCTCATGTTTGAGCTCACCAGCCTGGCTGCCTGAGCTCTAACAGACCGGTTTCAGCAGTGGGGGTAGAGGATGATGAAATAATACTCCAGGGAAGTGAAAGCCAGTACTCCGATAGGGGTTTTTTTTTAGGTTTTCTTTTCTTAGACCAAGAAGGTGAAAAGCTGTGTGTTTTGCATAGCAAGCCTGGTTTTGGCTAATGTGCTTGCCAGAGATTTGGATATTCCCCCAAGCACAGTCCTTCCTGAACAGAGAGTACTACAGACATGTTATCCACAATTGCCAGCCCAGTTCCTTAAAAGCAAAGAAAACTGTCTTTCTCTGGTTGTAAGAATCCTGCTATCCCTTGTGGCTCTTGGTTTCACAGTAATGTTACATGGAGGAGGTTGAAGGAAAACGTTTGCTGCCTCCAGAATTTCCCTTTGGGACCCTATCAACAAAAAAAGACTTGTAATTGCACACAAGCAGCTTCTTCCAAGCAGTATGCCTGAAGTGCATAGGGCTTGAAAGAGGAAGGCTAAAATGAAGCCGTTGCTATGTATGCTGCATATCGGTGCTTCAGGACTGATACTTGTTCCTGTAAGAATGTCCTGTTGGAGATCTTGTGGGCACAGAGTTGCTATTTGCCTGCTGCATACCCAGACCTGTAGCCCACCTTTCTAGAATTGTCTGAAGCTGATGAGGGCTGCCCGGAAATATGGCAATACCTTGGCTGATCCCTTTCTCATTGCCTGTAGTTGTTCAACAGATCTCCTTTGATCCTAGGCTCAGTTTGAGCAATAGTGAAATGTTTTGCTGTAGGTGGAGGTAGGATGGTACCCTGGACTAACAACCTCCCTTGTGTTTCTTCAAAGGCTTTTCAAACCTGTGTTACTGTTTCATTTTTTTCTCCTAGGTCCTCTCATAACCAATGTCTTGCACTTAAATCCAGAGGGAGTAACTTGTCAGGAAGTATGGACAATAAAGAAATGCAGCTACTGCTGAGCCTTGTACAGGGAATCCTTGCAGCTTTTTGCTGTGATGTGTGGAGAGTTACAAGGTAGGTGGGAAACCTGTTGACTGGCTTTCCTGTAACTTAAAGCAAACATCTTCAGTTCTCTGTGTATTTAGTAACAGTGTGAGTGCTAGCTTCTGAGACTTGTGATATTGTCAACAAAAGCTTTTTTATATCTAAGCTTTATTTTTTATAAGACCTGTGCAAAAGCAGCCTGTGTTGTAAGAAGCAATATAGCCATCTCCCCTTGAACTGTCAGGGTTAATATTTAACAGCTCCCCAGAAGTTAAAATAGCCCTTTGCTGTAGCACGTAAAACTACATCTCTGGTACAGGTAAGCATTTCTCTGGCTGTGGTGTTCATTCATCTCTGCTAAGCTTTCCCTCTGCTGGTGGGGAGATGTATTCTGGAGTGCCAGAGATTGATCTCCAGGCAGACTGCTGATTTTCATGAAGAGAAGAGGATGGGATATGTATCGTGGAACTTGGGATGGGGAGATATTGTCAGGTGCTACCTATCAATGAGAAGCAACATATCCCAGGTCTGAATATGCTCATGGCTCAAATCAAGTGTAGTGCAAACCCCTGAGGTTGCGACAGGGACTCATTACCCTTGGAGCGTTTCATGTGCACATGGCATTAGTGAAGCTTTGTTTTAACTGACACTGTTGATGAACAAAGCCTGGCTGTACTGTACAAAACCCAAATGACCAGGGTCCCACTAAGGGCAATAGTGTAGAAGGCAGTTGTCTGTCTGTCCATGATGGCATGATTCACAGATGTGAGAAACTTGAAATTTATTTTGGTGTTATGTGGAATAAAAATTCAGATATATTAGATACTCCCTTGAAACCAACTGAATTTCAAGGGGCTGTACTGTGGGGGTCCCCAGGGTGATCTAGTTCTTTTAAATTCTACAACTAGCCGCAGACTCAAATCCGACCAGGTTCTGGTTTAGTGGTGAACTGACATAGATATTATTTCCTGGCCACTCACTGATCCCTGTGAAGTGATGGGATGGTTCAAAAGCCAAAAGTAAAAGACCAGTCCTAGAATTGGTACTGGAGGCAGCTTGACTGAGAGCTCAAAAAGAAGAGCAGATGAAGAATGTGTATTGCTGCTGTCTGTACAAGCAGCTCAGAGCTGAAGTGGCTCACTCATGATTTGGCTTGGGAACCTGAGCTCCAGGCAGGCCTGTGTAACAAGTTTGTCAGCAATAGTGCCGTTGGATTGTGATGGAGTTGGCACCTTTCAGACAAGTGAAATTCACAAGTGCTGGATTGAAGTTTTTCCAGTTGCCCTAAAGGCAGGTCAGCTTTATTAAAGAGGGAGGGAACTGTCTGACTCTAAGCCCTGTACTCTAATGCTTTACTCAAGCACTAATATGCCTTTAAACACAAACTCCTCTGTTCTATGGTGGATTTGCAAGGAGTCTTACTTTGACTTATTCAAAGCAATCACAAGGTAAAATGGATGCATATCTAGCCATCAGCTTTTGAGGGCAGGGATTGCTTCTGGATTTGAGCTACAAGCAATTACTGCATGAAGAAGAAAATAAAGATCTGTTTAAGGTTATGGCTAGAATCTTGCCTGAGCCCTTGGGTAGGTGGTGGTCTGAAAGCTAATTTCTTTGACTGTAACTATGGCTACTTCCATAATTCACACAAATGTTCCCAGTGATGCTTCCACTGGATTTAGAGGTAAAGAGTTTCCTTCTTACGCTGGACTAACCTCAGTAAGGAAAATATAGGAAACTTCCATTGTTTGCAGTAAAAGGTATTTCTTTCCCCGCTCTGTGTTGCAGTAAGCTTAGGATGATAGACAGGAACAGTGCAAAGCTGTTCTCTTGTCTGAGAAATTGGATCTGTGTGCGGAGTGTCTAGGAATGTTGGGAGAGAGGGTGTGCGTGTTCTTGTAGTGAAATCCAGAGAGAAGACCAGCCCACTCATTCAACACACCTTTGGAAAGCACTGCCTAGCAAGCACCTCTGGGCAGCAGCAGCAGAGCCTCTGTCGCTTTCAGGCATCTCGCCATGTGGTTTTTCAGGAGAAGGCTTCCTAAAATTCCCAGAGCCCTCATTTGGCTCATTGTTTTAACACACTTCTGCATCTTCATCGCTAATTTCAGCTCCTTGTTTGGCTTGTCAAAAACAAGGATTTTCAGGTAAGAGACCTGCTTCCTTGTGATATGCACTGTCTGGATAGAGTGCTTGTGCTCACTTTCTTTCTCTGTCTCTGTGTCTTTTTACCCTGAAACTTGTACTTTTGATCTGACTGAGATGACCACTTTGCTTTAGCAGACCATGTTGTGTAGAATCAGAGCACGGTTTTGGAAGATCCACAGTCAAAAACTTGCTTCTGCTGGTTCACTAATTTCCAGTGTTTCCTTGCATAGCTGTTTAAGAGAGCCATTTTTGCTTTACTAATGTTACCTGATTTCATACTTTGGCACTACATAGTATTTGCTTTTCCTGGTGGCTCCCAGAAGGACCTCATTCAGCCCTAGTCCAGATTTCATTGCTGAACATTAAACTTGGTGGGATACCTTTGAATTTATAGCAAGTTCAGTATCTGATTCCTAATACAAATATGCTGCATACTGGGAGACCAATGTCATGCTGACATGATCAATATATTATTTTTTATATCAATGGTCAAGTAAATCCTACAAGAATGGGTGTGGAGGGAATTGCAGTGTAGACTGCGGTAAAATGTCTCCAGCATTGTTGGCAGGAAGCACTGTTCCTTGCACAAGCACAGCAGATACCTGAGCCTTTCCTACTAAAAGCATGGCTTGCTTACATGTTAGTGCCCTGTGCTGTGTATAGGAAGCATCACTCCCCAGCCTCCCCACCAGCCCTCATATGGTCCCAGCTCTCCTGGTGAGCATGTCTGGCTTGTCTTTGTGGGGGTTGGTTTTCAGCTGGAACTCTCAGGGCTGATACTGTGGGGGCAGGCAGCAGGGGTGAGGCTGGGAACACCTACATCTCTTCTGGAGGTGGCATGAGTTTAGTTCAGCTCCAGCGACTTGAGACCACACCTGGAGGACAGCTATCAATTTGGAGAGGTCGGAATCTGCACAAGGGAGGCAGGGGAAAGGAGAGAAGGAGGAGGTGTAGAGAAGTGAAGTGAGTTGTCCTTGATCACAGAGCCCATCAGTGGCAGAGCAGGGACAAGAACTCCATGCCCAGCTGCTTGAAGCCATTTCATTCTGCCATAGTTTCAGATAATGGAAATGTCCATATTTTTGCAACTTAAGTAAAACACAACTAGTCATGAGCTGTATGTGGTTATCTGTGTGTCAGTTCTATTTCCATACCTTTATATGTAACATAAAGTACACAAAGCAGCATTTACATGGCTTTATCCTCTATTTGTCCTAGGGCTTTGTAAATGGAGAGGAAAATGACAGTAAATGTCATTCATTGAGCTTCTGCAGTTGTTTGCCAGCTGGACGCTAGGGCCTGAAATTTGATGAGCTGCTTTGACCATTTGTCTGGGTTTAAAATGCTGGTCAGGAGAGCAGGGTCCTGTGTAGGCATGAGTGCCTGGCCATGTGGGTCTGACTGCAGGGAGCAAGGTTTTGGATGTGAAGGGCTCTCAGTTTTACGTTTTTGTCTCTGTATCTTTGGCATAATATTTGAAATTAAAGTGTAATAGAGCTGGGATGGAATCTGTGCCCTGCAAGACAGCACATACAGAAAGTCTGGGTTTGGGGGTGGTTTGTCATGCTGTCCTGTTTCATTTGTTCTCTGCCCTTTGGTTTCAAAATTTTAAACGTCATCTTAAAAATACCACAGAAAGTCATCCAAGGATTTAGGATCTGCCTGAGCTACCTTACCAAATTTCTCTTTACTTAGGGCGTATATATAAAATCTTTTCTCTTATTAGGCAGTAAACAGTTACAAGTTTATACATGAAGCACTATGATAGAAAGCAACTGCTGCCTATTTGGTTGAAACTGGCTAGTGATTATGAGGGGAGGTAGAGGAAGAGCTGACAGGCTATTTACCACAACCTCTTTTTCTCAGAAATAGCATTGGAAAGGTTCAAGTATTTATCTGATACAAAATTATTTTTAAAAGCCTCTTAGTTGATAATTTCCTAATCACTTTAATGAATGCCATACCGCTCTGAAGCTTCAGCAGCAATTGAACTGTTATCTACAGCCTGCTATCTGCATAGGTGCTCTTTTTCCCCATTTATCACCTCGGAAGCAATCCACAGCTCTCTGAAGCAAATGCATCATGCAAAGGGTGAACATGAGTGTGAAATCAGACTGCCACAACTATGCTGGTTTATTCCGAAAAGCTTTGCTGTACATAAAAGCTCAGCTGCAGAAATTTTTCACCTTCCTTTTTCCTGTTCCACCCTCCAACCATGTGCAGATAAGGATGAATGTTTGGGACAAAACCCCACCACTTTGGCCTTGATTTTTTTGCTGGGTTTCAGCCCAGTCTGTTGGCAGCTGTATCCTCCTATGATATCCTTGTACCTGCCTATGCCTCTGAACTGGGGAACAGGGCAGCTGCAATATTAGAGGTGATTGTTGAAAATGCAGAGATTTTATATTTTTAAGCTTCAGAGTGTATTTTAATAGCTTCAAAGTGCCTGTCTTAAGACATGTGTGCCTGGCGAGTGCTGTGTGATGCCATTGCATTAGCTGGCTAAGGGTGAGGAGGAGAGGAAAAAGCGCCTTGTGGCCCCAAATGCTCAAGAAGTGATGTATGGTAAAGGAGTGAGTTTCACTTATTAGACTTCCCTTACTGAATTCTGGAAGATCTTCATGCTCTGTTCCTGAAGCACTTGGCTCTACTGGCAAAGAGAGCCAGATGGCTGCCTTCATGGTGTGTGCCCTGTCCTGAGCTCAGGATCTCCAAAACAGTCCTGCAGTGCTCTGGGGACGTTGCCAGTGGTCTGTCCAGTGCAGAGCAAAGCTGTTCTGTGCTGGTTTGCAGTTACTGCCGGTGTGGATGTTTCATGAGCCAAGTGCTCAAGAGGAGTGTGTAGTCTCTGGAATTTGCTTAGTGGGGAGATAAGTGGTATTCAGGCCAGGATGGTGTGGGAAGTTGAATAACACTTTGGTGGCAAAGTTGAAGATGAAATTGAATTCATACAGCATCCTGCAGAAACTCAAGTGGCAGTTGCCAAGGCAAGTCCTCTGAGTGTGGTGGTTGTATGCAGTGGTTGCTCTGAAACACAGAGAGGGGCTCAGAGTCAAGAGCACTAGAAATGGGCTGGAAGGTGTTCAGTGTTAAGTTGAAGGTGTGTGTGATGGTTCTTCTTTTCCTTTGATTGCATTCAGGCAATTGAGCATTTTCGAACGTGCCCCAGATATGCTACAAGCGGAGACCCAAGAGCAACAGGGTTTAAACTATTCTGATAATGGGAACTCAAGGAGCTTTTTAAAGGTGATTTTGGGGAGAGACGTCACAAGGCTCGAACAAGATATGGTTAAGAAGACACCAAGATGGGAAGGAAAGGAGGAGCAGAAGAAAATGATGAAACCAGTTGCCAGGCTGGAGGAAGCCAAGGAGAACATGACTGTGAAACCACCCCCTGCATTGGAGGGAATCAAGAAGACAACAGTGAAAACACCCCTTAGGGTGCAGGGAAACAATGAGAAAACAACAGTGAGACCAGCCCCAGGGGTGGAAGAAGCCAAGGAAAAGACAATAGTGAAACCACTTCCCAGGGTGGAGGGAGCCAAGGAGAAGGCAACAGTGAAACCATCCTCTGGGATGAAGGGAGCTCATGAAAACAACATATCCAAAGACCAAACAAAGCCAAAAGAGCCTCCTGCATCAGTGAAAACTGTAAGACCTCTTCCTCAGGCTGCTGCAGTGACAGAAAAGAAGAAGCTGAGGGCTGCTGACTTCAAGTCTGAGCCGCAGTGGGATTTCGAGGACAAGTACCTGCTGGACAACTCATCTCCACCATTGGTAGGTGTGATGGCTGTGTGTGTTCACCAAGAATGATGCCTCCCTGTTGACCTCCTTGTCTGCTGTCCCCCGGGTGTATGTGCCCTTCACAGTCGAGGATGATCTCCAAGCTGGTAGGTCAACTTACTGGTATATGCAGATGCTGCTGGGACCCAGCGAGGGAGACCTATATGTACAACTCAGTTAGCCTGGCCAGTCCTCCACCATGCTCCAGTATGGGAATTTAACTGCAATTGCACGCATTTCCATGGGTTCCTTTGAAAGTCAGCCCAAGCAGCCCTTTCTGGAGCTCAGGTGCATCAGAAGCTGGGGAAAATATCTCACCTTCTAGATGTGCTACAAGGTGGTCCCACTCTTAGGTGCCTTGATATATTGCATAGGGGACTTAGGCACACAATGCAGCGTATATGTTCCCTGTGACATGGCACCCTGAGGTAAGCTGAGTCACACCTAGTCTTGTGATGCCTACAGGCAGGCATTAGGTGTCTGGCACTAAACGGCAGTCTTCATACAGGCATCCCATTTCTCACCCAGTCTCTTGGGAAACTGAACATCTGCATTCCTATGAAGACTCAGGTTTACAATCCCCAGATTGCCTTGATCTTTGTTTTATGCAGCCCAGTTAAAGAAAACAAGCAGTGTCTTGGTGAGGGAACAGGAAAAGGAATGCCTCTGTGTGCCTGTTCACCCAAGCACATCTGTACCAAAGCAAGTCAAAAGCTTTGACAGCAGTGGGGCAGCAGTGACACTTGTGCTGTGCTAGGCTGTGAAGAATGACACTGGTAGTGATGGTGAGGAGGGTCTCAGTGCACAGGAACGGAGGCTTTGTTAGTTGGTTGTATTAAAGTCAAAATAAGGTCAAAGAAAAAGGATTAGATGAGGACTGATAAGCATGTACCTGCCTGCTTTGGGGACAGTAGGGTGGAGACCATTCACATTTTATGATTTTCTGTCAATATTGGCAAAAATTCAACTGTGTATGTGTGTCCCACTGGAGAAATGATGGTTAAAAAGTAACTTTTTTTGCTGTCCTTGTGGTTTATTATCAACAGCAGGAGAGTATTTCCCAGGTGTTGCCAATTCACCTTTTCCACTCTGTATGTAGACACCCATAGTAAACAAACAGATTCTTTACCCATTCAGAGCTCCATGACTCAGATGGTCCCACCATGTTGGGTTGCTATCTAGGATTTTCTTGCTATGCATTGAACCATCGTCACAGCAGAGCAAATAATCCATAACAGATCTGGCATTCAATAAGTCTTGCTTTGTTCCTCTTTGTTAAATAGGAATAACTGTAGGCCTGGTCAGCACAAGTAAAATATTTTGGTAGAGGTGAAGATGAGAATCTCAAATGATATAGTTGTACCTGTCAAGGCAGTAGCACTTGCACAGCTACAGCTCCAACGTTTTCTTACAGATCCTTTTTGTTGGGAGTGTTGTTCTTTTCATTAGTTCTTATGATCACCTCTGCCTGTATAGGTCATATTACTGATGTGATCTTCCAAAACAGTAAGCCTGGTGCCTCCCATCAGGTTGTCTTAACAGCCATGGAATTGAAAGCCTTTTTCTTTTCTGTTTTGCACTGAACTCTTGTTCTGACCATACTTTTAGCCTTTCCTTTGTAGCTATGAGGGTTTGGAACAAACTTAAAGTGAAATTTGAGCATCTCATCATTACTCAGGTCCAGGAACAGGGCCTTTAGGAAAGTTGTAAACTATAGCAAAGTTCTCAGCAAGCAGATGGGGCAAGTTATGGTGCACAATACTGTCTCTGTCCACCATCTTATGCTGGTAACTCTTTGTAAAGCTTAGCCAGAGCAGTTTTTGCTGGCACCCCTGTTGCTGGAAGGCTTGGACAGGTGGGTAACCCTCTCTAGAGTGAGAAGGGTCTTTATGCATGGGTATAAGTGCCCTTTACACACTGCTCGTGTGCTCAGGGAGGAGGGAGGGTGTAGGCACATGAGCAGAGGACAGGAGTGCCTGCTCTAGCTCGTTGGTCTTAGATGAGCCATTTGCCTATTTAAAATCTCAGTGCCACAATCTTGCACCATTGCCATGTGACATTTTGGTGGCATTAGGGGAATGTAGGTGTTGCTGCAGCGGACTGTCAGAGCTGCAGGCACCATGTTGTTCTGCTCAGACTTCTCCCGGTGGAGCAGGGGCTAGTCTTGAAAAATTTAATCCCATTCCCCAACCCCAGGGTGCCCAGGATGCCTTGGGAGATGTGCAGAGAGCAGAGGTAGATGAACTGGGCCGATAAAAAAATCCTAGGAGGAGTTTTATTGTTTTGATGTTTTATTTTGGAGTTCTCTCTCCCTTGTGGTATTTTGATGTTGTTCCCCATTGCCCCTTTTGGCAGTGCGAGCCATTCTTTTGCTGATGGGATGTGCTCTTCAGTGTGGCATTGAGCCACTTGAGAGGAGCAGCTGGCCCCAAAGATACCTCTGTTATCCAAAGATCTGTGACTATTAAATGTGGAACTTGGCTGTTAAATGCTTCAGCTCGTGCACTGGACCAGCCTTACTGAGTCACAGCAGAAGGGCCTGGCAGATGATGCAGTCTGTGGTGCAGGATGTGCATCCTTCTTCCTGGGCTCCCTATGGTCTCTGGGCACCCCGAATACAAATGGGAGTGGGCAAATTATATGGCTAAGAGTGCATATGCCACATGAGACAGTACCTCACCCCTCCTGCCCAGTGTTACTGCCTGTGGACACAGTGGTGTTAGGTCACCAGGATCCTGCTTGTTGACTGACATGCTCCTATCTTCTCATCTGATAAGCTGCAGAGCACGTGCAGCCATCTCAGAAGTGCAGAGCAGGAGCTGGCAGAGAAATGTAAGACAACAGTCACAGCAGGAAGCTGGGAACATCCTCCACTGTAACTGAGGCTGCAAAGGATCTGGGTGTGCAGAACAGCTGAGACAGTGGGGACAACCCTTCCTCAGTATGGAAAAGAGGAGAAAATGCACACAGGAAGGTCTTTAGTGAAGATGTGGATCCAGACGTCACATGTGGGTCTCGCTTCCAATCCTGATCTCTAATTCTGCAGAGAGGGGGAGTGACTAGAAGCACTCCCACGTCCTTCATTTCCTACATGATCAGACTTTTCCCTAGTTTCTCTGGTTTTGATCCAGTCTAGCTGTGGAGGCACAAGAAGTACCAAGCCTTGGACAGTACAAAGTACAGCTTGAGCAGTACTGTCTCTGGACATGAAACATGCTGCAAGTGAAATGATGCCAACATGAAACCCTCCACAATGTTCTTGTCGTTGCACTCCTGTTGTGACAGGCAGAGTGAAGGCTGTCTCCTCAGGCTGTGACTGGATTGTCATCCTCACCCATAGCAGAGACCCCAGCTCAGCTGTGGAGCACGCAGCAAGGCTTTGGCAATGCAGTCTGGTCATTGCTGGGGATTTGAGCTGGGCATGCAGTCCACTTGGTCTCCTGTTTTGACTTTCAGTAGGTGTTGCAGTAGGTATTTGGGGAAGATGTCTAAGAAAGTAGAGCCCAAATTGACTCAGCGGAAAATCCAGCGCAGTGGAGTTTGCTCTCCATCTGCACACACAGCCTAACTCTTGCCAGCTGCAATGATACCCCTGTTGTTATAGAGGATCAGCTGTCTTGGTTTTCCTTCTCAGTTGCATGCTTCTGTGTGATTCATTTATGATGTTGAACAAGTTGTTTGCGTGCTTTTTCTTAATTTTAAAGGGAGTGATAATAGTGATTTGATCTCACATCTTCCTCACTGTGTTTGCTCATGTGCACTCTGAGGCCAGGACCTTGAGGTGCCTTGCCAAAAGGGACTGCTAGCCTTATTTGGTATGTCTAGGTTAGACCTATTACAGATAGCATCAGTTAATGAGGCCCAAAGCCAGTAAAACATGTGAGCATCGCAGGCCTGTTGCTCTGAAGAGGAAAGTCTCAGAGATCTGGATTCACTCTGGCTTCCTTGTAGGTGACTTTCCACCAGCTAGTTATTGATGTAGTGCTGAAATTATGCCTTGTGTTCATAGTGATGGGGACACTGAGGGAAATGGATGATGTACCACTGGAGTTTCTATGGTTCTTTCTGATACTGTTACACACAGGCAGACAAGCACTGGCACTCAGTCAGGTTTATCAGCTTCCTACTAATCAGTCCTTATTGTTTTCTTTTTGTTTTTCAAGACCTGCTCTGAATCAGTGAAGGCCAAAGCTGCCAAGTCTGACTGGCTGCGAGATCTTTTCCTGCCCAACATCATGCTCTTCACAGACAAGAGATACTTCAGTGACAGTGAGTGGGACCGCCTTGAGCATTTTGCACCTCCGTATGGCTTCATGGAGCTGAATTATTCATGTGAGTCCCTCAGGGCATGTCAGGATGGGACCATCAAACTCCCAACAGGAACCTTATGCCAAGTAGCTGGAGGTTTGCAGCATCTCCCTGTCAAAGGCATCAGGCTAGGTGGATGTCATGGTGGAAACTGTGGTGCTTTCACTGTGTCCATCCCAAAGGCTCTTGATGCTAACTCTCCACCATGTTTGCTTCACAGTGGTGGAGGAGGTCATGTCCCTGCTGCCCCCAAATTCCCACCAGCAGCTGCTCCTGGCCAACAGCAACAGCAGCATGCCGACATGCATCAGCTGTGCTGTCGTGGGGAATGGAGGAATATTGAATAACTCTGGGATGGGCCAGGAGATTGACTCCCATGCCTACGTCTTCCGGTAAGGCAGGCTTCCTTCTTAGAAGATACACAGCTAGCTTATGCTGGCTAGCAGGTAATTATGGCTGGATAACTTCACCTCTTCTCGTATTGCACTACCTGCCAAGTGACAAAATGACTGATGGCAGGAGGAGATGAAAAACCAAAAAGGAATTGGAAAGTTCCTAAACACACAGGAAGAGCCTGGGTTCACAGGTGAGCCATAAAGAGCCATTTCCAAAGCAGGGGCTTTCCTGCAGATCAAGAGGTGTAGCTCAAAATGGGCCTAATCCTCCCTTCTTCCAGAATAACACTGTCTTTTCCTGTTATAAACATGGATGCGAGGGTTTTCACTGGTCACCTGCTAACTCTGCTCCTCTGTTTGATTTCCTTGGCCAGGGTGAGTGGGGCTGTAACCAAAGGTTACGAAAAAGATGTGGGAACAAAAACCTCCTTTTATGGATTCACAGCCTACTCCCTGGTGTCCTCTCTCCAGATCTTGGGACACAGAGGGTTCAGCAACATCCCACAGGGAAAAGTAAGTCAGGTCCATGCTGTATGCATGCACACCTTTATGGGATGCTTTTAGTCTGTGGCCTTCAGTTCTGATCTTACCATGCGTGAGGAGCAAAGGGGCTGAGCTAACACTTCAGCGTTACCCTTGTTGAGGGAACCTGCATTGGCTTGGCTTGGAGTGAGTATTTGCAGTGGCAAGCTGTGTCAGTCCTACCCCAGCCTTTTGGCATCTAGAAGTAGCTGCACATCAGATACTATCTCCATTCTGCTTCTGTGGGATAGTTAAAAGCTGCAGACCAAAGATGTGTGTCCGAGAAACTCAGGGAACTTAGATGCCTGCTTGCTTTTTATTTTTAAAGGATGTATCTCTCTTGTGCTGTTCATTAATGCTCACTTGTTTTCTTAGCATGTCAGATACATTCACTTCCTGGAGGGAGCTAGAGACTATGAGTGGCTGAAGGCTCTTCTGTTGAACAAGAACATCAGGAAAGGATTCTTGAACCACTACGGGTAAAACAAACTGGCCCCACCTCTACACCCTTCACTGTGGAGCTCTCTGTTGTGCCCTTTTTCTCTCCACAGGGCTCAGCCCTGCTGAGGTGCAGGCCAGGGTAAAGCCAGGTTAAAGCCTCCCTCCCCTGGCAGATTGGTCTGGAGAAATATCTTATTTCCTCCACAGCTCTGAGCACTACTGTAACTAATACACCTCCTTCCCAGAAATAGCTGATTTCAATAATGTGTGGCCAGAGGTTGGAGAAAGCTTTGTGGTCCTCTGGGATGAACACATGCTGTTGTCTGGTCTGGTGTCTGTACATGGTGGCCTACTCATGGATGAAGGCCTGGTTTCACCAATTCTTGTCTATACACACACATGCTTTTGATATTCCAGTCTCCTGTTGTTGCCTCTCCTCCCTGATCTCTGCAATGCACATAGGTTATGGACTCTTTGTCATAATGTGGGCAATGTTGCAGAATAACTTAACAATGTTTGTGGCTCTTCTCTTATCACCAAGTGTATCGGGGCTGATCCTTTCCAGCTGTGATGAAATATGAGTTTGTCCTGAGTCTCCCCATTCCTGTCCTTAGGCAGAGGCCCCGGGAGAGATTCGGTGAAGATTTCATGATGGACAGATACCTGGTGGTTCACCCTGATTTCCTCAGATACATGAAAAACAGGTGAGCTGGAGGTTATGTACTCTAACGGGTTTATTTTTTCTGGCCAGCAGCATCTCTGTCTATCTCTGGGCTCTCTCCTCCCAGCTCACTCCCTTGTAACTGCAGTTTAGCCACACCAGCAGATTGGGGGTAAGCTTCACCAGTGTGCAGTCAGTTAAAATTCTCTGTGGTGCTGCAGTGGGATGTTAGTGGTGGGTAGATGTCCAGCATCTGTGAGCTGGAGAAGTAGCAGCCATTGGACAGTTTGACTTTCTGCATCCAAAAGAGGTCCTGGGCAAATGGCAACTTTAGATGTGGGAAGAGTGTTGCTAAAGTGCCAGAAGAGTTGATCTAGTTCAGGACCAACCTTTCATGTTCCCCATTGCTTAGCACCTTGGAGGAAGGCTCTGTAACAGCCCTTCTCTCCTGAGATCCCTTGTTGACTCGGGAGGTTGTCTGTGCCCTCAAACACGGTAATAGGCACTTCTTCAGTATCCCATTTGCTTGGCCTGGCTGCTCTTCTTTGCCTCTCTGATCTTTTTCACAAGCCTGCTGGACACTGTCACTGTAAGATTTGCCAATCGTGGGCCACACGTGACCAAGAGATGTAGGAAGAAGAGCTCCTGTTGTGCCCCGCTTTGGCTTCATTTACCCTTCGGTCTCCTTGAGAGCTGAGTTATGCCTTCTCTCAGAGAAGGCAAATGCAGTGCCAGATGGCTTGCACCACCCTGCTCCTTCTGCCGTCTCCCCTCTGACTTGGATCCTTTCCAAGGCCAAGAGGGCTTGAATGCTATTTTTTCCTGGTGTGGACTCCTACCTTCCTAACAACTGCTGGCATAAAACACTGCAGTTCCTAGCGGGTTTTGTGACCCTCCTCTGCACCTTTCCTGTGTCTCGTTTCACTCCTGAATGTGGATGGGGAGCAGGATGTACCAGGGAGCTTCGAAGCCACTTCTGCACTGCAAGGCAGAGGACAGATTTAAGAGTGGGCTTTAACATACTAGATCCTTTAACCCAGCCCTTCTTTATCCCCACTGCCTCAGGACCTACCACTTCCATAAAGCTGGGGCAGAGCTGGGCTTAGGTTGCAGTGCAGGTGATGAAGCATTCTGGGCTGGCCTTGTGCTTTACTGTGCACACACCAGTACCCACACATGTGGGCATACTCATGGCTTGTCTGAAATGCCTTGTATGGCCAGAAAATGCTGCAAGGAGGGAAGATGCCACGTAGGCCACAGGGGGACAAAGTGTGCCTAGCTTGAACCACCACACCCAACAACTGCTCTGTGCTTTCTTCTCCCCTGCTGCAGGTTTTTAAAATCTAAAAGTTTGGAAAAGCCTTACTGGCGGCTGTACAGACCCACAACAGGGGCCTTCCTGCTGCTAACTGCCCTCCATCTCTGTGACTGGGTAAGGGCATGATGATTCTTGCACACAGCACTGTCTGGAAGGGGGGATAGGCTAACAGGGAAGAGCAGGAGTGGCTCCAACCCTGCCTACCATCTGCCTTGAGGGTATATGGGTTCTTGTCAGCTGTGGAGGAACAGATTGAAGACAAGAGAAACAGCCCCAAAATAGTTCACCTAGAGATTGTGAAGCCTGCTGTGGCCTGAGAGCAATCCTGCCTCCCAGGGAGGCAGTAAGAGGACAGCAGGCTCGCTGGAGCCAGTGTTCACAGTCTGGTCCTTGTGGACCCCCATGCAGCGTCACCCAGAGGAGCCCTGACTGGCATCCCAGTCCTGTGCTCCCTCCCCATTTGGGAGCTGTGTCCTGTATTTCACTTAGCTCCCTCCGTCCTTGGTACCTCTCCCCAGTGAGCCCTCCATCTTTCCCAGGTGAGTGCCTATGGCTACATCACGGAGGGTCATGAGAAGTACTCGGATCACTACTATGACAAGAACTGGAAACGTCTGATTTTCTACACTAACCATGACTTCAACCTGGAGAAGCAGGTGTGGAAAAAGCTTCACGACGAGAATATCATTAAGCTTTACCAGAGATCCTGATTGTGTGATGAGGGCCATTGCCTGGGAAATCTCAGCAACACCTCACTGGGAATGGAAGAGGACGACCAAAGCCAAGGTTAGCTCTGGACTTCCAGGCACATTTCTTTCCCACAAAGCTATTTCCCTCCTTCAGCACCTCTGTTCTCTCACAACGTTTCTACAAATGTGCAGATGCTATAGACCAGGAAAAGAACAGCAAGAAAATGCAGCACATCAACAAAGAAGTCCCATCTGGCTGTGCTGCAAGGCTGTTGCTGATGGTTGTAGGCACTGGTATTGGGAGAGAAGAATCCAGGATGGATCTGGGTAGCATATGGTCCAGTGTCCTGCATCTTCATCGGGCTTTTCTGTCTTTGCAAGGAAATACTCCTCAGGCTGGGACTCCTTCTATTCTGGGTGGATCTTCTCCATTAGTGGTGCCCGTCTTGGAGTTGGGTGTACTGTCTAAGCAAGCTCTCTTGGCAGCCAGTGGATGGAGGTGGACACACAGATCCTGTCTCAGGTTGACTTAATTCCTGGAGGTGCTGCTCCCACTCTGCTCCCTGCAGATAAAAAGGATGGACCAGACACTTCCACGTGACTAATTTGAGAGAGAATGAGTCTCACTTCTGCTTCCCATTGTGGCCTTGTCATGCCACCTCCGAAGGAGCACCACCATCAGCTCAAAGGCAGGTAAATGCTCTCCATGGTGCAGCAGGCATGCCGTACTTGGTGCATCTTGCTCTGACGCTCCCCTGGCTGCAGGACATGTGAATGTTGTGTTGTGGTCCTGGTGTGCCAAGTCCTTGCTTAGCTGGGCTTTGGCACGCTTGGCTCCCAGCTGTGCCAGAAATGCTGTGTTTGTCCTCTTGCCAGGGGAGGTAGGAGCTCTCCAAGTCCAGGGATGGATGCTATCTGTCCTTGCTGCTGCTGGAGTGCCTGTCCTCCATCGTGCTGAGAGGAGCCCAGTTGCAGCCAGCAAGCCTGCAGTGTATTGGCCTTCTGAAAGGGGTTTTACAAGCAAAATAAATGGCACTACTTCATCCCAGCTGATTTTTCATTGCAGCCCTGTGGGTTGTGGTTATTTAGTGTGCGTCCAAAGCCATTGCTTAAAGGCTGAGATAGCGGACGATGAAGCCACGAAAGGGCAGGACTGAGTGTTAATGAGAATACCTCCACCTGCAGGGGATCTGCAGCTTGCGTGGACATACCTTAGCATCCACCACTTGTTCACGTTGCTATTGCAGGGTGGGGATCGGAGCTGGCCAAACACCTTCCTGAGGAAGTAGGTAAACACTTGGCAAGTTTGTCCTTGTCCCAGCAACTGCTCTCCAAGTATATCAGATGCTGGAGACAAATGCATGAAGGGCTGGATGTTTCCCCCATGACACCATGCAGGCAAAAAGCCACTTCCAGTGTCCAAGCAGGTCCAGTGCATCTCCCTGGGCTCATCAGGCTCTGGATTGGGGCCCAGCTGCACACTTACGGGTCCCAGTGGACCTGCTGTGGCTGCGAGCGGTTTTCCTTTTGTGCAGCATTTGAGTTGGGGGCAGCAGCATCTCCAGGGACCCCCTGGACTCCGAGGGAGGCATTTCAGCATGGATTGTCAGCACGGTTTGTCAGGCCTGATTTCCTTTGTCCCTTTTTTCCTTGTGCTGCGGAGAGGCCAAGCAGTTTCTCATGTCTCACTAGGCTTTTTGGCAAAGGACAACCCCCCCGCATTGGTAATCTAAACGAAGAATTCAGCTTGCCTGGGAGAGGGTGTAGCCTGCGTTTGGCTGCTCTGCCCATACAAGCCCTGTAGTGTCTGTAGGAGCAGGGAGTTAGCCGAAATGCACTGTGCCTCTGTTGGGAATGATGTATGTAGCCTCATGTGAACAACAGACCCCTGGAGAGCCATGGGCTTTGAAGCAGATCAGAAATACTTCCTGAGCAGCAAACGGCCTCCCTGTGAAGAGGGAGCCTGATGGAGGCTAGTCACCCTCCAGAACCGACTGAGGACAAACTCCTGCACCCAGGAGCTCTGGACCCCGCTGGGCTCTTGGTGGGCAGTGAGGCAGCTTTGTTCCTTGCCTGTGCGTCGGGCCATACCAAATTGCTGTGGGTTGCTTAGTGACCAGTTCTGCATGGGTATTCTTTCTGCCTGAATAGGGCTTTTCTCTTCCCAAGAAGTTGGAAGAAGTTTCTCTTAGACCCTTCCCTTCCCCCTCCTCCTCTTTTGTTTCCCTCTCCTCTGGGAAGCGTGTTGGGGCTGAGTCCCACCAAGCAAGGGGACCATGGTGGGCAAAGCGGCTTTGGGGATGGGCTGGCAGCCCCCAGCCGGTGCTTATCCCCAGCACCCAGCTCCTCTGTGCTGCTGAGGCTTCCCAGAGTCAAGGGAAGGAAAGTTCCCAGGAGGCTTTCCCCACCAGCAGAGCCTATTCCCTCCAGGCTTTCCTCTCAACACAGCTGGCACAGTTTGATGTTATCAGGGATAATCTTAGCTGGAGGAGGGTGTTTGTTGTGGTCTGGAGTTTCCCAGCAAGCTCAAAACCACATCCTCTTTGGCCCCAGAAAAGCAGCTCTGACCTGGCGGTCCTCTTCACCTCCTCACTTTGCTCCCGTCCCCCCTGCACCAAGGCATCCCATCCCATCCCACTGTGGGCTGGCTGAGGTGTGGTGCACTCGGGGACACGTCCCCCAGAGCACAAGTCCAGCTGCATCTCACCAGAGCCACCTGACCTTGTGCCATTGGGTCCGGAGTGGCCGCGGGAAGTCGAGGGGGTTTGGAGGTGGCATTTCCCAGCCAATGTCTAGCCTGGCCCAAACTAGTGTGGCAAAACCTGTGGAGGGCAGCTACAGCTGGAGCACCCTTGGCAAGAGCCAGGATTCAGGGCTTGGGTGAGTCTCCCAGCTGGATGTGTGTCCCAGGGTGAAAGCAGCAATGCCGGGCTGTGCTGGAGTAGCCCCAGCCTCCTCAGTGCGGCTGAACAGAGCCAGTGCCATGGTGCAGGGCCATCCCAAATGTCCCCATCCAGGTCCTTGCGGCTGGCAGGCCAGCAGGATTGTCCCAGTGCCACCAGGTGGCAGCTCCTGTTCAGGGACCTGTCAGCATCGTGCCATGTCTAGCACATCCAGGTTTGGCACAGGTCATGTCTGAGTGCTGTGCACAGCCCTGCAGCTGCCCACACTGCATCAGACTTTTGTCCCCCCATGTCCTTTGCTTTATAACACCCGCCCGCCTCTAGGATTTATGGTCCAGGAGCTCCTTGGGGTATGTAGGGACATGCATAGAAGAGGTTTCATACCTGTGAGTGCCACTCTTGCAGCTGCAAAGTGTGTGCAAAGGTGCAGCCTCGGCTTGTGCAACATGGCAGCACAAGCGGAGGGACTGATGGCAGGATTGGGTCTGACATCCTGAGACATGCTTCAGACACAGCGACAACTACTCGTGCGCAGACACGATACCCAGTGCCAGCCAGGAGCTGCAGGGTCTGCTGGATTTAACCAGAGATGTCTGATTTGGGGAAGAAATACACAACTGTGCTTCAGCGTGTCCAGAAGCCGCTGTTGTGTCAGCCCTGCTTTTTTGGGAAGCTGTTGGGTGAGTACCATGAGCCATTATTACAGCTGTACCCGACCCCTCCTGGGGTTCCCCATGAGTTAACGGCCTCTAAATAAACTGCCAGGTTGCGGGAAACAAATCCCTTTGTCACCCAGGAACTCTTGCTGTGTCACCTTCCTGGCTGGGCTTTGAATCTTTTGTTTGGTTTCAGCCTCTTCCCTTTTTGCGTTGTGACTGCTCACCCTAGTCTAGCAGAAGCAGGGACCATGTCCTGCTGCATGTTCGCAGGCAAGTAGCTCCTCAGCTGGGGCCAGGGCCGAAGCAGGAGGAAGTGGACAGGGACCTGCTGGGCTGGGGGACAGGGATGCGCCTCAGGGACATGCAGGCGGTGGAGCGCCCATCTTTGCCCCGCTCCTGGTCAGCCCAACCCTGCTCTCCAGAGCCTGAAAGGGGTGTCCTTGGGCTTGGGGTGCCTGATAGTGCTGTCAGCCAAGACCAAACCAAACCAGGTGCCAGAGAGAGCCACTGCTTGTGGCACACATGGCTCCAAGGCAGTTTGGTGCCATGATGGCACATCCAGATAGTCAGTCCTGTCTCTCTTGTTCCCAGGCAAGAAACCGAGGCACAGAGCAGCCAGAGCTGGACACCAGTGCCTGGCTTCCCAGCATGGAGCACGTGCTCCCTCCAGATACGTCGCTCTCAAGCAGCCGTGGAGGTCAGGCATGGGAGTATAGCAGAGTAGTGTGCCGGCTCCAGGTCAGCACAAAAACCTCTGTGCTGGTGACTCACCAAATGCTATTTATGCTCTCCAAGTGGAGAGAGGTTTGGGGCAGGCCCTCATTGCGCAGGTTTGGGGGGGTTCACCCTCCTCACCTCTACTGTGTGGACCTTCTCCTGTTGTTGGGGATGTGGCGGCAGGGAAATCCAGTCAGACCAGAAAAACTATTGATAATAGGGGAGGGAGAACAAGATAAAGGAGCAGCCCATGGCTTTGTTGTGCAAAAAGTACCAGGTGATCAAAAGCACCTACCCTGCAGAGAGACCTCATGTCCAGGTGCTGGGGCAGGGCCCTGCAGGCAAACAGCTCCTGGAAGTGCAACAGCCCCTGGTTCCCACGCCAAGGCACTGTGGTAGTCCGGGCTCCTCTGCCATGCTGAGCAGCAGGACCCTGGGTGCTGTGGGGCTTTTCCAGCTTGGCCTGACCCAGCCCTCGGGGTGGTAAATTCTGAAAAGACACTTGCTGAGTTGTGAGGACATCCCAAGGCTCCCTCCATCCTTCCCACAGCAGCCGTGCAGCATCAGGTGGGACCATACAGACGGACGAGGGGCCGGCACCCACCCACACTCAGAAACAGTGTCCCCTCTCCCCAGCTGTGTGCTCCGGGGACAGAGCCTGGCCTGACCCCTGGGTCATGTGGCTTTGAGGCTCCTGTGTTTCAGCAGACCTCAGGGACTTTTTACCGTGCTAAGATCAGTGTACATCTGCTTTGCCTGGTGCAGAGCTGGCAAGAGAGGGGAAGGCTGTGGTTTGCATTGTCACCTTAATCTCTCAAAGGTGTTTCCCAGCTCTGCACCCCTCCAGGACAGAGCCTCACAGGTTGCCTCATGCCTGGCAGAGAAGCCTTCGGACTGTGTGTTCAGCTTATCTCAGCCCTGGTCAATGGTCCAGGGCTGCCCAATGGCTCTGCCAGGTGCAGACATCTCTGCCATGAGAGCTAGGCTGGGCCCCAGCAGCGCCGAGGGGAGCGAGCCGATGTAAGCCACACACTGCCACCGCATGCAAGGTCCTGACCTGCCACCTCAGCCCGTGGCTTGTCCCCACAACCTTCCTGCTTTTGCGAGGAGCATGAGGGGAGTAAAGATGTGTTTCCCTGATGGGCCGCATCCTGCCAGATTGGTACAAAGATGGGGCACGTCAGCTCAGTTACACTGCACAGCTGCATCCCTGAGCCCCTTTCCCTGCCCGCAGTGTGGGGTTGTGTACAAGGCAGAAAGGCAGATCCCAGCGCTCAGAGCTGCGGTTGCCATGGGGTGATGCTGAGCACAGCCCTGAGCATCTCTGGTCCCACAGCTGAGAGCTGCCGCCGCACTGCCGTCATGTGGGTGCCGGGGTCCCCACGTCCAAGCATCCTCTGTGCGGTCACTTCCCTGCTCACCTCCTGACTTTGGTTGCAGTAACACCTAAAAATCCAAGCAAAGACTGTCAGGGAGCATCCACAGCACTGCCCAGGCAGCGTTAGTGCGGGCAGGCGCTTTGCCTGACCCCGTTCCTGCAGGGAACCTGGCGAGAGGAGGTTTGGCCGAGGCACACTCTCGCTGCTCTCCCCACCCTGTCGGGAAGGGGCTGTGCGTCAGCCTCCCGAGACATCTGCTGACAAATTTTTCATTATGCAATGGCCTTGCCTTCACAGGCAGCCATATGGCCCCATGTTCTCCAGCGGGGCTGACAGCAACGCGTTCCTAGGTCCAGACTTCGCATTTCAGGGAAATTTCCTATGAGCAGATTTTTGGCACTTTCTTAAATGCACCTCTGACCTGTGCTGAACAAATTGGGATATATAAATCCTCCAGGAGATTTTTGGAGATCTCTTTCTCCCAGCTGGACAGTTCATCATGGCAAAGAGCATAAGACTTTCCTCCACCAACCTGTGGCCAACAGCCAGCTGGTGCAAAATGTGCTTATTTTCCTCTTGCTTTCTCTAGCCATGTGGATGGCTTGGGTTTTGTTTCCAAGAAGTAATCACTGGAATAAAAAGCCCAGGCTAAAAATGATACTTGCTGGTTTTCATTGTAATTTCTTTTGTGTTCTTTTCCTAATCTTTATTTGGCAACTATCATCCTAAAAGGTTTTCACACTTACTTAACTCTAAATTAAGCACCACTTAATTTTGGGGCATGGGCCAAAATGCATTGTAGCACAAAACAAGTAGAGTAGATGAAGAACTGTGCATCTCATTTTCACCCCTTTGAAAAACACCCCAACAGCAGAAAACCATACATCATGGAAACAGAGATGAGAGCGGTGTGAAGAAATGAGCTCCTCCCTCCCTCTGGGCAAATGCACTGAAGCTGCCACTCACAGCATTTGCATAATTGGGCCATAAATGTCTCCGGATGGCAAATTCCTGACTTTCCCCAGGCCACTCGCTCCAGACCATCGGTTGTCCACCTCCAGGGCCAAGCCTTGCTATGTCCCTTGTGACTTAGTAGAACAGTTGGTAATAATTAGCCATGATTAACGAAGGGCCAGAGCTGAGAGCACCTGAGCCGAAGCGCTGGGTCACAGGGAGCAAATCCATCAGGTCGGAGTGAACAAGGGCAATCCCCAAGTCACACCGGGTGGGGACAGGCTCCAGGCTGGGGGACCTTTGAGCAGGATCCCAGACTTTTGTCCCACCTCTGCTGGCCCTGAATCTTCTAGATGTCCCAGTACTGCCAGGGGCTGGGAGCAGGCTTTACTGATAGAGGCAAAAAGCATCAAATTCTTCCATCGCTGCACCCACATTTCTCTGAGCTGCCCTTTGCTACTAGGGTACGTGTTAACTCCTTCTTCCTGCCCTTCCTTTTGTAGTTTTAGCTCCAGCTGAGTTTTAGACCTCAGTTCATCCCTGTGTGTCCAAGCGGTGATGGTCTGTCCTGTCCCTCCTGCTTCTTGCCTGCTCTCTCCTTCCTCGAGACACCCCGTGCCCAGCCACACCTGCCTGCCACAGCTCCCCAGCCCCTGCGCAACAGCAGGGCTTGTTCCCTGTAAGTTTTCTTTAAAATCTGTTTGGCCACCATCCTGTCGTGGTGACCCAGGTCTGATGTCCACTCTCCCAGTTGGGACAAGGCCAGCGCTGGCACCGCTGCAAGCCTTGGGTCGCAGGCCTGCTCCCGTGTTCACATCAGGACATCGCCACCGATGCAACCTGGGTACTTAGTGGATGTTGGCACAGTGCCATCCCCGCACAGCCAAAATTCCCAGAGGACCAGGACCGGCAACTGGGGGATTTGCAGTAATGCAAGCGAATGGAGACTTGCATTGTGGGTGCTTGGGGAGCCATGGGTGCAGGGCTGAGGGTTTGGATGGAGCAGGGTTCACCATGCTGCTGCTCCCCAAGTCTGGTGGCTTCCTAAAAATCCAGTGCACAACCCCATCCACCCCCAAAGTCACTGCAGTTCAACTGAAAACGCTTGTTTTCCTTGCTGAGTCCCTTCCCCCGCTGTAACAAACATTTTGGTATGCATATCCTACAGTTAGGAGGGCAGTTTTCTTTGTTTCAATGAGTTTAAAGTAATGTCGAAATATTCTTTCAAAAAAGGAACTGAAGCACTTCGCTTCCGAAAATGTCAAAATGCTTCATTCGGATTTCCCCCCAAACCCGTTTTTCCTTTCCCCCAGCCCAAACCATTTGTTGAACTTGGCACAAAGCCCTGAACGGTTTTGTTTGCTACAAAAACCACATTGTGGGGGTGTGATCTGTTCAGCCAAAAAGCCGCCAGGGACCTGGAGGCAGCACCCCACCAGTGTGTCCCCCCCCTTTCTCCCCTTTTACACCAGATTTGCTCCTGCGGCAGCAGGTTTGCCTGCGAGCGGCTGGGTTGCCGGTATGTGCTGCGGTGCTGCTATCAGCCACCCCAAGACCAGAGTCCGGCTTTACTTTGGAGCCTGGAGTTTCTGATAAACTTCTAATAAACAGCAGGCACCTCCGGCCACGCTCGGCGGTGGCTGCACTGTGGGGTCGCCGGGTGTTGGCGTGGGCTATGCGCGCTGCCGGTTGTGAAGCAGCTGGTGGTAAAAGCACATGTTTTAGCCAAACAAGAAAGTTACAGAAAAGGGGAACCTTCGTGCTTTGTGAGCTGTAGGTGGGTGGCATGAAAAGGAGGCAAAAAAAAAGCACATTTTCCTGCTGGTCTGAGTAAATGTTTAATCCCCAGTTCAGAGAAAAAGCAGCTCAAAAGTGCTTTTTTTCTCAGCAAGTCTGAACCAGTCAGCCGGCTGCCTCCTCCCTCCGGCTCACACCCTCCCTCCCACCGCTCCGGAGGAATATCCCAGTCTGCTCCAAGGTGCAGCAGAACACCCAGGGCAGGACGGAGCAGTGTCTGCACCCACTGAGCCAAGAGAGGAGAGGGGTCGGGAAGTTTGCAGGGCCAATTGCTGGCAGCGGCGGGACGGCAGCGTGCCCGGTGCAGGCAGCACGGGCTCCCACGCTCCCGCTTGCCTGCGCTGCTCCAGCGGTTGAAGTGTCTGGGATGGGGTCCCCGCACTGGAAACGGCTCTGCCTTTTGCTCCTGGCAGGCTTAACATCCTCCCTGCTCCTCTACGGTCACTACTATGCTACGGTGGAGTTGCCCCCCAGCCAGAAGATCATAGCCAGGTAAGGGGGGACACGGAGCAGGCTGGGAGGCAGGGATGTACAAATCCAGCATGAGGTACCATGCGCTGGGGTGGGGAGGGGGAATTGGGGTGCCGGTGTGGGCCCCTTAGTGCAGGTTATCTCGGCTGTGCCCCCGGTTGATGGCTGGTTTGGGAAATGTGCTTGCAGCAGGCGCTGCCCCCTCCCCAAGGTGTCCTGGGCACCAGGTCCTGCCTATGGCCACCAGCTGAGCCCAGTGGTGCCCAGCGCAGGACCTCGGGGTCGTGGGGGGCTGCAGGGGTCCCCACAGGGGTTCAGCCCATCAGAGTGCAAAGAAACCATTGCTGGGTCCAGGGACGGCTGGGGGTGCTCAGCCCCCAGCAGGATCAAACCCCCTTCAGCAGCCAGCCAGCCCCTCTGCAAGCCCCACGTGTCCCCGCTGAGCTGATTTAGGATCAGAGCCGGCTGATTGTCCTGGGGGGAGGTTTGGCCCCCACGGAGCTGCGCTGATCCCCCCACTGCTAGGGCAAGGCATCCGATCCCACTCGGATCCCCGGGGCTGCCGCCCCACCGCTTGCAAACTCCCAGGGGCTGCAGCATTTCCCAAACTCCAGCAATTTGCATCTCCCCCTCTGTGGTCATGTCTGCCTTCCAAGCCCCTTCCTGAGTCTCCCCGGTGCCAGGTGGGTGAGGGTGTTGGGGTCCCCCAGGGAGCCCTGGGGAGCACGGCTGAGTGGGCAGGGTGGGAGGGAGCCTGCGGAGCACTTGGCCTGCGGGACCAGCCACCCTCTTCTCCTGTGAGCGTCAGGTAATGTGCCACAAGAGTGCTGTGGGTGTCCCTGGCCTCCATGCTGGGTGCTCTTGGGTGCCATGGGTGCGATAGACCCCAGCTGCCAGGGTGCTGCCCGGGAATGGAGGATGCTGTGGGGACCAGAGCCGGTCCTGCACGGGGTGATCTGAGTGCAGCCAGATTTGTGCTGGGAGTTGCTGGGAATGCAGCTGGCTGGGCTGCCCTGGGGTCCAGACGCTCTCTCTTCTCCAGCTGGGAGATGGGGGCTCTCCTTGCCCCCTCCTGTCCTGCCCAGGGCAGGGATCTCCTCTCCTGCTGGTCTTGCAGAGCAGAAGTATCCCCAGCAGCCCGGGCAGAGGTTGGCTGTTTTCACCCTTGGCCGTGCTGGGTGAGCAGCGCTGCGAACAGCAGCAGCGTTAGCTTGTACTGCATGGCGCTTGGGGCAGGTTGCGGCTGGGGTGTGGAGCAGCTCCCCACAAAGAGCTTGATGTCCATGAGAGGGGAAACTGAGGCCCGCGAGGGCAGCAGGACGTGCCCAAGGACCACGCTGGAGCTGGGAATGGAAACTAGCCTTGCCATGGCACAGAGTCCGTGGCCCATCCCAGGAGCAGGGTGCAGAGGAGACCCACGGGATGGGAGCCGGCAGTGGGTTCCCCCCAGCACGTGGCAGGCTGCAGGTAACTCAGTCACTGCCTAACCCTGCCTGGACCTGCCCCAGCCCCGGGTCCCCCCACCGCAGAGCCAGCCCAGCCTCCTGCCCCACGACCGATGGGACCGAGGGTCAGCTCGTCCAGCCCCAGAGAGGAGCCCAGGCCGAGGTAACAGGGAGCTGACCTGCACTCCAAACCAGAGCGAGTCCTGTTCGCTCCGATTCCCTGTGTTTACAAACACGCCGTCCCGTGATTGCTGTTTGTCCAGCCTGAACCGTGCACCCGGAGGAATTGGTGCTGCCCTGCCGTTGGATGCGGGGCTGAGTCCGGAGGTGAAACTGGGACAGCTGGTCTTTTGCACGGCTGACGTGCCATCACAGAGTGCACGCTTTCTGCTCTGCCTGCCGTCGGGGCAGAAAGGGAGGGTCAGGGATGCTCACTCGTCGGTGCAGGTGGCCACGTTTCGGCAGGGAGGTTTGTGTGAGCAGTGTCTCTGTGCAGACTTACGGGGCAACAAAGGGGGTTGGGAGGAAGCTGACCGCCCACTTGATGCTGGCTGCTGCCAGCACCAAATCACCCGAGGGCCAGATACCCACGGCAACGCCCAGTACTCCTCCAGTTCAGCGTGAAGCTGGTGGCAGCGGTGAGGCCCCTGCAGAGACAGGCGAAATGCCCTCATCCCCGCAGAGCTGGCCACCCTGTGCTCAGCGGGGCTGCAGGGAGCCGAAATCCCTGGAGCCCCCCGGGTTCAGCTGGCCACAGCCTCGTCCCACTCCCTGCCCAGCCATCTCTCTGAAACCCCACCGGTGAGCTGCCGGCACTGCTTGCGGCTTTGTTATTAGGGCAGACAGGATGAGCGCAGAGCTCTGCCCAGCCTCGCTGTGCCACTCTGGCTCTGGGCCAGGGAAAGATGCTTTCTGGAGCTCGGCCCTTTGCGGTGGGATGGAGCAAACGCCTTCCGAGAGCAGGTTTGCGTTGCTGCTTCGGCTTTCTCAAATGGCTCTGCAGGGCCCTGGGAGTGTTTGCTGAAGATAAGGCCAGAGTGTGTGCTCACAACACTCATACATGGTGTTATCTTCTGGAAATGGGGGGTGGCCACAGACCAGAGACGTCATATTTGTGAATGCCACGGCAGTGAGAGAGCGCACCCAGGCTTGGCTGGCTCCGCTGCCGCAGCTGGTGCCTGGGCAGCCACGGGCCACTCCTTCCCCGGAGCCCCATTGTGCATCGGCCGGTCCCGGGCAGGGTTGTCATCTTCTGAGTCAACCAAGCATCACGAGGTGCTTCACCACATCCTGGCGGGTGACGTCAAAACGTTTGGCTCCCCGACGCACCACTGTGTTTTGCGGGGGGGGGGGGGGGGGTCCCGGCCGCCCCACGCCCTCCCTGGCAGCGTTTGGGCAGCAGCCACAGCCAGGATGGCTGCCGTGATGCTGGGGAGCTGGCTCCAGCACCCACAGCTGGGATGTGAGTGCAGGGAGGTGCTGACATGGGGACTGAGTTTATCAGGTCAGCACAAGTCCTGGAAGAAGTGATGAGCAAGTGCCACGCACCATGTGTGGCCACAGGTGGAGGAGGGAACCAGCTCCCATTGAACATCAGCAGGAGCCAACCTGCCGGGCTGCCTGCGCCCACCTCCCTGCAGCCAGCCCGAGCACAGCCGGGTCTCAGCCCCCCGCGCTGCCCCTGGCGCTCCCGCAGCATCCCTGGCAGTTCAGAAAGTAGCACAGCACCCTCCCGCTGCCAGTGTCCGGGTCTTTGCCTTGTCCTGCAGGCACTGGGATGAGCCGGGGAATGGGAATGGAAGGGTCTGTACCAAGAAATAAGAGTGGGAGAGCTCGGAGGGCTGGGGAGGGGCTGGGTGGGCAGATGTGTGCAGCTGGGGCTCATGAGCCTGACGAGGAAGGGCTGGAGAGGCAGCGGGGCAGGAGAGGCTGTTTGTGTGCAGCTCCTGGGCAGTACGAGCCTGGGCATGGTGTGTGAGGGTAATGGCTTTTGGGGTTTAGTGGTGGGTTGCGCCTCTGAGGCCAGAAAAAGGGTGGGTGGCCAAACAGGGGGGCTTTGGGTGCAGGGGGGGTGTGCTGCTCCGGGGAGCTTGGTGCTTTGCAGGAGCTGGTTCTGGAGGTTTCTTCAGTCCCTGGTCCATTGTTCAGGTTCTGGTAATGTTGATAAGCTCCTGCTGGTGAGGCACGTGGGCTGGGGATCTTCTGTGTCGTGAGATGGAGGAAGCAAGCCGGGCTGGGGTGGCTCGCTGAGGGTGAGCTCTGTGGGGATCCCATGGCGGTTCGTTGCAGCTAAGCTGTTTTCAGCACGCAGAGCTTTCCTTGTAGCTGCTGTGAGACTCTTGTATGGGCGAGCTCTGCTCTGACCGGGGTGTACTGCCTGTACCTGGCAGAGATGAGCTGAAAGAGCAGCCTCCAGCGTAACCACGAGGTCTCATACAGCCTTTGGATGGCCTTTCCCAGCCAGTGCCGTGCTGTGCACAGACCCTGCCAGGGCAGCTCCGCTCCCGTCCGCAAGCTGAGGGAACAGGCAAGTTTGGTCAGGCTGGGTTTATTTAGATGCTCACAGTGATAACACCAGAAAGGCCCTGCAGAAAGCTGCAGCTTTGGCATCTCTCTGGGATGGCTCAGTCCCACCTTGGTGGACCTTCCTGGGGATTTGCCCTCCCTCCTCCTCTCTATCAGCTCAGGTGCTCCGGGGATGAGCCTTAGGGATGAGCTGGTGGCTGCAAGGAGAGGTGGGAGCAGTGCCAGCCCGACCCCTCTCCTACCTCTGGGGTCAGCCCCGGTGTCAGCCCTCCTGTACTGTACGCAGCAGGACGGCTCTTTGCACGTGTTTGGAGGGCAGGATCTGGCCATGGGGTAGAGCTAAGCCAGGGACCTTGCCCCCGGGCTGGAGCGTGTGTGTTTTGAATGGTGGGGGCTCTGCAGGGCAGCAGCTCTTGCTGGGGAGCTGCCTTTTTATGGGACACTGAGGCAAGACGCACTGGCTTGATTTAAAAAGCTGCCCTGCTCCTCTGGTGGTGCTGAGCCCCCTGCACAGGCGGGATGCCTTTGCCCTCGGCATCCCCTGCCCAGAGCTGTCGGTGCTGGGACGGTGGAAGGAGGGAGCTGGGACTAAAGCCTGCTTGGCCATGACTCCCTGTCCGTGCCTGGGGAGATGCTCCAGCCCCCGGTGCCAGCACCCAGGCAAGGGGCTGGGCTGTCCCTCCGTGTCATGCTGTACCCCCAGGGTGGCACAGAGCAGGGTTTGGGTGGCAAACAGGTCTCGATCTACTCCAGGGCAGGGCTGTGGGTGCTGCTGGTGTCGACAGGGGCCGTGACGGGGATGGAAACCCAATGCCCGCTGCGCCGGGCAGCGTCGCGCCGGTGGGGGCCGGGGGGGAGGCAGAGCTCCGCTCCCCACCTGCCTCTACCTGTCCCCGGGCTCCCAAGCAGAGATCCCGTAACAAGGGGGCCCTTGTCTCCTCCACAATACCCCCCTTCTGGCCTGAGCACCTGCCGGCTGGGCTGGAGGCAGCGCCGGGGGGGCTCTGAAGGGCCCTTCTGTGCGGGGATGAATGGGAGCCTGTTCCCCTCCGGTGGGCTCCCACCTCCTGCTTGCCAGGCTGCGACCCTGCCTGCCCCTGGCCCCCAGCCCCACACACCCCCCCCGGGAGGCCGGGTCTGCTCTGCCTGGCCCCGTAGGGCTCAGGGCACCCCAAGATGCTCGGGGTGGGAAGCCTTCTGCCTCTGTCCCCCAGCGCTAAATGAAGGATCGGGTCATGCCCCAGCTGGCCCCCTGGCAGAGGGGGGTCCTGCACACCCCGTGAGCCTCCAGATCCCAGTTGCTGATTGCTTCACCAGTGTAGCAGTTATATGTGTCCTGCTGGCTTGCCCAGCTTGTCCCAGCCTCATCCCTCTCAGGCTCGGGAAAGGTGGGATGGTGGGAAGAGCAGAGGAGGTCTCGGCAGGGTCCCCCCAAGGCTGCAGGCTGGGCTGGGTGCAGTTTTTGGAGGTGGGACCCACCAGGAGACGGCGGGTGCTTTCTGCATAAACCCCGTATTTTGCAAATCGTGGCTCTCCGCTTGCAGAAACATGTGCAGACAGGGGGTGGGTGGGCGCAGGCAGCGGTGGAGAGGAGCCGAGTGGAGGTGACGTGGTCCTGCCCCGTGGCTCTCGCAGGTTGGGGGTGTCGGGGTGCAGTGGCTCAGTGTCACCTCCCCGGCTGAGCCCCTACCGGCTTCTTCTCCCAGCCTGCTGCGGCCAGAACCGCTGGTCCTGGCTCCGTCGGGGACATTGCGCCGAGCCGGCAGCCACAGGTGGGCCCTTGAAGGCAGCTTAGAGAGGTAAGGGACTAAGGTGTGCACATCGGTCCTGGCACGAGCTGGGAGCCCCCTGCCCACTGTGGGGTTCCCCAGTGCCCACGTGATGGATTTTTAACTCCGCTATATGTTTTCCCCTTTCCAGTGGGAAGTCCTTCAAGCCTTCTGCTGAGCTGGAGGAGCCCAAGCCCAGCAGAAAGCAGGTAATCGTTAGCACAGTATGGTTAGCGTCCCTGGTGCCCCTCCTTGCTGGGTTTTGTTGGTTGAAGGTCTGTGTGGGGAAGCTGAAGAGGAGCAGCACCGTCTGGAAGGGGTTTTGTGCATGTGCGCAGAGGAGAAACCTCCTCCATCCATGCACGTGGGTCTCCCCAGGCCTCCCTGCTGCCGTGGCAGCACCTCCCCAAGCAGTTCCCCAATGTGGAGGTTGGAGCCAGCATCACCCGCTCCCTCCAACCCCATGATGCCTGGGCCACCAGCCCAGGCTGGAGGCTTGTGAGGATGGACCCAGGCTCTGGGAGGGACTGGTCCTGGGCATTGGGGCTGTTCTTGTATAGCAAAGGCATTTAGCAGGGTGCCCACACTAGAAGGTGCTGAATCTTTCATGGGGCTCACGCTCTCAGGTGACTCTGTAAGTCCTGGTCCTCCCAGCCCCAGTGAGCTGGGTACCAAAGGGTGTTTTGCAGCAGGAAACTGAAGCATGAGGCAATGCCCTTGCCTGGGTGACCCAGCAGAACATGTGATGGACAAGGAGCATTTCTGTCCCTGGGTTTGTCCTCTCCTCAGTGCCTGCTGAGGGGTGGAGATGTCGGAGGAAGGTAGACCCAGGCTGGAGACTGAACCAAGGTCCTCCTCCCTCCAGCCCAGCACGTGCCTCCGCTCGGTGATGGCCAGAGCAAAGGCAGACCCCAAGTTTGGGGAGATCTTCCGCTTCGACACCCCCGTGCTGATGTGGGACCAGCACTTCACCCCGGAGACCTGGGACAGGCTGAAGGCACGACACGTCCCCTACGGCTGGCTAGGCTTGTCCCACACAGGTATGGACCCAACCGGGATGGGGGTGGCAGCAGATGGGGCAAGGGGGGTGATGGGAGGGTGCGGGGCAGCTCGAGGGGCCGGGGAGCCCAGCAGAAGGGACTGAAGACATGGGGCAGGCAGAGAAGCCCTGCAGAGGAGCCAGGAACCTTGATCTCTTCCCACTCTGCCTCCCAGGGCGGAGGGGATGGCTTTGCAAATGCCATTTGCTGCATCTTGTGACATTTTCCCTGAATAAAAGCTCCAGTGTGTGCATGATTATTAACTGGGGCCAGAGGAGCTCGGACAACCCTCTCCATTGTTGTGGATGGAGATTGTTTCCCTTCCTACCCCAGACCCACTCTCTGCTCTCCCTGGCAGCCGCCAGCTTCAATCCCTGGGTGGGAAGTGCTGGGGGCAGCGGGGGGGAGTGAACCAGTGGCATTTGCAAGGAGACATTGTCAGGAGGGGACACGGCCAGCACAGGCAGCAGCATCCGCAGGGCTGGGGCTGGAGATGTCCCGATGCATCCCCATGCCTTGCAGGGGCTCAGGTGGCCACTGTTTGGAGCAGGCTTAGGAAGGTGGGGGGCTGTGAGGGGGTGACACCGAGCCTGTGAGAGGCAGGACTGGCTGGTGACCCCCCATCCCACCTGTAGACCCCTCTCCTGCACGAGGATAGCATGAGCTTCCTTGTGTGCTGCTCCTGGATGTGCTCTTGCACAAGCTTGTCTGTGTGCGCTGTTGCACGCTTAAGCGCACAGGTGCTCACGCGGGCTGATGCGCACTTTTTCCCCGCTGACCGGCCCCATCCTGCTCCGTTCCAGTGGTGGGCAGCACCCTCCGGCTTCTCAACGCCTCCGCCAACAGGCACCTCTTCGACAGGGACGCTTTCCCCGGGGGCTGCGTCCGCTGCGCCGTGGTGGGAAACGGCGGCATCCTCAATGGCTCGCGGCAGGGCAAGGCGATCGATGCGCACGACCTGGTCTTCAGGTGCGGACGGGTCCTGGGCAGGATGGGGCCACGGGTGCTGGGGAGAGGCCAGTCCAGGACACGCGTCCTGTGCTTTTCCCGCAGGCTCAACGGTGCCGTGATCAAAGGCTTCGAGGAGGACGTCGGGACCAAGATCTCCTTCTATGGCTTCACGGTGAACACCATGAAGAACTCCCTCATTGCCTATGAGGAGTATGGCTTCACCCAGATACCCCAGGCCAAGGTGAGACCCCGAGGGCTTGTTGGGGAGGTGACCCCAAATTCTCCCTTGAGGCTGGGCTTGCTCCCCCCACCCCAAACCTTCTCCCCATCTCGGGAGCCCTCAGTCCTCGCCCTGCTAGCGTGGGCAGTGCCCGAAAGCCCCCCCCCCCCCCCCCCCCCCCCCAAGGGCCACGTCTGTGTCCCCACTGCAGGACCTGAGGTACATCTTCATCCCCTCGGATGTCCGGGACTATGTCATGCTGAAGTCGGCCATCCAGGGCAGCCCAGTCCCCGAGGGCTCGGACAAGGGGGACAAGTGAGTAGCCCCCCCCAAATCCTCCCAGCACCTTTGGTGATGCACCAGAGGGAGCATGACTTGCCTGCCCTCGCCCCATTCTGTCCCTGGTGGGATAAACCCCAAGTAGCTCCAGGACTCCTGTGACATGACTTCTGCCCTTCTCCTTGCCCCACTGCAGGCCACAGAAGTATTTTGGACCAGAGGCATCTGCAGAGAAGTTCAAGCTGCTGCATCCAGATTTCTTGCAGTACCTGACAGCGAGGTGAGGATGATGAGGACCGTGGCTGCTGCCCAGCTCTGCTCCGTGCTAGGCTCAGACCACCTGCCTCCCACCACTGCTCTCTCCAGTACAGACCAGTGGCTGCCCAGCATCAAAATGCAGTCCCAGTCCTCCCCAGGCATTGGAACCACCTCTGCCCTGCTCTCTGCAGACAAGGCAGAGGCATCTCTCCCCTGCCATTCCTATTTGCTGCAGCACAGCTCACGTCCCCTCCTACACCTCACTGTGCTCACCTTGTCTCCCCATTTCCCCAAATGAATTAAATTTTGACCTAGTCTAACAGGAGCAGAGGTAGGGCCCAAAAGGATTGTCTCTTCCTACCTTTCATGAAAGCAGGCGCCTGGGTTGGTGTGATTTCAAACAGCAGAGGTGCCTTTTAGCAACCTGCAACAAATGAGCTGAACCTTAGTAGCAGCCATCAGAGAATCCACGAGCCCTGCGTTTCACTCGGTGCTTCTGCCTTACCAGGCACTGGTGTCACCGAGTGCGCGATGGGGGCTGGATGGGTGCTGGGTGCTGCTGGGTCTGGTGCTGGGGGCCACGGTGCTGTGCCAGCCATGATTCCCCCCACCCCAACCTGTCGTGTCCACCGGCAGGTTCCTGCGGTCGGAGCTCCTGAACACGCAGTACGGCTCGCTCTACATGCCCAGCACCGGTGCCCTCATGCTCCTCACCGCGCTCCACACCTGCGACCAGGTAAGAGGCCACGGGGCCACCTTCCCCCTGGGGACGAGGGCATCCCCCCTTTGGCTGCTGGGGGCTTGTGAATAGCTGCTGTAAGGCTCCTGGTGGGAACCAGCATGTGCTGGTGGCTGTCCTACATGTGCCACCCCATCCCTGGGGGGTGGGTGGTGGTGCATGGGCCACCCGAGGTGGAGCCCTGACCCTGTCCTTTGTCTGTCTGTCCCACCTCCCTCCCTGCAGGTCAGTGCCTACGGGTTCATCACTGCCAACTATGAGCAGTTCTCAGACCACTACTACGAGCTGGAGAAGAAACCGCTGGTGTTTTATGCCAACCACGACATGATGCTGGAGTCAGCGCTGTGGAGGAGCCTGCACCACGCAGGGATCATGACCCTCTACCAGCGGTGAGGCTGGGCAGCCACCCACAGGGGCAAGTCCGAGGACTCCTGTGGCTCTTCTCTTTCCCAAAGGCCACCTTCTCCCTCCCGAGGGCTCTCCCCAGCTGGCCAGCCAGCCCAAGGAGCAGACCCGCCACACCGCAGCCGGCGGTGGTGTGATGGTAAGGGGCAAGCTGAAGCTGGTAGAGAAATGTTGCATTTTCTCAGGGATCTCCAGCAATGTTTCGTGGCTCAGTGTGATTGAACATGGCCTTTGGGGCACCAAGAAGCAGCACAGCATGTGGCTGTGACCTCCCAGGCCCATGAACGCAGCTGTGGGGCAGCAGTGGCCCCTTTGAAGCACAGGAGGGGCAGGGTGATGCTGGAAGAGGATGCTGGAGATGTGTACATGTGGAAAGCACCCTTCACCTTGCCATCACACTCCAGCTCAAATGGGACCACAACAGGCATGATGAATCCTTGGAATGGAGACTAGATCATCCAGATAACAGGAAGGTGGTGTGTTTGGAGAACACCTCCCTCCCAGACCACAGAGCACCTGAATTCCAGCCAGCTCTGGGTTTACGTGTGCCACTTTCCAGAAGGATGTTTGCCTCTGGGATCAGCAGGAAAGACAGCAGCTTGGCTGCCCTCCCCTGTGACAGACGCACAGCGTGCCCTGCGATTTTCCCCTTCTCTAGGTCATGGTGTTTTCAAACAAGGGTGTTAAAAGCCATCAGCTAAGAAAAGGGTAACTGCAACTCAGCTGGGACATCAGAAATGCAGCTGGCCTTTGAGCATCCTGGAGGCAAGAGCTGGCCCACAGCCCACTACCCACAGCCCACGTGTGTGTGGTAGTGGGTTTGTTGGGTTTTTCTTGCACAGGGACCACGTGGTGCCCTCCAAGTGCTTTGAGAAGGAAGGCAGCCCCATGCCAAGTGGGTTAAGGAGCCTGCTAGCTCGTTGGGTGAGTCTAAGTCATTGTCACTCTTAATTTTTTTTCCTCCCCAGAAAAAGGGAGGTGAAGGTCTTGAACCCTTCAGCCATCCCGTGTAAGCCAGCACTGCTAAGGAAGACCCACTGAGGAGGCTGCTCCAGCTGGTGGTGGCCAGAGGGTTGATATGGCACAGGGGAGGGAGCGGTGTAATCTGAGACACTTTCCCACTTTGTGTAATTACATAAAATAGTCTTCTTTTATCCCTGTTTCTGTTGTTTTGATGAACTGGGTGGGGGCAAGACCCCCCCTACCTCCTGCAGCAAAGGAGCTGTAGCATGTAGTAGAGCAAGCCTTCGACTGGGTAACAGCCCCAGAGGCAGGGATGGGAGCGGGGTTAAACTGGAGAGACCTGGGCTGGCAGGGAGGCCTGGTGCCCCAGGCAGGCTGCTGTGCTGGATCTCTGGGAGCAGCCCTGAGCACAGCCTTTTTCTACTTGGGATGCTATTTGCTGTACGTCAGCTGGGAAGGAACAATTTACTGCAGAGATGGCAAGAGATATCCTGGTCATGAGCCAGGGAACCTCAAAACCCCCTCAAGCTCACAGCAGGCTGCTTTCAGGCAGTTCAAATAAGCATTAGCGAAGGTTAGTCTCTAAGCCTGTTTCAGATGTAATCTCTAGCTTGGAGCCCATCTTGTGTTCCTAGGTCTCAAATTAACCTTTGTTCGCATCAGACCCACCTTACAATGGTACCAAGGCAGCCAGTCAGGCCTGTTTTTTTTTATTCGCAAGCATTCAGCAAAACCTCTTTCATGACAAGAATGAGCCTGATCTTCACATCGCCTGACTAAGCACCAAAACCTCCTCAAACCAAGCCACAGCACAGCCCATGAGGTGACTTTGAACATGGCAATCAGCAGCACCTTGATGCACAGGGCAAAAAGAACAGGTTTTAAGAACAAGTGCCATCACAGCGCAGCATCCTGGCAGAATCCCATCCAGCTCATGGGCAGAGCTGTTTGTGCACATCAGGCACTAATACACATACCCTCCTTTCCTATTTCACAAAGGGAGGTTTTCTAGCCAAAGGTGTAGCCTAGCCCTAGAGTTAAACACACTGTTTTAAGGGCTTACCAGACAAGGAACCTGATGGCTGTACTACTGCCTCTCACTACTTCTCCCTTTCCTTTGAGCTTCCAAGCAGACCATAAGAACTATTTCTGTCACCAGTACTAGCTTAGCCATAACTAGTTTTGTCACTGTTACCACGAATTGCTTTTCTTCAATTTTCAGCATCTGCAGACACTGAAGTCTTCACGTATCAGGGGGGAGCAGGTCTTGCTATGAAGGGTAAGCTCACAACTGCTTGAATTTCAGAAAGCATTTTAGCCCCAAACCCCACTCAAAACCGTTTCTGTTCAAGTAGATAAGCTTTACAAAAACCCCAAACAAAACCCAACTTCAACTCCCAAGATTTTCCATAACTTATTTTATTCTGGAACAGAAGACAGCAGGGAACCACTTTTTCCTCCAGCCAGCTGTAGATCAGGTCCTAGTGGAAAAAAGACAGTGTTAGAGCAATGCAACTGTCAGCTGAGAAGTTTCCGATTTGCACTATTTAATTGAGAGTACAGGTCTTGAGACAAAAACTTGCTCCCCCCAAGCCAATGGCACTAGTGCCCAAATCCTCTTTGGCTTTACTGGTAACTTACCTGTGATGTGGTTGCAGCAAACTGAGCAGCGAGAAGCCTGCGGTTACGCCCAAGTGGTCATTTTACACTGTTTCAAATGATGGTATCATTTGTGAGACCCGCTCCAGAACAATCTTCCTTCCATAGCTTCTAGAGTTGGGAGACACCACAAAGCAATGCTGTAACTGCTTTCCTAAAAATTCTGAAACAATTCCTGCCCCTCTCTATTCTCAAAGCAGTGAGTAGCTTTTACTTTTCCTATTTATCATCAGGCTGCCTCGTTACTTTTTTGCCCTCACTCCTTGGAAGCCAAAAGCCCCATGTGCTCTTTCCAGTGACTGGTCCTACTTGGAAAACAGCTGTATTGACAGAGCAACCAGTGTGACTGATGGTTTGTTAGTACCATTCCCCTCCCCTTTTGTATACCAACCTTGACTTCTCAAGAAGTCTGTTGTTGTCAAGTTTGCCGGTTCAGCCTTCTTCTGCAAACAAATACAAATTCTGTTAAATAAAGCGTAAAATTATTTAGCAGAATGCAGCTGTCAGCCACCTAGAGAGAAAGTGCTGTTACAGCGTGTGTATTCAATGACTGTTCATCAGGTGGGAAGTCATGGGTTGACCCTGGCTGGATGCCAGGTGCCCACCAAAGCTGCTCTATCACTCCCTTCCTCAGCTGGACAGGGGAGAGAAAATAAAATGAAAGGCTCATGGGTTGAGATAAGGACAGGGAGAAATCACTCACCAACTACCATCACGGGCAAAACAGACTCGACTTGGGGAAATTAGTTTAATTTATTACCAATCAGATCAGAGAAGAGTAATGAGAAATAAAAACTAAAATCTTAAAACACCTTCCCCCCCACCCCTCCCTTCTTCCCAGACTTAACTCCACTCCCGATTTGCTCTACTTCCCCTCCAGGAGCACAGGGGGACAGGGAATGGGGGTTGCAGTCAGTTCATCGCACATTGTCTCTGCCGCTCCATCCTCCTCAGGGGGGAGGACTCCTCACACTCTTCCCCTGCTCCAGTGTGGGGTCCCTCCACAGTCCTTCACGAACTTCTCCATCGTGAGTCCTTCCCCCGGGCTGCAGTTCTTCACAAACTGCTCCAGCATGGGTCCCTTCCACGGGCTGCAGTCCTTCAGGCACAGACTGCTCCAGCATGGGTCCCCTGTGGCGTCACAAGTCCTGCCAGAAAACCTGCTCTCTGGGCTCCTCTCCACGGGTCCACAGGTCCTGCCAGGAGCCTTCTCCAGCACAGGCTTCCCACGGGGTCACAGGCTCCTTTGGGCATGTGCCTGCTCTGGTGTGGGGGTCCTCCACAGGCTGCAGGTGGAGATCTGCTCCACCGTGGACCTCCATGGGCTGCAGGGAGACAGCCTGCCTCGCCATGGTCTTCCTCACGGGCTGCAGGGGAATTTCTGCTCTGGCGCCTGGAGCACCTCCTCCCCCTCCTTCTTCACTGACCTTGGGGTCTGCAGGGTTGTTTCTCTCACATATTCTCACTCATCTCTCTGGCTGCAGTTGCTGTTACGCAGCAACTTTTCCCCCTTCTTAAACATGTTACCGCAGAGGTGCTACCACCGTCACCGATGGACTCGGCCTGGGCCAGCGGTGGGTCTGCCCTGGAGGCAGCTGGCATTGGCTGTATCGGACACAGGGGAAGCTTCTAGGAACTTCTCACAGAAGCCACCCCTGTAGCCCTCCCACTACCAAAACCCTGCCACACAAACCCAATACATGAGATAAAAATGCATTTCTTATCTGCCCTTCTACCTGCCACTGTGCCTCCCTGTTTGGATAAGCAACTTAAAAGCTCTTTGCAGATCTGTGGTATGACAACAACAGGCAGTGCTTATAGTCCCTGTACTGAGCCTTGCCGTTTCTGGGCTCCGGAGAGCTAGCTGCTGAACAGCGTGTGTGTATGGGACAGTGCTTGTGCTGCAGTTGCACACCGCAAGGGCAAGAGGAAAGGGGAGAGACGCTGCTTTTGGCCTACTGGTACCACTCGTGTCATCTGAGTCTTTGCAAGCGGCAGGAGACCCACTATGGGGAAATACATAAGCCTCAGTGGACAGTTGTTTCTCCCTCATAGCTGGGTTGTCAGACAGGGATAACAGCACATCACAGGCTCAGTTTCTCTCCTGCTCTTGGCTATATAAACTCCTCAAGTTCTACAAAATTACATACAGCAAAGACACCCAGATGCCAACATGCTGATGACCAGGGTTCTTCATGATGACTAGTATTTTTTCTGGTAAGCATTCAAAGACTAGGTATTCTGCTCAGCAGACAAGTCATGCTGCCTACAGATCTGACATATAATTGGTAAATTAAAAACAAGCAGCATGCAATACTGAAGCGTTCTTACCAGCTTGAAGCCCAACTTAGCAGCTGTCCTCTTGCCAAAGCTGTCTGGGCAACAGTACAACCCCAGGATTCTGCAGGACAATTTCCTCCTAAACACAAGTTGTATTGAACACTGTTAGCAACAGTACTCTGTATAAAGTCTGTCTTCCGCTCACTTCTTCTCCACCTCTTCTGAAACAAACAGCACTGGGTCACAGAGCAAGAATTAAAGACAGGAAGTTTTCCGTTCAGAGGCAGGTAATTTTTGACACAAACTTAGCACAGCAGAAACCTGTCCCTTGGAGACAAAAGAGCATGCTTCCAGTGAGTTGTCTCACTCAGAGACAAGAAACTTTGGGAGGTGGATGCTATTTAAATTCTTGCTTAGAAAAAAACCGCACCAGCTCCGAGACTTTGGTGGTTTAGACCCTTTTTAGCCATTTCAAGCACACATCCTCCTCCTCATCATAGAGACATCTTAATCCAACTCCCTCTTTGCACACAAGAATAATCCATTCATCCAGGATGTAAATTGTCTATGGGTTTAACTTGAGAAATGCATTCAAGCAGACCTAGGACAGACACATCCCTTCTGCGGAAGGATTCTTCAGGGTGTGTCCTTTATAGGATGACCCTTTGGTGTATGTGAACTGCACCTCCCCACCCCCAGCAACCCGATCCAAGTTTGAAACTGTCCCAGTGCACCTCCAGGAAGGCAAACAGAACAATTATTCTTTCATTAGGTCTATTTCTGTGACAAATACAGTTATGAGATGAGCTGTGTCAAGTGTCTCCATAATGGGCTGTCATCCAATCCCTCTTACTTCTAATCCCTTCTACTCTTGCTCATCTTTGACCATGCTGACAAGCAGGTGCTCTACTGGGCACCAACAACAGTAAAATTCCCATTCACTCTGTGCTGCCTTTCAACTTGTGCTCCATGGCAGCAAAGGGCTGCACACTCAGGTGGCAGCTGCAACAAAGCTACAGCCTTGATTGGCTTAATTATATTAATCAAGCCATTGGGCTTTTATATCACCTCCCAGTAGCCCCGGGGACACAGAAGGATATAATTTGACACAGCAGAATGAGTCTTACTTCCATAGCCCTGTAGGAGGAGAAAACTAGATTATGACAAGCTGATGTTTCTCACCATTGTGCAGCTGGTGCAGGTTTACTGTCAGTCCAGTGAAGGAATCAGCTTCCCAGGCAGGTGAGTGTTTTCACCCTTACTTGACACCATCCCATGCTCTGAAAGAGAGGAAGGTGACAGAGAGTTAGTTCATGTAACAGACCATTCTTTTCCCTTTGTGTCTTTAACGCTGAGCCTCAGAGTCATGCTTCCACAGAGGAAAGATTAATTTCAGACAGGGATAACTTTATCATCACTAGCTCAGCTTCCAAAGCAGCCAAACCTGGGCCACACAGGGCCAGCCCAAAATCTCAAGCCTGTCCTTGACTCTGTGGTTAGCGTGCTACTTGCCTGGGCAGCAATGACACCTGCAGCGTACAACTCGTTCCACTGACCTCCTTCTGCGTGGGTACGCAGTCAAGAGCAATGGGTAACGTGGGCTCAGCCTGCTAAACCTCACTGCTTGCAGGGTGCTCAAAGACAAGCCCCAATACTGTACTGAGGGCAACGCTCAGGCAGAGCTACACCAGCTGCTGTATTTAATACCCTCCCACAGGAGCTGCTGGGGAGGAATCGGTACAAGTGTAGTCAAAATCGGCGAGCCGAGCATCGCCCGGGCCAGGCCGTGGTGCCAGGAGCATCCCCCGCACGGAGAAGGCCGGAGCCCCGTCCAGGCGGCGAGCAGGAGCCGCGGGGCCCACCGCAGCTCGGCCTTGCCTCCCTCCACCCACCATGGCGGGGGGGGGGGGGGGGGCACCATTACGTCCCCAGAGGCAGACGTCGAGGCCTCGCCGCGCCCCACAGACAGCCGCAGCAGTGCGCAAGAGTGCCCCGCTCCCCCTACCGCTACCCCCGCGCCCTTCGGGGCCGCCGTGCCCACGGATGCCTGGCGATAACGACCCGCTCTACTCACCACCTGCGGCCCGGCCGCCATGTCGACCGGGAGCGAGCACGGAGAAAGGAGGAAGCGGGCTGCGCGCGCCCGCTTCTCCCGCCAAGCCTCGCGAGAGGCGCGGGGGCTCATGGGAAGTGTAGTCCCGTCCCGCCGCGGCCTCCACGGCCGGCCCGGCCCCGCCGCACCCCGCTCCCCGTACGGCCAGGGCACCGGCCGAGGCACCGTGGCCTCGGGGCTGGCCCCCCGGGGCCGTGGGGGTGGGCCTGGGTTTGTGACAGCGGGTGTCTGGGGGGGACAGGGCTCCTCTGACAGGAGCCGTGAGCGGGGCTGGGTCCCTCACTCCGTCCTGTCTCTGCTGGGTGGGGATGCCAAATGAGAGAAAGAGAAAGAAATAAGCGTGTGTAACCTCTCCCTAGAGTGAGGCTCGACTCTTCCAGAGGCTGCTTCCGCAGCCGGTGCAGGGAAGCCACGGAGGTGGATGGGGTCAGGCTCGGCGATACAGGCTCGGAGCTGGGCCTGGGCTCCGTACGCAGAGCTTCTGCGCCGTCATGCTGCTCGTTAATTGCATTTATTCATTCTTCATCTGCCCGGTTTACTAGGGAGATGCGCATGATTGTACTTAGCACGCTAAATGCTTCAAAAGGCTGAACAAGCATTAGCTCATGTAGGAAGGGGCACACTTCAAAAAGACTAATTAGCTGGAGATTGGGGATTAGTCAGAGATTAGTTAGTAAATGTATGTGCCGTGCTCTGAATACGTGATGCTTCCAGTATGTACTATGATTGTCCTTTGCTGTTAAAACCTGCCATGAAATCTGTAGGATCCTGTTTAGCTTATGAACAATAACAAAGTGTAAACAGAACCGAGGGAAGAAAAAAATAAGAATAGCTAATATCCACTTTCTTGCCCCAAATCTTTATCCACCCTTGTGGTGAAAAGCTCCAGTGACTGGAAATGGAAAGCAGACAAACCTGAGACTGAAAGCGGAGAAAACTGAGTACAGATGAAAACCCTGTATTTAACTGGTGTTATCCCTGAAATGTCTGAGAGAAGTGGGGGATTCACAGTCCTTTGGGGCATTGGAATCAAAGACGTGCTCATGGGAAAGTTGTCCGGTTCCCCACAGCAATAGCAAAGTAAGCTTCCTACGTTGGCGTTGTATGGCTCGGCCAACTCATCTGTTGTCTGATGTGTCAAAACACCACCTCGTGTTATCCTGAAGAGCTGAGTGCCGTGAGCTGGAGGGAAGCGCTGCCCAGGAGCTCAGTGTCTCTCTGTTCCTGGATTCCCTCCGACGGCAGGGAGATGGCTCCATGCTGCTGCCCGCACCAGCTGGCCCTGTGCTCCGGGAGGCCCTTCTCCAGGCAAGGCAGTCAAGTTCCCAGGGAAAGGCAGCATGACTTCATGTTTATTTTTAGTGCCTGGATCCTCCTGGTCTTGTTCCTGTTTTAGAACCTGATATTTTTTTTTTTCAGAGCATACATTTAACCTGACTTGTGAGTCCTTTGCTCTCCAGAATGGCCCATGTTGTTTCTTAAAAGTCTCTCTTAAAAAGTCAACAGACTGCAAGAAATGCCCTTTTTTTTTTTTTTTTTTTTTTTTGCTGGTGCAGGAAGGCTGTAAAGAGATGCCAAGGTGCTCTTAAAAATAAGCAGCTTCCAACATAAGTGGCTGACTATGAGCCCTTCCCCAGCCCACTGTGCCCTCTGCTAGCTGCAGAAAGCTAGCAGGCTGCCCTGGCAGATTGGGCAGGAGCCTGGAGGAAGCAGCCTGCAGCAAGTCCCATGCCCTGGCATGAGGACATGAGAGAGCTTCAGCACCTTCCTGCCCTGCAGGAGCCTGTTGCACAAGTGTTGACCAGGTGGGAAGGCAGACGATGATACAGAACGGCAGTAATTAATGCAGTCTTCACTGCAGCGGCCTTTGCTCTGTGAAGATGTGGCTGGCAGTCTGCCTGACTACTTTTAGCTTTCCAAATAAGCAAATACATAAAACCCCACAACTAGAATTAGCCCTTTAAGTCCCCAAGGGACATAAGTTTTTTTAAAATAAAACAACTAAAATCCTCCCTCGTGCAGAGTTCAGATCCTGGAAGGAGAGAAGACAGACTTGGACGTGCTGAGGGATTTGCCACCATCGTGATTTTGGGGTTGAAGCTGCTCAGACCATAGAGTAACTGTCTGCTTGTGCCTATAAATGGATAAGCTCTGCCAGGTACCAAGTAATGAACTGACTCAACAATTAAAGCTCAGGAGAACAGCATGAGTTAAGCGTGCGGTAGATTGGCTTTAATTATTCATGGTTGCAGTGCATAGATAATGTTTCTAAGCATATTTTAGAGGCAGAACAAAGACTCTGGACGAAGAGAGATGGTGATCGCCTTGCCCATGCCCACGCTCTCCTAAATCTCTGCAACTTCGCCTGTGTGGGACTTAATCAAGTTTTCTCAGCTCTTCCCTTTAGAGGGCGTCCATGTCACACACATCTTCGGCGTGCAAACTTCACCCGGGAGCTGCAGTACAAGGCAAAGCCTCCCAGAGGTCAGCAGAACAGGGTGGCTCTTCTGAAGAGTTTGTGAACCTTCCTAGGGATGCGAAGGAAGCGACAGTCTGGTCTGAACAGTTCTGGTTGAACATATTCTCCTTCCTCAGGCAGTTGCAATGCTGCTCCCAGAGGCAATTTGGACATCATTTTGATAGATGTCCTGTGGCCAATCTCCATCAGCTACGGTATTTTCTTGCTCCAGTCTTTGAAAGGTTGAGCAAGTAAGGAAAGCTATTAAAGGGACGTGGAGATCTTCTACATGTGAACGTTTTGGGGCTGCTCTCAACTTCCCAGCAGAGGATCTGGAGGGGATTGTGTCCTCCAGCAAATCGTATGATATATTAAGCCCCCATCTTTCTGCTTTCTCAAGGCACTTCAGTATCTGTCCTGCAAAGCCACAGCATTATGCTCTACAAAGAAGTCTGAGCTCTGCTGTAGGGTGTTTGGTTATCCATAGAGCAGGTAACAGGAGCATGGGCAGAACATGTGACAGAGAAGGGAAAGATGGAAAGACAAACAGAAATCATTGACAGAACCTCTCCAACTTCAGCTGGGCTTTGATCCCATGCTTAAATTGAAGGACAAGGTCTCCTCCCAGTTTCCCACCCATTTCCCCTCTTGGCTGCCTGTAAGTCCCTGCAGGGAGAAACTTGCCATGCTTACTGACAGCAATGTGATTTCCTCCTGGTTGCCCCCTCTGCCTGTCCTGGTCCCACCCTGCAGACAGGGTTCCACAAAGCCTGGAGAAACAAAGCATCTGTTCAGAGATGTCCTGCTGTGGTTATCATCTTTGACATATGGCTGGGGGAAGCAACCAGGGTATCTGAACACATTAAAAAGCTAGTCCCCCATTGCTAATTGCGTCCGGCAGGCACAAGCCCCCTGCGTGGCTTGAGCGTACGAAGCACAAGGAGACGCTGAGGTGCAGGGGGTAGCAAGATTGATGCTTGTCTCTGTTACATATGCTGTGTGCACAGCAGTGCACAAAGAACAGTCCCTTGGGGTATGGCTGGAGATTGCTTGCTGGTATTTCAGGTGCCAGACTTCTGAGAGAAAAGATCTGTAGTGTTAAAAAAAGCCTGCCATGAGGTCCCAGATCCTGGTGTCTGCTGCTTCAAATCAGTCCCAAGAAATACCAGAAAGGCTCTTTGGAGCTCAGTAGCAGACAAGCAACATCTTCCCACACAGGACAAGGCACGCTGCAAACAAAACACCCTTTCCTTCTCCCAGCAGCAAAGCTCTTAAGCCTCCATTTAATGTTAAATACACGCTTAAACCCATTCCTCCTCAGTATGTCCTGTGTGCTTATGTAGAATTTTAGCAGGCTCAGAAATGCTCTGCTATAACTGAAGCCTATCTAAAGTCTGAACCTTGTACACTGAATAACAAGAGCTTTATCTTTACAGAATATCTGTGCAATGAAGGGATGGCTTTTCTGGGAGCATGGTGGTATCTGCAGGCAGGGCTATGATATGAATTCCTGCAGGTGGAGAACAGAAAAGGTTCCCCTTTCTCCTCCCAATGGTGCTGAACAGCAGAAGAAATGGCAATTTCAGCCACTCAGCTGTTCCTCCCTCTTCTTGCCCTTTCCTCAGCTGAGTTTTGGGCACAGTGCAACAAAACCAGTCTTAAGGTACCATCTTCAAGTGCAACAAGGAATGGAGCTTGAGGACATCATGTCAGGGGAATGGAGACAAGCTGATCGGCTGACTTGATCGCTTCAGGCCTGATGTCCCAGCTAGGCAAAGTGACCATCTTGTCAGAGCTAGCCAGATTGCATTCACAGCTTCGTTCCTTGGAGGAGCTGATCAGAACAGAGAGCACACAACAAATTGTTCTGATTGCAGTGCATGCATAGATAAATCCTGGGGCCAGACATATGCACTTGTTGAACAATAGCAGTAGGAATCCATCTTCTTCATGGATGAGTATGTTTAATTAAAATGTATATCCTCAGAGCATACCCAGAGATGGAATATGTGTACAGCTGCACAAATGCACTCAAAGATAGTAGGAAAAACTTAACACTGTAAAGCTAGTGAAACCAGGAGTAAGATTTCCATTACAGAAGGTCTTTAAGGCCAAGTTAGATAAGCAGTTACCAGGAATGGAGAGTTGACCTTGCTTTGGGCAGAGGTGGATCCTCTCTATTTTCTGTGTCGGCCTGAGAGATTAAAGACATGGTAAGCAGAAAGGGAGTGAGTTGGTGTAAAAATATAATACCTAGGCAATATTAATGAGTAACTTCTCAGGTCCTCTTGCATCACAAACAGTATTTCTGTTTGCTTGGATTACTCGGCCAACCAGCCGTTGATTCAGTCAACCCAATCTGCACTGTCATATAAGCAATATTTCATCTATCCAGCTTCGATACAAGAAATATGCTAGGCACGCATGGAGCAAACAAGCATATTCTTGCAAGTAATTAGCATAAGCTACACTGAGGTCAAGTGGTTGTGTCAGCATAATACAAATCACCAACTTTTCTTCCTACCGAAGACTGAAAATGGAGAATTGCAAATACCGTATCTCTGGCTCACCTCTTGCTTCCCATTGTTTATACCAGAGGAAGGAGATAATTGTTTTGAGGTACTTTTGAGAATAGCACGTCTGCTACTTTCATTGCTTAGTGAGAAAGAACATGTTTAAATGATGAAAGGTGACATTATTTCAGGACCTGTTAGGTCATTTTTCTTGCCCTTATGCGGGGAAAGCAGGCCAAATGCCTAATTTGACCACGTCCAAAGCGGTAAACTGAGGCCTCACGAGATTACAGAGGGCAGTTGGTTAAAGACCTGCAGTTATTCCTCCTGCTGTCTGTAACAAGATCTGTTGAGGGCAGCCTCCAGGTGACATCTCCTCGAAGGAGCCCTGCTGCAGGGCATCAGACCAAGGGCCACCCAGACTAATGTCATTTTTCCGAGAGATGTCCAAAATGGATGCCTAGGGAAGTGCAAGAGCAGGGTGGTTACATATGGTACATCTCCCACTACCTTTCCAGCCACCAGCCATTTGAGGGGTGCGAACTTTGAGAGCCAGATGTCAGTTCAGTGCCTCCACTAATGGGTTTTCTCTGGAATGGAGATTTCGGTAACTTTCTTTTCCATGAACTTGCCCAGTCCCCCTATGAACCTGTAACAGCCGTTCCCTCCTGTGGGGAGGACTTGCACAGGTCAGCCCGTGCCGCGAGAGGGACCAGCTTCCTTTTGTTTGTTCTGTGTCTGGCTCCTGTTAGTTTTGTTTGATGGCCCCAAGTTCTTGTACAGGAAGAGACCGTGAATGGTCCTTCCTACCCACCCTGCCTGTGCAGGCGGAACTTATGGATCTACTTATCCTTCCCTTCTCTTCAGGCTCCCAAGTCTGATCTCTTCAGAATAGATCAAAGAGTGGGGGTAGCATTGTTTTAAACCACTAGTTTCCTACAGAATGTGATCTATCCACTTGCAGATGGCTTTTATGCTCTCCAAAGCCTCCCATGGATTAGCCCACAGTTGACTGTATAAACATTTTCTCTATCCCACATCCTGCTTCCACAGCATGTCTCATACTCAATTCTCTGTCCTTTCGCTCAGTCCAAACATCCTGCAAAAAGCCTCCAGCTCTCCTCAACAACCTTCCTCGCTCCCTTTCCCCCCCCCCGGCTCTGCCAGGTTGCAAATAAAACTCAATCAGCCCCAAACAACCCCCAAATTCTTGGAGACCTGCCCACGAGGGAGAAAGTCAGGTGCCTTTCTTTCTGATTTAACTACCAACACATGTACTGCTGCTTTGCTGTTGACCTAATGCTTCTGCTGTTGCATAAAGGTCGGTCTGTCTTCAGCCATCCTTCCCCCTGCACATTTCAAGTGCTCTCCTTTCTCCCCTCAGCTGTCATCTTGAGCAGCCTTGCTGCTGAAGGACGTGGGCGGGAGAACACACACCGCAGGAGATGGCTGATCTTCCGTAGCACTTGTGCTCAGGCATGGGAGAACTCAGCCGCGGCGGCATTGTCCTCCACCTCTCCTCACCACATCAGGGGGAGAAAGGCCCACGCAACGGCTGCCCGGCACGTATGTGTGCACCAGCACTGGTGTGTGAGCTCTGTGGCTTGGGGAGTGCTGCTGGGGGGGGACTGTGTGGTGGGAGCTGGATGTACACCCCTTTATCTAGCGAACCAGGGGCTGTGCTTGCCGGCACTCCTCCCGCACAGACACACGGCAGAGCCTGTAGAGGAGAGGGAGCTGCTGCAGCTCACTGCTCTCAGGGTAACCCCCTTCCCCGGCAGCTGGGGGGGGCATGACTGAGGCTTATGGGGGGTTGTGGGGATTCCTTCTGCCAGGCCAGCTGTGGGGCAGGCAAACTGAGGTAGGGGTAACCAGGACAGCGTGGGCGGTACCTGATTTACCACAAGTTGTGTATGAAGTGCTGCTGACTTGGAGTAGCTGGCAAAAAAGCGAAAACAATCCCTCCCCCTTCCCCCCAGTCATTATTTAAACAGTATAAAGGTCTCTGTAAATGTTTAAAACAACAACATAGTTGGGAGGGGAAGGAGGAAAGACAAACAAGTTTGCTGTTTCAGCTTCACAGAAACAGATCTTAATTTTTGGCAGGGTTTTATTCATCCAGAGGATCCAGCTGCCAACACGCTTCGGGAGGCTCCAAATTCATAATCGCTTCCCTAACATCTTCCTCCAAGAGGCTGCAGTTTGGCACGGGTGCCACCTTTGATGTTTGCGTTTGGCCAGCACCTTGTGCTGTAGGATCCCGGTTCGTGGCCAGGGCACGTATGGTAGGAGTCAGTGGCTGTGAGTGCTCCCAATGATGTTTTTCTTTCCCACACCTGAGGTTCACAGTGGTCAGAGCTCAGCAAGAACCAGGGAGCTCAAAGGAGCAAGGTGCTGTGGGCTGGCTGACTGCTGGGGTACCTTGCCTGCATGTGAGCAGGGCAGGAATCAGGAGCCCCTCTTTTCCCCTGAGCACCTCTCTGAGGAGATGGGAGCTTCCAGTTCCCGACCCACCACCCCTCCTCCTCATCTGCCTTGGTAGCACTACCGGCACCTGGTGCATTACCACAACAGAAACCCTAGGTAATTCCTGTTTAAATACACAGCTGGCAACATGACTTTAATTCAGCTTTTTGCTGTTGAAGAGCTGGAGCTGTATCCTGGTTTGGCTCCAGGCTGAGAGAGACTTGATCTGAAGCCCTGGGTATTGCAGGTTGCTGGAGATCAGTGGCTGCTCTGGGTCCCAGATCCCAAGCCCTGGAGCATCTGCTCTGGAGCAGGACCATCATCTGTGTGGGATCTCAGGGGAAGGGGGGCATCCTTCTCAGCATGGGGGAGACTTTGGGCTGGGAAAACGAGGGTACATCTGTGATGAGGACCTATGAGAACAAGGTCCCTGGGGAGCAGAGGAGGACTGTACTCCCCACCAACCTGCCTGAGGTCTCAGCTGGTCGCCAGCCCCCAGTCAGGCCTAGTTTCTGCCCAGTCCCACCTGCTCTGCTCCTGCCCACCCAGGGAAAGGGCTTGTGCTCCTGCCCAGTCTTGTGTTTGCTCTGGTCTCCTTCTGGCCCAATCCTGCTTGGCCCCATGCCAAGCTGTGGGGTATATATCACCTCAGCATCCATAGCTGGGTAGCTTTCTGCTGTGAGATGTCTCTGCTGTGAGTTACTTTGGCTGCTGCATGCAACCTGTATTGCTATAGAAATGTGCTCTGATCTGCTGTATTTGCTCTACAGTTTCTAGAATTATGTTTGTGCTTCAGCTGTTCAGTCTGACAATGGTTCTGAGCTGTGATCTGAAGACGCTGTTTCCAGAGAAGCTCAAATACCTGTTGGGTGGCTTAAGAAGCTGGCCTTGCTGCTGCTGACTTGTGTGTGGCTGTACCTCTGTGCAGATACACGAGGGAAGATGTATGTGGTGGTTCCTCATACAGCTAGTCCCAGCCTGGCTGTTGCTGCTTCTGTTGCTGGAGTGACCTGATCAAAAGTAGAAGGACTGAGCTCAGCTGGGCTGGCTTAGCTCTTGAGCAGGGCTGCTTCGGTTGCCTGGGGCTTCATGCAGTTTGGTGGGGGAAAACCCTGATACTACTTTCAAGCAAAGCCTGAAGAGTGATGTGAGGGACTGGCCTGCTTGTGTGCTGTCCTGCTTCTCCGAATTCCTGTTCTAGTTAAATCAGTAACTGCCCACAGACAGCACCAGGAAAAGCTGTTGCTGGGGTCTCCTTTGCTTTTCTAACTTCAGCCAGCTCCTGTGCAGAACCTACACTGAGATAAAAGAGACTGACACAGTGTGAAACCTTCCTCCTCTTCAGCAGATGGTGTTTACGACAGTGGACTTTGCTTGTGTTGTTATAACAGAATGGCCTGGTCTAGCCAAGAAACGGAAGGAGAAGCTGCAGTCTAGGCTTGCTGAGACTGTCTTGCTGTGTAAACCTGGACTGAAAGCCTGGATCATAAATGAACTCTTGCTTTTTCAAGGATCAGACTTTTCTGCCATCTCCAACTTACAAGCTAAGGTGCTGTCATGACTTGCCTGCAGCCAGTAGCTCTAGTCACTCCGCAGCATTCACGGCAATCTCCCAGGACTCTCAGTGGCCAAAGTTGTGACACACATTGCAATGTGAACTTCATGTTACCTTCATGGCAAACCTAAATGCATCTTAACTGGGGTTAACCTGGTGTCACTGCCTTAGGCTTTAGCAGATCAGTGCTACATCTGTCCTAGCTGTGAACTCTACATGTTTCATGCCTAAAAATCCTCGTGGTTGGAGAAACAGTGCCCTTACTTGAGTGAATCACTGAGATGGTGTGAGTTATTGGCTGGTACTGCTACTGACTGAGCCTGTTCCAGCATATTCTGCTAAAATGATGCACTGAGAAGGTAAAGCTGAACCTCCATCAGGCCCATTGCTGTCAGACTGAGACTGCTGAGCACTAACTGCAATGGGAACTTTCAAGATAAATCTTGGTATCAATCAGGGTGAACAAGAAAAAGCATATGGCCTTGATATTGTCTGAAGGCTGCCTTCTGCATTGCGACTGAGGGTGGAACCTCTTTACCAGCAAAAAACAGGTGTCAGCTGGTATAAGCCCTCCAAGAGTTACCAATATTTCTGACTTTATTCTATCTATCACATTCAAGATGCGAGCAAACACAGAGCAAACGTTGTTCCTTCAGCTGGAAGGGCCAAGAGACCATATGCTCTGAGGCTGCTTGTGTGTCTCAGCTGGTCCCAGGCCTCCAGAAAGTCTTTCCTCAACTCTCTTCTGGCTATCTCTGACCATGTCCCTGCTCCCAAGTAATGCTGCTGCTCCCGAAGCATTGCTGGAGCTCTGCCTGACTGCATCAGCTACCTGAGCTGCTTTGCTGCTTACTCCTCCAAGTAACCAGAGACTCTGTATGTGAGTCTTTAGCCTCCATTGAAAACCCTGCTGAGCCACAGCAATCTGAGAAGAAACTGATGAGCATGGCAGAGAGACTATTGCAGGCTCTGTCCCACATTTGGTTAATACCTGGGGGAGATATTAACCTTCATGGGGAAAGGGGTTATATACATCTGCCAGCTCTGCTATTCAAGCACGCGGCGATCCCATGGACATAGACACCTCCACCTGAAATCTGAGAGCCAGCTCAGCCAATGCAACCCCTGTGTGCATCCCTCCTCACTAGTCTGACTCTGATAGCACCAGGCTTTGTCATGGCTCTTGGAGACAAACCTCACTTAGCCCTGACAAGCCTCAAAAGCTCTTTCATATCAAGGCATGTGTAAACTCAGTGTGTCCCATATCGGCACCATCTACCTGCCTCTATCCTTCCTGGTTACAATAGGCACAACAGGCCTTGACAGGTAGGAGGGCACTGGGCACAGTTGGACTTGGATGCTGGGGCTGGGGGGGGGTCAGCCAGAGTACACACTTTCCCACAGCATTCTGCCTTCAGCTAAAGAAGAGATCTCTCTTTAGCTCCTCTTTCACTCAAAGCTTTCAAAGTGGTACCGTATGGATGCTATCATGATGTTCATTAGTCTCTTGTCTGAGCCCCCTCATGCTGCAAAAATCCCTGGAGGGGATGGGCTGGAGTGGGATGGGTTTTGCTGCTGCTGAGCTCTGGTGTTTTTTCCCCTGGGGTTTCAAGAAGTTTCGTTCCATCCATGAGAAGTGCCAGGCGTCAGGGGAACATTTGTTTCTTGGCAGCTGTTCCCTTTTTGCTCTAGAAAACCGATGCTTTGCTAGGAATGCACCGTGTCTAAAATTCCTCTGGGCTGCTCAGGTCAAATAGCAAATAGCAGCAATAGGGCAAACGGGGGCTGGGAGAGCAGTTTTGCTCAGCAGAGAGCAAACAGGAGGGCTGAGCCCTTTTCTTTCCCTTTCATCCTCCCCTGAGCCAAAAAGCAGGAGCTGAGCAGTTTGAGGGAGAGGAGGAAGTTGGGGGTTAGCAGACTGCCTGCCTCCCACCTCTGGCAGCTACACAGCACAAGCATGCAGGCTTGGCTCTGCCTGTACCTGCTCTGGGGAGCTCTGGCATTGTCAGCCTTGTTGCTTTTGAGGTGGTGTCTGATCCCCCCGGAGAACAGACCATACTCTCTCCATTTGTTTTGCAGAGGGCTCAGGGAAGCTTTCAGGATCAGAGGTTTAAACAAGGGGTGTGATGAGCAGTGACAGTTTGGGAAAAACACAAGCAGTAAAAGGTTTTGATACTGTCAGAGAACACGACAGGCAAGTTCACAGCCCCTGCAGGCCTTTGGCTTCTTGTTTTCTTTTGCCAAACGGGGAAAGCAATCCTGTGTGGTGACAGAGTCACAGGCGGTGACCCTGTGGCAGGCAGGGCAGAGCTAGAGATGCTGAGAGCAAAGCAGAAAGCCTAGGCAGGGGCTGGGAGTGGGGAGGTGACCTGCAGGGGTTAGGGAAGCTGGGCACCTCTTTTTCGGGGTGGATGCTGTGAGGCATCTGGAAACTCGGCTCCTCCAGTGTGCTTAGCTCCATCCACTGCACCCTGGATGCTGATGTTGCTCTCAGGGCATCTCTTTCTGCTGCTCAGGGGCTGCCAGAGCTGAGAGGACCTCTGGGGCTGGAGGGGGGGGTGGTGAGAGGTGCAGGCAGCCCAAAGCCTGCCTCCTTGCCCTTCACCGGCTGAAGGTGCCAGGACTGAGGATCAGGTCACACCTGCCCAGTGAGCCCTGGGTGAGTGGTGAGCACAGTGTGGACACAGCCCTAATGCTCCAGCCCCTCGATGCCACTGCAAAATGGGTCGCCCCATCAAAACAGACCTTGCCTTGTTCCCAGATTAAAAGAAGGGGTTGTGTGATAAAAAACTGCAGCTGATTTCTCTAATCTCCCACCAGTGTCTGCATTAACTCTCAAGACAGTGACTTCCTTGATGCTGGGCAATTTTTTTCTGTGCACGCATCCAGCTAATCAATTAAGTTTCTCAGCAGCTTCCTCCAGCATTCAGGCTTGGAGAGTGGAAGGAATTTGTTATTCTAGGCACTGCTGGAGAGGCATGAACTGTACTAAAAGCAAATTGGTTGCGCTTTCCAAGCACTGACACTCTTCACTCACAGCTTGGCTTTCGGGTCCTCCTCTCTCAACCTTCTCCCTGCTCTCCTGAACACCTCTAGGTGCAGCCCTGGTCTGACCAGCTCAGACAGAGCTGGCCTGAGGCACATCTGCTCAGCCCTACGCTGCACCCTGCTGCGGTGGGGCAGGGTGCTGGGGATGCTCTGTTTCCCGAGCAGAGACATGGACATTTTCTTTGGGGTAAGGTCTTTGTACAGCAGGTCAGTTTGGCTGTACAAGGGCTTAATGCTGCTGGATTGCCTCTCACCTGCTTTCCCAGCTGTAGCTGGTACAAGCTGGCAAGGCTGGGTACCACACTGCAGTCATGGGGACATGCCGGGGCAGGTTGGTTTGTCCGTTAGTTTAGCCCTCTGCTAAAAAAATACTCTCTCTTGATGCTTTTTTTCCTTTTCCCATCTTGTTTTCCTCCTTCTTCATTGTTGTTCCTTGCCCTGCCCAGGCGTGGTCCTCCCCATATGGGAGGGAGATGCTATGTGATGTATTCACATCCGTCCCAGTAACCTTGGGCTTTGTGGAGCTGAGCACCGAGCCGAGAAATGGAAGAGGAAGGATCCAGCAGGGTGGGTGGAGGCACCAAGAAATATGGGATATTTGGGGTGATCTTGGGAAGATTTATGGATGGTTGAGAGGAACCGCATCTCCTGCCAGCCCGGCTACACCCTGGCTCTCTGCTAGTGGGAATAGGGATATTTTTTATGTGTGTTTAGCAATGCAATGGCTTAAGCATGAGAGCGGCAGGATTGCCGGAGTCAGGAGGGCCGCAGAGGTTTGTTAGGAGCTCAGCCAGTTGTGTAAAACTCCTTACTCCCCACACTTTGGCCTGTCAGGATATAGGCACGCACCCTCCCAGGCCAAGGAAAACTTGGCCCAAGCAGAGCAAAGCAGAGCTGCTGTTGTGCTGTTGGCCGGGTGGCTGACGGGTAGGGATGGCCATAGCTTGAATCCAGCCTGGCCTGGAGGTGAGCAAGGTCTTTTCCATTAGGTGCTGCCTGGCAGCCTCGGTGATGCCTGCTCAAAGGCTTCCCTGTGGGCTTGTTGCCCCAGCGTGACATCCTGCTTAGAAATCTCAGCAGAGAGGAAAAGGAGGAACTGGGTGGAGAAAATGACCCATGCTTTCCGAGGGTTACCTTTATCAGCAAGAGGATTTCAGCCACCTCTAGTCCTGTTCTCCACAGCAAGATAACCGGGTGCTTGCTGCTGGCATTGCTTCTGTAGGATAAATCCCATAGATGTTCTGCTTGGGAAGTAATTTGGCAAACCAGGAAAGAGAACCCAGGATGCCTGCTACCAGTCTTCTTTCCAAGCCATTACACAATACTACTCTGGGGTTAACAAACTAAAAACATCTGGGAATAATCAAAGCTATTTAGGCTCTGGGAAAACATGGCTGGAGAAAGTTTGAAGGAAGCAACTTGAAAGCTCAGCATTGTTAAAAACAGTCTGGAAGCCCTGGAAATTAAAACTAGGGTAACATCTACAAAGAGCGAGGAAGTATCAAGAGAAGGATCTAATATCCTCTGAGGAACAGAGAGGAGCCAGAATGAATTGTAATGCTCGAGCCTCTACTAAGCTACAGGGCATTAAAAATTGCTTTGGAACAAACAGATCTGCCTTTCCTGTGGTTTCCACTGGCAAGGGAGCAGAGGGAAAGACCAGGGGTCTGTTTTAAAAACAGCCTAGGGAGTGGAAGTACAATTTAATGACCGATAATCACAATCCTCCAAAAGCCTGGTAATGCCGATGCAGAGCCTGCAGTGAGCAGTACCTGCCAGGGCTGGCTCAGGGAGGATGCAGGGCACGCAGCGGACGTTCAGGGCCAAATTGCATCCCTGGCAGGGTGCCACCAGCTGTGGCAGAGAGAAATGTAACCCGCGGGCTTTGCTTTCCAAGCGGCAGGATGCGTGCTTGGTCTGGCCGTTGGCATTGCCACGGGAGGGGGAACGGGATGGATCATGGTTCCTGAGACGCATTCCCCACAGAAGGTGCCAGTGCCTTGCTGCTTCCCACTGTGGGGAGCGTGCTCAGGCCTCCTCTGGGGTGGCAGCTCAAATGACCATGGGATCATCCTCTAAGCCTGGTGGATAACCCAGGGCTGGCAGCTGGAAACACTGTCCGTGGGGACGTCTGGCCAACAGCAGGGACTGTGGCACTCTGCGTGCTTGCTGAGCTACCTGCAGCACTGACCTTGCTCCTTTTGCAGGAGCCTGGGGGGACTGCTTCCCTGGAGTGACTCAGAGAAAGGCCACGGAGCCAGCTCTCATCGATGGACATCCCCTCTTCTAGCATCACTGGGGAGGCAAGGCTGTTGCTGGGAAATCTCGCTTCTGCTGATTTATAAGAGCTTTAATCTTTAAAGGCCTCTCTCAGTGCTTTCCTCTCCTTCTTCTACCAGTTTACATCTCCTCCTACTTCTGTCCCCGGCTGGGTCTGGGGTATGAGTCCCCAACATCTCTAAGAGATGGAAAAGCAGCCTGGGCATGGGGAGGGTGGGCACACTGGAGGAAGGACAACGGGACAACCAGCCATCGCAGGAGCTATGGAAATGGTTAAAGATTTGGGGGGTCCAGATCTGCCGCATCTTCTGTGACAATCTGGCCTCCCCAGCATCCTTGTAAATGAGAAACCGCATAAGCCTCACACTCTATTATTGCTACAGAGCATTAGAGTCTCTCATTTAGGATAAACATTCTCATCTCCAGCAGAGCATGAATAACATTAAATGAGATAGTTAAAATGTTTCAGGCCAATTATAGCCCTGGTGTAACTTCGGCAGAGTTACACCAGGGATTAATTTGATCTGGAGAGCTCTGCCTCCTGTTCTGAACTGGGATTCCAGCGTGGGTAATTACATCCTGCCTCTCTGCACTTCCTCTAGAGTTTTAATTGGGTTGAATGGACCAAATCCGCAGCAAGTGTAAATCAGTGTAATTGAGCTCTCTCTGGAGAGGAACCCTGCTGATTTACACCCTCAAATCTGGGCCAGCCTTCTCCATTTCCTCTCTGCCAGGCTCCAGCTGCAGGCTGCCCAGTGAAGGGCAGCACAGGCTGAGGTTGGTGCAAGGAAACTGCCAGCACCAGCCTTCCTGCAAAGGACTCAACTTCTGCTCTTTTCTTCAGAGAGTCACCAAATTTCCAGACTGCTACTACGAGCCGAGAGAGCTCTGCTCTGCCTCTCTGCCGTGTTAGTGCAGGTCAGGTCTGCTCTGGGGTGCAGGCAGCCCAGCGTGGGTGCACAGCAGCCTGCACCCCACTGTACCTTCTGCTGGTAAACCCATCACCCCGATCTCATGGTGGGGGGACCGGCCCTCACCTCCCAGCCTGGATCCCACACCGGGCTCCTTGTGCGCTGAGACAGGCAGCTGGACTGTCTCCCTCTTCCACTTCCCAGCCCTCTCAGTAAATCAGCGTTAATGAGGGACATTTGACCCTCTCTTTCCCTGAACAGCCTTAAGAAGCATTTTTGTTCCATGAGATAGTTAAGAAACTTGAAGCAATTTCCTCCCCTTGCTTCTACTGTAGTTTTTTGGTTGGGGGTTGGGTTTTTTTTTTTTGAGAAAAGGAAAAGTTATAGGGCACAAGCAGCCTTTACCATGCCTCAGAAGCGGAAACAGAGGGGAGGCAGCAGTGTCTGATATGGAGGGGATGGAGCAAACAGGGCAGTCAAGATGGGGTGGCCCCAGCCCTGGTCCACTTGGTCCATCAGAGCGACCATGTGTGCAACCGAGACAGGAGGATCAGAGCTGGGAAAGTGCACTCGCTGGCTGTAATTAGGAATTTAATTGCGAGGCGTTATCTTACTGAGTTGGAGCCTATACAGAACCATACATCCTCCATAGCCAATTGTATACAGGGGCAATGGTGGAGGGAAGGGTGCTGGGAACGGTCTCCCTCACAGATTTCCAGGACTTTCTGCTGCTGTGTGGTCCCTTTCCCTTCTCACAGAGAAATGATGAAAACAGACAGTCAGATAAACCCTGGGGAGCTGGGCCCAAGAAGGCCCCACAGCTTTCCCCCCTCCTCCAGGCTGTGTGGGACTGCTGGTCCCACACCACCTCCACCCCCCCCCCAGCTCGGTGTAGCCCGCTCACTGTTTCATTTCCCTTTTGGTTTTTCCCAAATTGTATTTTAGTGGGGACAGAGATGGGAAGAAGAGGAGCATAGATGTCACAATCCTTCCTTCCTCCTCAAACAAACTGCATCTACTCAGCAGGACCATGACAGTGGGACCACGATGGTGGGACCATGTCCTTCAGCCTCCTGGCCACGAGGAGACCATCAGCATCCCACCCCTCGGGGAACCGCTGGTGGCACCGTGCCTGGCCCGTGAGGGCTGTCACTACCAATTCTGTGTTTCTCGTAAAGCGGAGGGTGGTTTTGGCCGGCAGAGAGGACACAGTAAACAAGGTTAAGCGAATTCCTGCTCCCACCCGCCAAGGGCCTTCCGGGACCATCACAAATCTCAGCGCAGGCAGCAAACACCTCATCACAGCCAGCAACCCTTGTGCAGCCGCTTGCTACAGGCAGACTTGCCCGCTCTTAGCTCAGCGGCTGGCTGCGGCTGATTGAGTAAATAAAGAACATTTCTCACGAAATCCACCCTCTCGGAGGTCCCCAGGCAGAGAGCTGGCCTTTCCATGGCTCAGAAAACCTTTATCCCCCAAATCTATAACACCCCCGTGCAGTCGATTTAGCAAGCGATGTTTGCACACCCAGGTTTGCAGTGCAGTGACCCTGTTCCCGGCAGCACCGTGACATTTGCAGGCACCATTTCCAGCTGGCCCCATGTTGTCCTTTCTGGGATTTTTTGTGTGCTAGTCCAGATGGGGAGAAAGGTCGGAGTTACTGCTGCTAAGTTCCAGACTGAAATCTGGATTTGCCCTAAGTCCAGGATGACTGTGCCTGGACGAAGATTGCAAATTTGGGCTCCAGTCAGCTACCCTCAGCAGGTTACACTAGGCTTTGCTCCTAGTCTTTGGGGCTATCATAGCTCCAACATATGTGCATCTTTCTTGGGGCTCCTCTCCATCCCATTTCTGACCTTGCAGATCCTCCTTGTTGCTCATCACTGCCCACCCAGAGCTGAGCAACCTCAGCCCTGGTGCCTCCTCTGCAGCTAAGCCCCCAACCTTTCTTTTCCCTTAAATCAATACATAAAAGCCATGCTACAGCAATACCAGCATGTCAGGGGAGTCCAGGTGATTTATATCCTCTGAGGAGCTGATTCTGCTTGTGAGACTTCAATCCTGAAAAGCTTTTGTCTTTCCAGCCCCCAATCTCTTCTGCACTGCCTTCAGCGCATGTACATTGTATTCACCCCCTGACCCCCCCTTCCTGGCGTTATTGACTCTCCATCTTGCTTTTAATCTGCTATAAAATGAAGGCAGCTCCAGGTAAAACAGCAGTTTTATTCTTCCTGATCATAATATTTCCTTTACCAAAAAGAAGAAAAAAAATTGTTTAAAGTGAGTTGAGGTTGTAAAGGCTTAATTTAAAAGCTTCAGGGGGGGGAAAATCTATTAGGAAAACTCTACAGGCATTTGTGCAATTCTCACTGTGGAGAACCAAGCCACTGGGAACTCTTGTCCGTATGTCTGGCCTTACCTTGGTGGCGGGGATGTGACCCTACAGCCCCAGGATGGGGAGAAGGTGCTGCCATCAGCCAGGAGCATCCCAGGCAGGAGCCACATCCCAGGCTTCTTCCCCACTGACGCTGATCAGCTGCTCTCCTTCCCCCATTGCTGTGTCCTGATCGTGGCTGCCAGTGGTGGTCGGCTTTCAGAAAGGAGCAAACAGCCTGTTCTGGGTGCAAAGGGGGTGTGTTTGGCACGGAAAAATCATTCCAGCCATGGTGAGGCCGGCGCAACTGTGCCCACAGAAAGGATTCTGCTGTGTGACTGCTTCACTACTTCACTCACCAAAAAAGCAAAGACCTGTCTCCTTCTGCCTCACATGTATTGGCAAAAGCTTTGGGAACTGCTTTTTCAGTTAGGTTGAAGCTGATGTTTGCAAGTCCATCGGTCCCAATGACTGATCAATACATGCTGATAGACTTTTCCCATCAGAACATTTATTTTTCCAACAGGACACCGAGTTCTCAAACAAATGAAGGCTTGCACAAGAAATCGTCTGCCTCAGTTTGGCAGCAAACAGAAAACAGGAATATTTTTCTTTATTCTAGAACCAAATTTTTGTGGCTAAATAGAGCCAAAAATATATCTCCCCCCCACTTCTCCCAGACACGAGACATCTCTGAATGCCGAAAGCAACTCTTCCCCGCCGCAAATGGACCAAATAAACCCAGCACGAGACTGGTGCTTAGTAGAAACAGATGCACCTCTAATGCTGTCATCTACAGCAAGCTGCGTCTGCAAACTGATCTTTTATTAATGTATTTATATAGAAGAGAAAGCTGCAGAGGGTGTGCGAACCCCACTGCCGGGAGCAGGACGCCTGATTGCCCCAGGTCCACAGGCTGTGTTACGGCTTGCAGAGGCCATCGCCGTGGGGTTGCCGGCCACCCCCCAGGGCTCAGCCTTAAAGGCAGGCAAATTTCTTTCCTGCACCAGCATTTAGCCCAGTGCCTGGTCCTCCCTGAGCGGCAGGAGGGGACCCAGGGTGATACGGGTTCATCGGCTTGTGGGTTGATGTCGTGGGTTGTTTTGCCGGGGGTTTCAGTGTGTGCCGAGGCCAGGATGTGCTGGGTGCCGGCTGCAGCAAGCAGGGGAGCTGCAGGAGGAGAAGGAGTCATGGTTAATTGTTTGCTGAGAGCTGGGACAGATGGGGTTTTGAGCCTTGGGGGATCTGCTGAAGGGAAGGCAGGGCAGGGTGAGTCCCTGAGCTGCTCACAAGCATTCAGCAGTGCCTTGTAGTCTGGGCAGGAATTAGGAAAGACAGCCCTGGCCTCAATTCCCCCCAAACCCCACACACGTGCCCCAGCCCAGGCCAGCATCCCCTCACCTTTGACACCAAAGGTTTCCTTCTGGGGCCAAGACAGCGGTGTGAGTTGCCCTACCTTTGCTAGGAGCTGCAGATGGACAGCCTGGAGCCTGCCCTCACTCTCTGGGGTCACTGTGCAGGACACAAAGCAACGTCAGTCCCAAATCCCCATGTCACATGCACCCCATCCCCACTCCAGCTGGACCACCACCGGCTCTGCTGCCTTTTCTGTCCCTACGAGACACTCGGCATCCAGGCAGCGGGTGGGAGGCCACAGAGGAAGGGCTGAATGTACCCTCACCTGGGAACTGAGCTGCTATTGAAAGTGATGGAAAAATGGGCTTTTCCCTTCCAATGGTCGTTTGGGCTCTAATTTCCTTCCCCCAGAGTGAGACACTTTTCTAGCACCTTCACAGCCTCACCAGTAGGCAAAAAGAGACCTGGGTGAAATCCTGGGTGAAACAGGAAGAAACCACCATTAAAAACCAGCATTCAAATGTGGGGTCTGTGAGGATGGCAGAAAGGCAAAGGCCAGGCTTTTTACCCCAAGCTAGCACTTTATTTCCACAGTTTCCCCAAGGCTGCATCTATCCCAGATAACTGCTACATCCCACCTGGCTTTTACTCCGAAGCAGTGTTATGTGGCGCCAGGGTCAGAGCCAGCCTCTCCTCTGGTCTCTTCCTCTCCCTCGGGATGCCTGGGGACAGAGAAGATGGGGTGAGCTGTGGGAGTGGTGCCAACTGCAGCCCTTTCTAAATGAAAGCAATAACTTGCTGCAAGCTTTGCATCGAAGGGGCTGAGCCCTCGGTAACAACAAAAACCTCCTTTTCCCCATGTCCCCCCCAGGCTCTTCAAAGCAGTGTGCAGCAGGTGGCGGTAAATATCCCTTGCAGGGGGACCAAGCACCTCAGCTCAAGTCTCACAAGGAATTCCTGCAGCACAGTTTAGCCTGGATTATGCTGGTTTTATCCAACAATTCTTTTTTTCTTTTTTGCTAGGAAATAAATAAATCATGCAAGTCTTCTGTCACCCACTCTCTCCACCAGCTGTCCCTTTATCACGGCCCATCCTTCCCCTGGGCTTTGGAACTGGGTCAGTGAGCAACATCCAGCAGTGGTTGCTTCCCACTGAAATTCATAGAAAGCAGATATGGCCCCTGGGTGCTTTTGAGTGGCCCAGCTTTGCCTTTTCGGCACAAGTCTCAGCCAGCCCGGAGTGGGTGGCCAGAGGAGCAGGCGATGCCCAAGCACAACCCTCAAAGGGACCCAGGGCTCTGCCAGCAACACTTTCCTGCATCCCTCTGCCTTGCCAGTGCTCATGGCTTTGCATCTTCGCTACCTGGTAGGGACTGGATGTCTTTGAACATCTATCCCCTGCCAAACTTGGCTGAAATAAGCCAGCAGGCTCGAAAGCCATCTGGGGGAGCAGCCACATGCGTGTGTGCATGTACACACACACAGAGCGCGATCGCACAGTACTTATAGCCTGTGGAAACCAGGCAAAAGAGGGAGCAGCTTTGCCCTGTGATTCTCGCCCTTGCTCTGCTTGCAGTATTATTCTCTGCCTGGTTACACCTGATGGTAAAAGGGAATTTGTGCTCAATGGCTTGGGGACCGGGTCTCGGGACAGAGCTTGTCTCATCCTAGGGAACATGGCTGAAACAAGTCCAGGAACCTCCTTAAGCTGCCAAAGGAGCCCTGCCGAGACCAGAGAGGTGGGTAAAACCCGTCCCCACCTCCAGATACCCAGCTGGCTTTTCCACTTCTGAAGCACAGCTCCTTTTCAGTGCTAGAATTTGGGGTCACTTTCAATAACTTGCTCAAAAATCAGAAGAAAAAGCTGGAGACGCTCTCTGAGTCACTGGCATGTTGTTACCAAGGACACTAAGGTTCCTGATTTTGAAGAAGAGATTAATTACATTCTACAAATAGACATTTTATCTGCATTGAGGAGCAGCAAGAGCTAGTTCTTTTAGTGTGTCTCATTATGTATCTGCAGGTAGTATTGTGACAGATGTAGGAATCCAGTCGTATTGTCACTTGGGTTTAATCATCAGCAAGCTGTCTTCCCTGGGTCAGCTTCTAGTGAGGATTTGTAATATTTACATAGCACTTGGGGCTGGCTTCTTTATTGCCGGTGTCTGTATTCACTCGTCAGTCTCTCATTATGCATGTGCCAGTATTAATTGCATTTAGAAATGAGATTCTAAAGGAGAAGTGAGAGCTATTTAGACCTCCATTCAGCTTGAAAGACAGCAGCCTTCTGTATGACAGCTCTCGAGATGTTCTTGTGCTCAGCTTTCTCTCCAGCTGAAAAGCAGGTGTTGGAGAGAGTTAGTGTCGGAGCCACTGTATCAGCACTGCCTTTTGTGCATGCCCAGACATTTATATAACCGACAGTATAATGACTCCGCAGAAGTGGCACAGAATTGACCCTTCTGGTACTGGATTCAAACACAGCAAGGTAGAGAGTGGATCTGCTCAGCTGCTATACAGATACAAGGGGGAAAGTGATGCTAAGCCTTATCTCCCGTGGAAAGAGGGGGGGTATTTTCTTGCTGGTGGGTTTGGGGGTTATTTACTGGCTTGGCTGTGCCTGCAGCACTTTGGAGCTGTGTTTGTGGCCTTGCTAATGTATTTAAAGTCATACAGAAATTCAGCTGACACTTGTCTGTTCATGCCTGCTGCGCGCTGATTGCTCCAGCCCAGAGATGCAGAGCTGTGTGCCGCTGCTGCCGGCTGCCAGCCGTGCCTGGGGGGTGGAAATGAGGAGGTCACGTCCTGTTTCCCGGAGGGGACTAAGCTGGAAGGTTAAATCCAGATGATGCCAAGCTACTGGCTCTGTTTTCCCCAGCCTGAGGTGCAGAGGGTCTGTTCTCGCCTTGCAGCACAGTGTGTGGGGTGCAACGAGGGTGTCCTTGTGGGGGGAGAGATTGGCACAGGCACAAAACGCTCCCTCTCTCCATGGCCCTGGCTCCCAGTCTTAGGAAAATAACCCCTCTGGGGCCTGGGGGATTCATGTCCAGCCTGTTGTAAGGGGGCTGAGAAAGCAGCAGTAAAGGCAAATCCACATATCTCTTCCCCAAAGCACCTCCTTTGCTTTGCCATAGTCCAGCCCTGCCCCACTAAGCCCCCGACTCCATCCCTCTCCAAGAGCTCTCCATGGAGGACATGTCCCCTCACAGACCTGGCTCTTCCCAGCAGGCTCTTTTGGGTGCTCCTGTACTCCCTTGGGTGCTCACTGCCCTGCATCCCGCCGTGCTAGACCAGCACTGAGAGCAAACCCTGGGCTCCGGGCCAGCGGCATCTCTACCTCCCCAAACTCACATCTCCCTCAGGAGCAGGCGGTGAACAGCTCCTGCCAGGAAGGGACCAGAGGGGAAGAACGTGAGAAAGGCAAACAGAGCAGACATCTGTAACCAGCCCTGGCCCCCGGCCAGGACCTTCTCTTTAAATATCACATAAAACAAAGAATAAATCACTGCTTGTTGAGGAAACCCAAGCACCGAAGCCCAAGGAGTCCCCCTTGACCTTCCTGTCCCTTGACGGGGAGGTTAGTCCAGGGTAGCGTTTCAGTTTGCTTTTCACCTCCAGCAAGAGGCGGATAGCAGACCCCACAGTCGGGCTGTTAGGAGGAAACCCATCAAGCCTCTCCTTTCAAGACAGTGGCAGCCAGCTCCAGGAGCCAACCCTAACCCCACGGACCCACGGCTGAGCCCCCCAGCCCTGCGAGTGTGGATCAAGGACAACCCACGCTGTCCCTGGCAGCTCCAAGGCATATAAATAGAAGACAGGACGTGAAGGAGGTCAAGTGAGCAGGGGATTTCACATAATCTGATCTTGCCTGTGCTGTTCATTTGTGTCCTTTGCCAGGACGCACGCTCTGCATCACACACGGGGATGTCAGAGCCGGAGGGACGTTCCTGCGCTGAGGCAGCTTTATCCCTTGGAACATGTGGGCTCCTGTCTTTTTCTTCACTGTGAGCTGGTTTTCAGGGATGTCTTTAATCCAGGGGTCATCCAGACCAGTGCACATATGGAGAATCCTGGTCTATGTTGCTGTATGGAGTCCTGGTGCCTACCCACCCTGAGCCTGGTCCTCTAACTCAGCAAAATCCAGTTGGATCAAAACCGGCTTGAGGCTCTGGTGCCTCAGGTTGGTTTGTGGTCTGGAGGATGCTGCCTGCCCTCCACCATGCCCATCGGAAGCCTTGGTCTGTTCTGCCTTTGTTGCCTGTCCCACTTCTCCCCAGTCCCTGGCCAGCAGCACGTTTTTCTCTTGCTTCTGCTACTTCTCTTTTCCAAAATACAAAAGGCTGGAGACAAATTCTCTCCTGGTATAAAGCTGTCAGTGGAACTGCTCTGATTTATGCCAGCACAGAGCAAGGTGAGTAGATGAATGTCCAAAATAGAGCAAGTAGAAAAACTGTTAATAGCCACTGGTCTTTAATGGTTAGAGCAATTAATCACCAAAAGAACTAATCTAGCAGCCTATGGCTTCTCCCTTGGCTGGTGTCTTTGCATCCGGACCCAGTGCCTGTCTGAAAGCTGCGGCAGTGCTCGGAGGAAGCTTCTCCCAGCCATCCAGCCGTGAGTCTCCCTCATGCTCCCCGGGGCCCTGCGCCATGCCGGGGAGCCCTTGTGCTGAGTCCAGCCTCAAGCTGCCGGTGCCGGCGCCAGGCTCACTCTCCCCACGCTGCATTGCTGTCTCACCAGCTGCACATTGATGATGATGGTGGTGATGATGGCAGGCAGGTGCAAGGTCTAACCAGGCTGTGGGGCCCCCGTTTAGCCGTGGTGGAAGGGCTGGTGATCCTGCCATGAGTGGAGATAGCCAGGGCAGCCCCAGTGTCCCTCCCAACCCCAAATTTTCACCTCCAAGCTCCATCCTGCCTCCTCCTGCAAGGTTTTGTGCTTTCCCACTGTTTGCTCCTAACAGCAAGGACATGGTGGCTGAGCCACAAACCAGTCCTGCAGCCCAGACACCTTCTCCCACACTTGCATGCTTTGCTTGCTCCTAACAGGGTACCGAGCCAGCTGCAAAGCTGTCCCCGCTCCCCTGCCCCGGCCACCCTGAAGGCAACTCATGCCTGCTCCCACGGGCAGGGCTTCTGCTGTGGCTGGAGCTGCCTCCCCAAGGCAGGGGCCCTGGCCTGCCCACACGCTGCCAGCATCGGTGCCATCACTCCAGGTGACCCGTCCCCCAGCCACGTACCTGCCCTGTGTGCAGGCAGCGCTGCCCGCTCGCCCGGCAGCTTCCCAAGGGACGGACCTGCAGGCTGCCAGCTCTGCCAGCCTCGCCAGCCACCCCCATAGCCCCTGCCCAGAGACAGTTCCCACCTCTGCAGTGAGCCCATGTTTGCTCAGGCACTTAATGAGTCCTTAATTTAGCTGGTGCTGCAGGTAGCACGGGGAGGGCTGGGGGCATGCAGGCCAGGAGATGCCTTCCCTGCTTCGAGTCTTGTTTCTCCCTCCCTGACTTAATTGGTTCATTAAGTGCCAATTTGACCTCCCCACTTTCAGATGTCTCCAGTCTCCACTGGTAAATAGATTTGTGCGTCTCCAGCGGAAACCTCCTCAAGCTGAGCCTGGCGTTGGAGCAGGCGGCTGCACAGCAAGTGAGGGTGATGCTCGGCCACGCTGTGAGCGTGGCCCCGCTGCCGCCAAGCTGAAGCCAAGCGAGTGCTGAACAGGAACAAAACTCCCTCCCAAAAGACACGGGGAGCTGCAGGTAGTGGAAGCCGCAGCCGCCGGCACCGTGCCCGTGGCGCAGCAGGGATGCACCGAGCAGGAGGTGATCCGGCGCTCCGGTCGCGGCTTTGTCATTGCCTTGATGCGGGACTGCAGCAAGTCCCTTCCCATCTGCTCCCTGCCATTGCCTCGGAGCCAGGACGTGTGTGAGTGTGCGCGAGTGAGCGTGCGCGTGGGCACGGAGCACACTGCAACAGGGCCGTGGCTGCAGGCTGGCGGCTGCTGGCTCTTCTGAGAGCCAACATTTAGCTGATGCTCTCAAGCGTCCCCCGTACCCTCACGCTCCTCCTATCTCCCAGCACTCCAGGGATGGAGCGGGACCTCCCCGGGGCTATTTTATGCCAGATGAAGATTTGCCAGCTGGGTGTTGCTGTGTGTCGTTGGCAGCCTGGTGATGTCCCCACGGCCGAGAGCACTGCTCAATCTCCTCCCCAGCCAAGGCATGAAGACAAACAGGCAGCCAGGCTGCTTGCCTGAATGGATGGATAGCAGGGTGCTGGACTGCTCCATTTGGGAAACACCTTGATCAGTGCACATAAAAGCATCCCAGTTCAGCCCTGTCCCTTTGCATCAGAAAGACAGGGGACCAATCCTGCATTTGCTCCTTGTTCTCACTGGTGCAACGGGGAGGAGGTGACAGCACATCACAGAATGCTTCCCTCTGCCCACCACAAGGGAATGTCTCCTGGTGTCACCCAGAGGACCTCAACTAGAAGGGAACCAAATATCTCCAAGGATGGGTCTTGGGCTGAGTAGCAAGGTCTTCCACCCCAGGACCACCCCTCACCCTCCTGTCCTTGGCCCCAGGGCCCCGAGGGACGGGAAGGGGACGGGAGAGGACGTACGGTTCGACTTTGTTGAAGAAGCGGCGCCGCAGCATCATGACCAGCGTGCCGAGGAGCAGGACGGTAGTGCACATGGCGCTTCCTCCATCACCACGCAGTGCTGCCAGCCCCTCGCGTCCCTCCTGGAGGCACTGCTCGGCCCGGGGCTGGCACCCCTGCCCGGCTGGTCTGGCACCCCAGCTGGTGTGTGCCTCTCCCCAGCAGTCACCTGAAGGCTCTCAGGGCTGGTTTTAGGAGGAATTAGGGCAGGATCAGATGTAATTAAGAGGCAACAAATGAGGACGCTCTCCTCTAACCTTCGGATGGGAGGGAGCCGAGCGGCTGGTCCGTGACCCCTTGAGCACTTAATTGGTTTTGGCATGTGGTGCTCCCGCCCCAGCTGGCCCCCGGCCCTGCACCTCGGCCGGGTGGGCACTGGGGGTGATGTGTGATGGACCAAGCCCGTTCCCACCCCATGCACCCCATGGCTCCCCCAGCCCATCTTCCTGCCCCCACCAGCCCCATCACCACCAGGGCTGGGTGTTCCCCTCTGCTCCCCCCTTTACCATGTGCATCCCTCCCCTCTTTGCCCACCTTCCTGCCGCTCCTCCCTTTCCCTCCAGCTCCTGTAGCCCTCCTCCTGCCGGACCTGCCTCAACCCACTCCCCCCTTCCCATCTCCGTAATCTGACAGGCTCAGACCTGCCTGTAATTCCCCATGGACGCATCTCAGCCAGCGGATCCCGAGACCTTGTCTGCATCCTCCCCTCATGCGGGCTGGGTTTGCCTCCGCCTCCCCGCTCTCCCATCGCTCAGCAGCACGCACACCTCTCCCCACAGCATGGCTCTGGCCCCACAGTCTCCCCCCAGACGTCTGTGCCCATTTCCATTGTCTTGCCAGGGAAGCCTTTGCCTCCCCTATAAGCTCCTTAGATGTCCTGGTCCACGGGCAATGAAGTGCCTTCACACACCTTGTCCCAGCTCAGCCCTTCGCAATGCAAAACATGTCTTCTGGAGTTGAGTGACTTTGTGGGTTTAGGTTACAGAGAACAACTGGGAAAGAAACCTCTGTAAGAGAGAGGGCAAGGCAGCTCTGTGGCGGTCCTTTGCACGTTCACATGCACGCCAGTGAACACACACACGTAGGGTTTAATGGTACATGAAGGTCCTGACATGGAGAAGACCCCCAGAGCAGGCAGGGAGCCATGGGCACTGGCTTCCCGGGCAGCTGTGGGTCAGTGCCTCTGTGGGTTTTTGTCCCCACATGGGTTTTTGCCCCCCGGTTGGTTTTTGCCATGAGGGACCTCGGGTGAATGCTCTGTGCTGCCCATACCCCCAGTGCTGCCTGCCCCACACTGAGCCACGAAGACCCTTGGGGGTCTAATGCTGGTGCTCACCAAAGTCAGGACGTGTCTCCATTCGGGGCCATGCCCAGGCGGCTGCACACAACCCTGTGGGTTGGTCTTATGCCATGCCCCGGCTCCATTTTGGCCCTGGGGCACAAACGGGCTGACGTGGGACAGATGCTGGCTGCAGCACGACAGCTGGGAAAAGCCCCATGCTGAGCATTCCCATAAATCAGCTAGAAAGCAGCTTCCCCCTGCAAAAGGATTTTGAAACCAGAACCGAATGAAGCAACCTAGATCGGTCCAGGTTCAATGACTGGTTGAGTCTGAAAGAGAAAGCAAAGCAGAGCTTTCCAGGAAGCCTGGCTTTCCATCCCCATCCAGCCGGGGCTGGAGATGCCCCCCAAATCCAGCCATGGCAGAGGCCTGGGACAGCTGTGGTTAATGCCCTCTTGGTGGACATGTCCTCTCAAAGTGCTCTAGACCCTAAAAACAACAGTCACGAGCAGCACTTGAAATGTCAGTAAAACCAAATCCCTGTAAGCCTGTCCAGTAAACAGTCCCCGTCCCTGAACTTGGGGGTCGGCTGGGGGCGGCGGGGATGGATCCGGCCTTGCTGCTGGCACCAGTGGGATGGGAAGCCTTTGGGAGGGCGGTGGAAGAAACATCTCAAGCATCTCCTGCAGCCAGATGAAAACGAGAGTGAGTAATTTCTTCCCGAGTGGAAGTCAGGCTGGAGGGTGAGGAGCTGCCTTACGCAAGGCACTGGGGAGCGCATGGGGTGGCCGAGCCCGACATCCCGGCCAGACGGGCTGGAGCACGCTGGGCCCCCAGGACCATGTTTCGGTACGTTGTGAAGTCATTGAAGCCAAATAAACAGCGGCTGCTGGCTGAGCTGGAGCCCAAGAGGCTGGAAGGACTTCCTTTTCCCTGGCAATAGGCAGCGTGGCTTTCATAATTCCTGGGAGGACATCGCTGCTTGCAAACCCTTCTCCCCTCGCCGAGACTCAGCCGGGCTGACAGCAGCAAGGTCCCCACTCTCACGCCCCACGTGCTGTCTGAGGCCCTGAGAAAGAGCAGCCGCAGGAGTTTGCTCCTTCATGGCCTTGTTTATAACCATACAGCCCTCCATAACCAAACAGAGGACCGTAACTTGGGCTGCTCCACCATGCCTCCACAGGCACGAGCCCTGGGTGCTCCCTGGGTGCAAAAAGGCACCCAGTGCAGGGGGCAATGCCTAAGTGCCGGTCCCTCCACTCGCTTGGCATTGGGTGACCTCACCAGCCAAAACTTGCCCCGCACGGGAGCATATCACTTCCAAACACTCTTGATTGACACCAAGAGATGCTCGGTTCAAAGGCAAGGTAATGTGAGCAGATTAGTTAATGCTTCTTGCCCTAGCCCTTGAGAGCAGGGCTGGAACGGCAAGGCAGACTTAATGGGTTTTGAAGGCTTTTCTTTTTAAGATATGAATCAATGAAGCTGTACAGGGAGCATGGATAATGTGATCGGAATAAGAAACAGGGCTTGTCTTTGAACCGGAGCGAGGTCCCTGACGGTGTTTACTTCATGTCCTGGCATCAAATGCAAGATGACATGAATATATTAGCTTGCTGGCTTTCCTGAGCAACCCCTGCCACGCTCAGACCAGCTTCAGGAAGGAAAAGAGCAGCAAAGAGAATCTGTTTGGAAGTGTCGACTTGTTTCCCAATAACCCTGTCATCCTCGCTTACCACTGAAGGACCCAGCTGTGACAAGGGCCGTGCTCCCGGGGTGGCAGCCGGTTCCTGCTGGTGGGGAGAGCTTGGCATGGAGGGGCAATGGGGAAGGTGGTGACACCGGAGGCTGTTCAGGGTCCAAGGAAGTTTAGCAGCCAGCTGATGCCTTGCCCATGCAGCCCCAGAGTGCCGGATCTGTCACCTGCTTCCTGAGTCTCTTGCTTCATCCCTCCCCGTTGCATCACAAGGTTTTGGTTTCCTCAAATCCCAGGGTGGGACTGGGGTTTTTTTGCAAAAGTTCCCAGGCTGAGACCAGGTTTGTCTGGGTGGGAAGTGCTCTCCAGGGCTGCCTTGGCAGCTTCTCCTCCTGCCCTGCCCTGCCTGCGAGCACCAGGCAGCACCCAGCCCTGCTCCCAGGGGCCCTCTCAGCTTCCCTTTGTTCCCCTGGATTTCCTAATCCTTGGGATTTTTAGGTTGTGTGGGTTGGTAGGGATTTTTTGGGGAAGGAGGTGGAAAGCTGACACAAGGTTTGAGAAGGTCACGGGGAGGCTGCGCTGCCCCCATCTCACCCACCCGCCGCCCCTCTACCTGCTGCTGCCGAGGGTCCTGCCTGGGTGTCTTCTTCCCGTGCTCCCTTCCCTGGCATCACCCCAGCGCTGCTGCTGTCCCGGTCCCCAAGCCGGCATCCCACACCATCCTGCTCCCACACGTGGGGGTGGCGAGCTGGAGGTCGGGGTGGCCTCAGGGGTTAGGGGTCCCCTTTGGGAGCTGGGGGCTCGGGGCAGGGTCCCACTGGGGGGTTTGCTTTGGTGGTACCGCAGACCTCGGTCTCTGTACAAAGCTGCATCTGTTGGACTTTGACCCCAGAGCAGACAAATCCTATTTCAATGGAAGAAGGAGAGCCTGGGCTGGTTTGGTTTAAACGCATTCCCCACCAGCTCCGGCAGCACCGCCTGAGGTCTGGTTTCAATCAGAGGAGGAGTGTCGGCCCCCCGGCTTTGCCCTGCACAAGCAGCCTGGGTTTCATTTCCCTGGGGCTGCCCAGGGTCAGGGAGGGAGACAGCAGCTCCCCGCACTGTCACCTCCCTTGCCCAGCTCTTCCCAGCAGTGCTGAGGACAGGGACCTGGGGGAATCCCAGTCTCTCGATACTACTGGTCTTTATGAGTCAGTTAGCAACTGAGCGTGCCAGCGACGCGGATGATGGCTGCGTGATTAAACTGGGATCCCACAACATCCTGCATGGGCTCATCACCCCCACGTGATGGAGATGCAGGCAGTGATGCAAGCCCAGCTGGATGCGGGGGGGTCCTGTTGGCTGTAGCCCCTTTTAACCCCCCCGGCATGTTGTCCTCCAGCCTGTTCCTGCAGTGACGGCTCGCAGGCCCCAGGTGCTGCAGGTGCAGAGCTGGAGCATTAGGATTGTGCACGGGTCTCCTGGGATCAGGGAAGCAGGGGGAAGGAAACCTGCAATAAGTACAGAGCATTTATATAGGCTTTAGGCTAAATCCTTCCCTCCGCGGGTAGCAGGCACTGCAAAGCCGTTTCCTAAAGTCTTGTTATTCCTTTTCAGATCAGGACTTTGCAGTTGGCAGCAGGGCTGGATTAGGAAGGGGGAGAGAAAGAGGCCTTGCATGCTGGGGGCAATGCGGGGTCAGCCGGGCTGGCAACCAGGGGCTTCATTTCAGCAGTGTTCAGGGTGACAAGTCCAACATCTCCGGGTGAGATAGCGCAGCAGCCCGGAGCAGCTCCGGGAGGAGGACGAAGTAGGAACATCCAACCTGGCACACACGTGTGTCCTGCAATAGCCCTCAGCCACGTCGGTGGGAGCAAAAAAGACAACGAGCCCTACCAGCATCTTCCACCTCCCACCCTGTCCAGCTCAGAGGGAAAAGGGGCAGAGTGAGGGCTGCTCTTCTGGATGCCTTGGGCTTAACCACACTGGTGCCTTCAGCCTTATTTCACTTAAAATCCCAGGACTGCTCCTCTTCTGGCCAGGTTGGTATCTCGAGGGTCTGGAGAAGGGGTCCTCGCTGGACTCCCAGTATCACACCAGCATCATGGGCTTGGGGCAGCTCCAGCAGCTCCTTCCCAAAGCAATCCCCGAGGGAGTCTCTTCCTGGGGTCTCTTCCCGGGTCTCACCCCAACTAATGGTGTTTGTCAGAAGGTCCCAGGGAGCTGACTTTGCAGGAGACGCAAGAAGTCATCCGCTTTTCTCCGGGAACTGAATAACAAGGCTGTCCCCACGCACAAGGGAAGGTGGGCTCAGCCCCAAGGGTCTGGATTTGGGGTTTCCGCCTTCGCCCCAGAGACAGTGGAGGAGTCAAGGGTGGGGATCTGCCATCATCCACATCCCACACGCTGTGGAGCTGAAGTCTCGGGTTTTTTTGCCTTCACCTCCTACTCGAGGATCGGGAGCCAAGTACATTTCTCATTGCACCCAGCGCACAGGGAGGAGGAGAGGCAATGTGGGAGGGCACGGGGGGAGTGGGAGAAGCCGTCTGCAGGCGGGTGCAGACCCCGCAGGAACACAGCACACCACGAACAAAGGCTCAGAGGGCCTGGAAACCCGTCCTCACCCCCTGCGGCTGTGCAAATGGAGGGCGGCTTGAACAGAGTTGATGTCTCCCTGCCGTGCAGAAGCTGCGGGAGGAGCGGGCTCGGGCTCGGCAGGGACGGGGCCCCGCTGGCAAGGCTGGCAAGGCAGTGCCACCCCATCACGGGAAACGGGTCCGTGGGAAGGAGGTGGAAAGCAGGAGGGCTGTGATGCTCGATTGGAGAGGGGAGAGGGATCAGGGTGTTGAAATGAATTGGGATCTGAGAGAGATGGAGTGATTTCTTCCATATCGATTACCCAGGCTGACGCCATCTCAGCCTTCCCACTGGCTGTGGGGACCAAGTCCTCTGTCCCCATCCCTGAGCCCCATGGCCCTGGGCCAACCTGCCATGGCAGCGGGCACTGTGCTGAGCTCCCCTTTGAGACAGCAGGCAGCAACCTTGGGCTGGGCAAGGCAAGCAAATGCCATCCCAGCCCTCCCATCCGCACAGCACCTTGCACCAAAGGGACTGGGGGGGTCACCCGAGTCACTATGGGGCCGTACAGACTGGCAGGGCGATGCTGCCTGCCTGCCTGCCAGTGCAATCCCCAGCTGGGATTTTGCCGCAATGGTGTCAACGCAGCATCTTTCTCCTTCTGGAACAAGTTGCCTCCTAACCCTGAGCCCTCGAGAGCAATAGTCGCGGGAAACCATGGAAACGGGCGGCTGGCGCGTGACGGCGTGTGCCTGTGCTCCTGCCCCTGATTTATGTCTCACATCTGGGACGAGACGCAGAAGTTCAGGGCTGTTAGAGTTCATTTGGGATTTTGAGGCAGCGGAGCATCGCCGCCGCTTTACTCACCGTCTCCTGTTTGCAGAGTGGGATGGCACGTGGGAACGGGGCTGGGCTCCTGCCAGGGCCAGATGTGATGTCCCCAAAGAGGGAGGCAGAAACCTTGGAAAGGCTGGGGGATTTCTCACTTAACTTTTCTAATATGTTCTAATGTTTTAAATGAAGACTCTTGAGCCAAGACCCTTCGACTGCCGGTGCCAGGGAGCGAGGTGAAGCGCCCACTGCAGCCAGGCTCACCATGTAACCAGGTACCAAGCTGTGAGCCCGGTATTGACTAAGACCCAAGGTACGAAAGCTTCGAAGAGTCCTTTTCTTTAAACACACAGCAAGTAATAACTTAACCAATGCTCCACCTAGATTGTTGCCTGAGTGTTTGTATTTGTCAGAATTTGAGTTTTTTCCCCTTTTAAAAGTGTTAGTGCTGCATTGCAGTTTTGCTCTGGTTTTAAGCTGGGTCTAAGCGCAGTGCCTCTTCCCCTGCATTTTTAAGGGAGGGCGATAAACTTGGCCATGCCATCCTGGGTCCAGAGGGGTTTCTCTGCTGTGTGGTGGCCACCTGGGGACATTGTAGTTAATATTTGAGCTCGGGCTCATGGGTGCTAATCCCAGTGGCTAATGGACAGAAGGCAAATCCAAACTTTAAGCTGGCTGGTGAAAATCTGGTGATTTGGAAGCTGGTGGTGGTGTTATTGGGGACCTGAATGATGCCTGACCTCCAGCTGGGTAGGGCTGACCATGCTGCTGTGTTTGCACACTGGTGGGTTCAGCAGCTTGCAGGTGAGCCGAGCTCTGTCTCCCCGAGCCAAGAGGTTCATGGACACGTGGGGCTCCCGGTCTGTCCCAGCACAAATTTTGTGGGGGACCCACAGTGGGGGACCTGTGGGCAGCATCTTCTCCGCCAGCTCTCGTTAGATCTGCAAGAGCAAATTTGCTGATACCGCCGGTCTGGCTGCTGTTAACGGGGAGGTGGCCGAGGCTGGTTTGGAGGAGAAATACAGCAAAAAGCCTCGCCAGATCTGCAATAACAAAGCTCCAGCCCCCAAAGGGGCTCAGCCACCCCCCAGCCGCTGCCTGCCTGGGTGTCTAACCTCAGCCTGTCTGTCTGTCTGTCTGCCCTGCCAGGGTGCGCAGCGGGTGCGGGAGGCAGCTGTGCACACCAGGCTGCTTCTCTTGTCTCTGATCCCCCTCTGGGGGATTGTCGGTTATTACAAGTCTCTGTAGTATTTTCCTTCTCTCTGTGCAAATGGACTGTGCTGCGGGTTTAATATGCCGGTTTTTCTGGGAGCTGGAAATGGCATTTGGGTAAAAAACAGCCCAAAAGCACACACACGAAGGCAGCGGGAAGCCTGGCGTGGAGGTGTTCCCGCACTCCTCATCCCTGCCAAGACGCTACCAGGAGCGATGCAATTGCAGAACAACAATAATATATTCATTTCACGAGTGCCTTAACTCTGGATCCCTTTCAACTGGGTCCTGCCATGAGAAGGGAGAGCAAATTCTCATCATTAAAAAAGTCCCCGTGGGACAGACCGTGATCTCTTTGGGTGGCAGAGAGATGCTTGCTGGTGGGGGGGCCTCGTGCTCCCCTCTTGCCCTGACTCTCCGTGCAGCCCAAGAATCAGAGGCAAACAAGGGTCTGTCCTGCAAAATAAGGGAGTGCAGGGGGGGAGAGCCGAGGCATTGCTCAGCGCAGCCAGCGGTTGGGATAACTTTAACTCAGCACTTTTGATTCTGAATTTCCTCTGAGCTATTGACAAGTGCTGAAAATAAAAACTTCCAGTCCTACCTTCCCCCTGCCCCCCCAGCACCGTCCTGATGTTGCCCAGAACATCTCCCTCATCCCTCCCTTTCGGAGAGAAAAAAAAAAAGGGAAGGAGGGAGGAGTGGGAGAGAGGAGGAGAGAGGGAGAAAGTGAGCTCACGTTCACACGTTGGTAAAGAGGCTGGTCTTGCAATGCCTTTGAATATTTTACTTTTAGGCAGTTCCCCATCAGTCAGCCACACACATCCGAGGCGAGCTGAAGCTAACTACAGCCATGGACAGCACTAGGAGATCTGAAATCTAATCGCATGCATCATACCTCCAGGATATTTTTTTAAATTACATATATAAACACGCCGACAGGCAGCCGTGCTCGCACACACACATATACATCCACACGTCGGCAGAGCCGCCAGCACCCGCACGGCCGCTGAGCAAACACCTTGTCTCTTCTCGCAGGATATACCCGCTCACACACATCTCTCTTCATCTCCTCCTGGCTTCCCGGAGGATCGTGCCGGCTGTTTTTCATGGAGAAAGTCCAGGGAGAAATGGAGATTGAGAGATGGGAAAGAAGTGAAGAGATTTCAGACGCAGAAAAAAAGGTTATTCAAGAGACATGGAGCAGAGTATATGCAAACTGCGAGGACGTTGGGGTCTCCATACTTATCAGGTATTTAAAAAACAAACAAAAAAAGGAGGCAGCAAATCCAACTAAATCTCTTTATAGCTGAGAAAGAGGCAGAACAATATATATAACTGAACTGAAATGAATGACAGCGAGTGGGGAGCTGGCTGGGTGTATTCGCTGGCTGGGAGCAGGGAGGGTTTCACAGCACTCCTCTGATTTCCACACCTTTGAGCCGGGTGGCGGCAGTGGGGAGAGCGGGGGGAGCCTTGCCAGGGACTTTGGGGGAAGCTGCTTCCCTCGCAAAGGTCACCTTAGCCCGTGGACGGAGCTGGGGGGGTGGCGGAGGCGGTGGGAGAGCGGCACCGGGCTTGGGTGGGTTGGGGGTATTTTTTTTTTACAACATCCCCCCCCCCCCCCCAGTTAGCTGCGTGCGGATGGCATCGATACGTAGCAGGCTGGCGGGTGAAATAATGCAAGTTGGGAGCCAAGATAAAACCCAAGCAGGTGTGTCTCCGAGGGCACCATCTGTCCCTCCGGCGGCAGCGTCGGCGGGAAGGAGAGCGCTGAAGTTGGCGGTGGAAGGGGAGTGTGGGGGGCACAGGCAGGAGAGGGGGGCAGCGGGGGGGGCAAGGACCCAGCCGCCCTGGGAGCGGGGTGCGGAGCATCGCCCGACGGCGTGGGGCTGTGCGGCAGAGACGGGCAGCTCATAAGCCCCGTGTCTGCGCCTGAAACCAAAACAGGGGAGATGCTCTTGAGGTGGGGAACAGAGGCAGGTGGGTTTTCTTGCGTTGTCTGCGGGGGGCAACCCTTGTCCGGGTACCCCGGGAAAGCGCTGAGCGGGAATCCCATGGGGTCCTGCGGGTGCCAGGAGTTTGGGGTATCAGTGGGGTGCAGCACCAGCAAGCCGTTTCCCTTATTTAAGAGGGGAGAGGAGGACAGGCAGGGCGAGGAGAGGGGCAGGCGAGATGCCTGCACTGACCTGTCGGCAAACAGCAAAGATGCTCTCCGGAGAGACAAAGCTCCCACCACACATCCCGGGGACCAGCAAGGCAGGGATCTCCCTGGTCAGGCTCCCGCCTGGACCCAACCCCGGGCACCCCAGATAGGAGACAGGAGACTGGGTTGTGTCCTTCCCGTTTTGCTCCTGCAGCAGGGAACTGTGGGTGCTCGGAGAACCCCTTGGATGGATGCTCTGTTTATTGATAATCATCCAAAAGTTTTCCAAGAGGCTGAGAGCTAACGCCCCGAGCCCGCGGGATCTGCAGAGAGCAGAGGCTCCCCAGACGTGCGGTAAGCAGAGCTGGTTCCCCTCCAGGCTCGCTGCCAGCACTGCAACTGGATTTTCCTAGCAAGACCCCACCGCAGAGAATCCAAAATGACATTTGAGTCCCCTATTTGCCTCCTTCTCAAACGTTTCCTTCTCTCAGAGCCAGCTGACGGCTGAGCCCATTCCCTCACAGCCCCCGCTCCATGTAGCTGCCCGGGGCGGTCTGGAGGTGCGACAGCCCCACGGCTGGGGACACCAAACCCACCTGGGCTGGGTTTGAAGCCTGCACACAGCGGAGGTCTGGGGGATGCAAAATTGTCCTTTTCCCCATCCCATGAGCTTTAGCACGGGGCTTGGCCAGCAGCCATGCATGACCAGCTCCTTGCCCAGCACCCAGGTCATGCCATGGCCCCATCCGCAAGCGCAGCTGGGTGCCCCCCTGCCTGTGAGCACAGGGAGGGTGGCCGGGTGCCCGTGGCTGGCACCACGGGACTCGTGGCAATGCCACGGGGGATTCACCCAGAGCAGTTCATTGCTTTTGGTGTCCCTGTGTGCAGTCGGGCTCGGAGCAGGGCTGGGGACGAGGGGCAGCGAGGTGCGGCAGAAGGGACCGTGTGGCTGAGCTCTGGTCCTGACTCAAACTTTCCCAGTAGAAGTTTCTGGTCCAGTTTTTTCTTTTTTCCAGGGACAGTTGTGGCACCGTGGTGAGGGCTTTTCCCCCGCTGTGCCAACAGGGCAGGACTGAGCTGGCTCCTAGGGTGAACCCTGGCTCCTTGGGAGCCTTTACATGCTTGGCCATGGCACATGCCCCGGCACGTCCCAGCCAAACCCCCCACCCGCTCCCTCAGCCAGAGCTTCCCTGGGATGCTTAAAGTGAGGTCTGGACTTTTGGTGCATGTCCCCGGGGATGGCGGTGTAATTTGGGAGAGCTACCATCCCCTCCAACAGCCCCGGCTGGAGCAGTGCACCTTGCCTGCATCCCGGTGCCATGGCTCTGGTGGCCAAGCTGCCCCCCCAGCACCAAACCCCATCCCCAAAGAGGGCTTCGTGCTGCTGCCCTGAGCCCCGCTCCCCCCGCACCGAGCTCCGACGAGCCCAACCTGAGCTCCCCAGGGAAGCTCGCACCTGGTGAAAGCAGGGCAGACCTGGCCGGGGTTGGGAGCACCGGCAGCCGCCGCTCTCCCGGCTGCGTTTCCCAGCTGGCATCAGCCGCCGGGAGAAGTGGGTCATGCGTGGAGGCCGCCGGGAGCCCGGGCGGCGCGGGCAGGCGGCAGCTGCTTCCCAAGACATGATTCAGCAGCTCCAGAGGTCGGGGCTGGGGAGAGGACGGTGAGCAACCGCCGGTACGGTGCGAGCTGACCTGCCCAGCACGCTTTTGGGTGCACGCACATGCAATGTGCCGGGGGCTGAGAGCTGCCCCGGCCAGGCTCCGTGCTTCACTGGTACAGGGCTGGTGTTGCTCATCGTCTTGCTAGGGAAACTGAGGCAGAAAGTGATGTGCACAAGGGTGGCCGGGCAGAGGGAAGGGTGATGCACGGCTCTAGGCCCCCCCTTTGGTGCAACCCCGCTGTGCAGACTGGTAAAAGCAGGCAGATCTGTTAGCAGCCACATTTCTGTCGTCGGGGTTGCGACCGGGGAGTTGCCTGTGTCTGGTGGCAGCGGGTTTCTCCATGCTTTCCTGCTCCATTCCCTCTCTGTCCCTTTGGAGCTGCTGAGGGCAGGGAATGCCTTTTTCCCATGTGGGAAGGGCTGGGGGTTTGCAGCACCTCTGGAAATAAAGGGTCGAAATGAATCTGGGGCCTGATTCTGTGCCCTGAGGGCAGAGGCAAGGGGGCAGCGATGCCCACCCAAACGGCAGCGATGGGGAGGGCTGCAGTGCCGGCGTTCTGCAGGAACCCAGTCCGGCTCCCCCTGCCCCTCCTTCAGCCCCTGCCCAGCAACCTCCCCCTCCACCCCCAGCCTTCCATGCTTTGCAGATAGGGAAACTGAGGCACAGAACTAGGCATCAGTTCCCAGCCCTCGTGGCTGCTGCTAGTGCTTGAAGCCATAATAAACCCCTGCAGTCCTGCCAGCAGCCCAGTGGAGTCCTGATCTCGCAGGGCCTCTGGGCTCCCAGGGGACATAAACACGAATAATGGGGACTTCTGGCTGAGCAGCCAGCAGATCATGGGAATCTGCGCTGTGTGGTTACAACTATGTCGCTAATTGACAATTTCCTCGGTGGGGGAGCCTCACGCAGGAGGAAGCACAGTCTCCTCGCCATGCTCATCTTCCTCCTGGGGAGCTCAGGGGCCTCTGCAGGCTCCGTCTCACAGCTGCTGCTTTAACCCTTGCTGGAGCTGGAGCTGGAGCTGGAGCTGGAGCCTCGACCTGCACATCTGGGGCCGTGAGTGCCAGCTGGGTCACTCCCAAGCGGACATGCCGGCCAACACAGCTGGGAGCCCTGGGCTGCAGCTTACCCGTAGCCTCCCCATGCCCCTGGGCTCGTTGCTGTGCCTCAGTTTCCCCATCTGTAATTTAGGAATCACTCCTTTTTGAAAAACACCCCTCACTAGAGAGCTCGCAGCAGGGGAGCCCAGGCGTGCGAGGGGAGCAGGGCAGCCTTCAGCAGCTCTGGCATCTGCATTAGCCCTCGCTGTGCGGCACAAGAGCCCTTTGAGCATGCGGCCGTCGCTCCCCAAGCACCCCCCTTTCTCTAACGCCCTCGCAATGGTTTATTGCCAATACCCCGCTCTCCAAGACCGTGCTGGGGGATGCAAGCACCCGCGTGGCTCAGCCCACCCGCTGCTCACCCACCACGGCACTCAGGGGCTGAGAGCACCCAGGCGAGCAGGGGTGAGCATCAGCGGGGGCTCGGGTCCCTCGCTCCTTTGAAGACCCCGACTAAGCCAGGGATGCCAGGGCTAAAACCGCAGACTATCCTGACCATCACATGCGTTCGCTCCCACACCCACACACGTACCGCGGTCACAGATGTGGGACCACAAAACTTAATGGATCCCATCAGGGGATAAAAGCCAGGGATAGTTTCTATTAGCTCCCAGGCAAATCCACACCAAATGTTAATGCCGTGCCAAGCACAGGCAATGAAACCTGCCACAGCCACTGCAGGCTGTGCCGTGTCTGTGGGGTTTCTCCACCACTGTTCCCTGCATCTCTGCTCCAGACCCACCAGCTTTCCAAATTTCCAAAATTGTTACCTTCTCCATCACTCCTGATGTGCTCTCTCCCTCTCAGGAGGTGTAGGAGGGGAAGCAAAAGGATTGCCAATGCAGAATCAGGCCCACAGATTTCAACAGCTGCTTAGTCTGAGCTAACACACCTGGGTTCAGACAGTCGCAAAGAGCTTTGAAATGTAAAAGCACTCCTTGGATGCTAGACATTATTGTAAGTTTTAGGTCAAAATAGCAAAGCGCCTGAGTAAGGAATCTGGCTGTGCAGAAAACCCTTTTTTTTCAGCTGAATCTAAAAAAATGGGTTGAATCCACCCAAAAATGGCATTTAAAGAATGATTTTGCAGCTACCCCCAAAGCCAACATATGTTTTGTGGAGGTGTCCATAGGGAAGGGGTCCATTCCTGGCTGCTGATGGGTAAATTTCAGAGCAAAGCAGCTCAGAGAGATCCCCTTGCTGCAATATCTTGCTTTGAAAAGGGCCCCAATGAAAAGACTGACACTCTGTGCGGTGATGTCCCTGTCCCACAGCTTGTCACACACTTGCAAATCATTGTGGTTAAGCTGGAGAGATGTTTTTCTGGAGACAAGGAGAGCCCGAGAGCAGCAGGACTCTGCTCTGCTGACGAGGACACGCATGAGGAACATTTTCCAAAACAACAGCCCCCTCCGTGAGCAGTGAAGGGGGCAAGGGGGGGGTTTAATAAGCTCTGTCTAGAAACGGCCCCTTTTCAAACAGCTGCGTTTTCTCCCTGATCGCAGCACCTGGAACCAGCCCTTGCGGCTGCTTCACAGCCAAGGCGGCTGTGCAGGGATCCCTGCGGCACGTCCCGCACCAGCCACAGCCTTGGGGCTGCCAGCAGCTCTTGGGGTGACCTGAGAAGAGCCTTTCCCATGTCCCCTGTCCCAGGGCTGCCCTCACATCACTTGCGAGCCACGCAGGGCTGAAAGATCCCACTCGACGCCCCGAGAGCCGCAAGGACATCCCTGGCCAAGGGAAGCAAAAGCACAGGGGGGTCGAACGCTCTCCCCGGATGGTTTCCCTGGCTGTGGCTGAGGAGATGCTGGATGTGTCGGTACCAGCCCTGAAAATCCCTCCCCCGGAGCAGGAGGCGAGGGCCAAGCCTCCACTCTGCTAACCAGCTCCATTAATGAGTCTGCTGCAGCGGAGCGGGGCTGTACCTCCGAACGCAGCTCGGCGAGCACCCGTCTGCGGAGTTTCAGCGCTCATTAAAGGCAGGGAAATGTCAGGACAGCCCTCACCAGGCTGGCAGGCTCTGAGCACGGCTGGGGAACGGGGAGTGCTGGCTGGCTGGCAATCCTGCTGGAGCGCAGCACCGGGGGCGAGCGGCCGGCAGAGCCGCTGGTAATGCCGAGCCGGGGCTGCTGGAAATCAGCACGGGAGCGTTGGAGAGAAGAGGCGGTGGTGGATGCTGGCAAAAATTGGGTTCCTGATTTTGCTGGATGGAGGGCAGGTTCTGGTGCAGGGACCACGTCCTTGTGAATCTGGGTTACCCCTTCTCCACCTGGCTGGGAGTCGTCTTCCCTGCTGTCCCTGGGGGTCGGGGACATGCAGCTGGGCTCCAGCAAGCTCCATCCTCACTATGCATCTGCTTTGGAGGCAAGAGTCACGTTTTAGCATCATTTCCTAATGCCCATGGACCCTGCTGAGCCACACTGACCCTGCTTGGCAGAGCTATAGGAAGGGTACCCGGTGCGGGGGGAGATGCTGGTGGTGGGGTGGAGGGGGCTGACGCGGCTCTCCCTGCGTGCTGCTTGCACCCAGCAGGCAAGGACGTGGGCAGGGACACATGTGTGGAGGATGAGGATGGTGCTGTGGATGAAGGCACTGAGCGAAGGGGATTGCAAGGGCCGTAGGAAACTGGAGTCTTGCGGGAAAGCCACTTTGGCACTGTTAATTCATTTATCTGATGAAAGCTGTCTTTACCCCTAGCCTAACAGCTCATCTATGCAGCCAACAGACTTTGGGCTGAATCCACATATGTGGTAGGGGAAGACAACAGCAATGAAGACTTGGAGGTGTGAGCCGTGCACACAAAAGCAAGCAGGATGTGCCCCTGGGGGTTGCTAGCTTGTGCCCAAATGTATTTGGCTGCATCTTTGCTGCTGGGTCCTCTCCCAGCCTCACTGGGGTGTCCTGGGCCCTCTGCCCTGGGGCTCTGCAGTGCCCGGGGCATCACAGCCTCCAAGCACAGCTCGGTGTTGTGCTGGAGTCTGCTCCCGAGGCTTTGCAGTGGGATGTGGGCTTCACCTGGAGGAAGGCCAGCTACACCTCTTCTCCCTCAGCTGTAGAAGAAGTTGAATTTAGCATCAATGTGTGGACCGAGGGCTTGGCCCTTCTCCCTCCAGCCCTCCCATGCTGGAGCTGGAGATGCTGCCCACCATCACCTCCACCCGTCCCTGAGCCCTCGGAGAGAGGACACAGAGCTGTGCTGCGGGGGCAAGCAGGCACCATCCTCTCCTTACTCCGATTAGATTTGCCTTTTTCTGTCTTTCTGGGTGGTGGCATTGACATGACCGAGACCTTTCTCACCTTGGGCTGGGAGCTGTAAACACAGGCAGCACCCAGCACGCCTGCCCCAGCCTGAAAATAGGATGATAGACTACAGGTGGCTGGGAGGAGCAGGGGGAACGTGCAGGCGAAGCGGTGAGGCAGCCCTCAGCATAATAAATAGCAGCACCACACACCACCTGCCTACCCATTATCAGCTGCTTTGTAGGCACCCGAGCAGAAAGGAGTTGGAAGGAGGGGTTTGAAAAGGGACGCAGAGAGACTCCAGGCTGCGTTAGAGAGAGTTTCTCCCACGTAGAGGGACGAGGCGAGAGAAAACATGAAAGCATTGGTAGGAAAATCTAGCAAAAAAAAAAAAAAAGTCTACAAGTTCTGGCTGGGGGTTCAGTTGAAGCCTCCCAGCAGCTTCGAGGGCTCACTAGCATTTTTTCCCTGCAGCTTGCAAACAGGGTAAGTGAAGCATCAAGGGTTTAGGTGCTCAGGGAGACCAAGTGAGCAGCACCCAGGTGTCCTTTTTCCAGCTGGGGAAGGAAGGAGATGGCTGGGCTTGAAGATTTCCTCTGTGCAGGGTTTGCTCTGTAGGGTCTGGGTAGAGGGAGAACGATGGGGGAGATGGGAGGAGAAGTGGCGTCTCTCCTCCCAAACAGAAAACATGTTCCCAGTGACTGTAGTGGTTTTGCACCTTAATTATTTCCTTTGGCTCTGCTACTGGGAATGGTTGTGTCCTTAAAGTTGTTAAAAGGGCAAGAGAGAGAGGAAAAGCAATCCTGACATCCTGTCCATTGGGTCCAGATGTAGCTCGCAGAGTGCAAATTAGTGGGTGCAGAATGGAATCACTTAAAAAGAAATTTAATGAGATCGGTATGCAGGCATCTGGTTCCTATCAATCATAATTTTGTGTGATATGCAATGGTAAATATCATCTTTTTAATGACTCCGATGAAGAATAAGAGCCCAAAACACACACACACAATGAGCCAACAAAATTCCAGAGCCTGAGATGTTTGAATTCTCAAAAAATGTTCTGTAGATGGAAAAACCCCAACTGACACCTCTTCTAATTCACTATTGTTTGAATTATTTTATTTCTTCCTTTATTTTTTCTCCTTTCCTCTGGTTATATTTAACCTTTGTGTTAAATTAATCTTCTCTGTTTATTAACAACTACCACTGACTGAGCCTCCTTCCCTCTTTTTCTTGGTTCGACAAGTCAAATATTTGCTCTAGGCCAGAAGTTCTTGCCGCAGGCGCCTGCCTTTCTCCAGCCCTGCAGAGAGACACTGGCCAAGGAGAGACAGCTGCAGGTCTCTGGCCCGCCATGGATTTGCTTTTCCACTTGAAGCAAAGATGGTTTGAGCTCCCCTGTTTCAATTCTCCATGGATGAAAGTGAGCAGACAGCACATGGGGTTGAGTATGTGAGCGGGGGCTTTGCTGGTTTTACATCCCTCCAGCACCACTGCCGTCCCTCTTGCAGGTCCCTTAGGAAAACTGCTGGGCTCAGCTCCCTTGGGTGCATCACCTTGAGGGTCTGCAAAGTGGGGAAAGGTTGGAAACCAAATATTTGGATCCTTTGCTGGCCTGGTCTTGCCCAGCTTAGGGATTTTTTGGGTTTGATCAATCTTTGCTCCCGGCGTAGCTAGCTGAAAGCGGCAGAGAGGTGGAGGTGATGCCGTGGGAGAGCATGAAGCTCCTGTTCCCCAAGGGCATCGGCTCCAGCGGCTCCTTTTGGCCCTTCTGGTGGGGGGACGCTGCGATTCCTGGCGATGCAGGGGTCAGTCCCCCCTTGCTGTACCCCTGCTGCCGAAAGAGCCAGGCTCAGACCAGGTGTTTTTCTCAACTCATTCCCTGGGTCTTCACAGCATCATGCCCTTGAGCTGAGATCAAATAGGGCTTTTCGGGGAACTTCTGATGGTTTGGGATTCAGAGGCTTAGGCATGCGTTGCCTGGCTGGCAGCCTCCATCCCCTGCATTGGGGTAGTCTGTGGGCAGCAGGTCCTACTTCCAGCAGCACCCCCTGCTCCCAGCACCCAGGGGGGATGCCTGCCAGAGCTGGAGGATGGGGGGGAAAGATCTGCTAGCAGGGATGGCAAAACCCTTAGCTCCGACCTCGGCGGGGTGTTTGCTGTTGATAGGTGGAGGGTGTTGATCTCAAGGGCTGGCTGGAGCTGCGGGCTTGGGGGCTGCAGCAGCTTGTGCAGAGGTGGGGAGGGATGGGGGGGAGAAGGATGCTGGGGCCAGATGGAAAAAATGGTCCCATTAAAACACAGAGGAACATTTGTTCTTCTGTTGGGAAATGCTTGGGGCAGAAATCTTGAATCCTGGTGCTATCCCCATGGCCCCGGCAGGCTCCATCCCCCAGCCAGGGGACCGGTGTCCATCCTGACCACCTCTCTGACAGCTCCGAGCTGAAGGGTACAGACTGAGCATCTCTGTGGCGACAAGAGCTGGAGACAGATGGGCCCAGGAATGATTTCTCCTGACAGGGACCAGATGTGTCAGGAGGAGCTTTGGGGGGGGGGGAGGCTGCACAATAACAAGAGGAGTTTTGTCACGGGTCCCCTCTGGGTTTTAAAAGCAACACCTTGTCTCCCTCTTCCACCTTCCTTCCTCCCACACCCTTTCCGCCACACACTTCTCACACCTCCAAACCCTATTTTGGGCCATCTGATGAATCCCAGATGCCTCAGGGAAGCAACAGAAGTGGTGGTGCACTCCAGGCGCTGCTTCACGCCACTTCCTTGGCAGTGCCCCCAAGCTTTTGCAAGCCAAGGGAGCGGGGGAAGGGGGGGGGGGGGGGGAGGAGGATAATGAAGTGGTACACAAGCCTGGTCCTCAATATTGTGACTATTTGTGGAGTGGTGAGTGGGGAAGAGGATCCCACCCGGTCCTGGAGGGAGGTAGCGATGGTTGGGAAAAGGGGTGGGATTGGGATGGTGCTTGGGGAGGGGGTAGTCTGTCTGGAGCCGGGTATGGTGGGGGACAGCCCAGGGAGCTGTCTGCCACCTCCTGAGCATCCTTCGCTGGTCCAAGCAAAGGGGAGCCCAGGAGGAGGCAGGGAGAGCCCTGTTGGAGAGAGGGAGCTGGCTGAAAGGGAGCAGCAAATGCTGATGTGATTCTCTCCTGTGTAAATGGGGTGGTTAATGCAACTCGAGCGTCAGCCCCAGCTGCTGAGAGCGACTGGCTGCAACGCTGGCATCGGTGGTGTTGGCATCGGTAGCCCCAGCCCTGTGCCCTGTCACCTTGTGCCCTTCAAACCTGCCAGCCCTCCAACTCCCCAGGAAGCTTAGCACATCAGCTGCATCCACAGCTTCACTTGCTTCACCCACATTTCACTGGGGTTGACTTCATCCCACAGAAAAGAGGGTCCTCAGCCCCTCAGAGGGGCTGGCTCGGTGTTTGAGGCATCTTCGTGCTGAGGAAACCGGCTCCTGGCATAGATGAGCAGTGATATGAGCTCAGGGCTGAGATCTTGCTGGACACTCTGGTGGGGCTGATCTGTGAAATGTGGGGACATCCTGGGCAGGGGGGACTATTTTGGGTGGCAATGTGGAAATAAAGCCCATGGGGCCAGGAAGCTGCTGTGGGACTGGGGAAGAGGGACAGGGAGATGTTGGCTGGCATGAAGAGAGGTTTTCATGCTCTTCACCGGATCTCTGAGACGGGACATGATATTTTGATGTGGGCATGTATAGAGCATCTGGCATGCCTGGGTGAAGTCTCTGGGTATCAAGAACTCACTCTTGCCTCTGCTTTGTAGATTAATATCCAGCTGTGATGCCCTTGTAGCAGATAGGGAAGGTTGGGGAGAAAAGCATTAACCTGCTGATTTTTAGGCAGCTGAATGCCACAGCCTCTGGGGAGTTCAATGAGAAAACCAGCCTTAGCTGTGTTAGATGCAAGGGTGTGGTTTCAAGCATCTCCCCCCTTCCAAGCTTTGCTTTAACCTCTCAGCCTGCTCTCACCTTCCGGATGGTATTTTATGTCTATTCTTTCTTGAAGGTTTTTTGTCAACTTCCCCTCGGCCAAGCAGTACTTCAGCCAGTTCAAGCACATGGAAGACCCATTGGAGATGGAGAGGAGCTTGCAACTGCGTAAGCACGCTCGGCGGGTCATGGGTGCCATTAACACTGTGGTGGAGAACCTCAATGACTCCGAAAAGGTGTCCTCTGTTCTGGCCCTGGTGGGCAAGGCCCATGCCCTCAAGCACAAAGTGGAGCCCATCTACTTTAAGGTAAAGGATAGAAGCAAAAAAAAATCTCTGGGATGCTTTAGAAATTAGGAATAGAACAGGAAAGAGGGAGCTGTGGCGAGCCGGCGCTGTCTGTCCTCACCCAGAGGAGGTTGGCTGGTCGCCGGGGTTGCTCCCCACGTGGCTGCAGTGTCCCACTGCGATGCTGTCCCACGCAGACCACCGTTCCCAAACACAGCCAACGCTGAAGCATCAAGTACCTTGCCCTGCCCAGGGAAGCCTGCCTGCGTCCTGCTGGCAGCCCCCTCCAGCATGGTTGTGGTCATATGTCCCTTCTTTTAGAAATCAAGCATGATAGAAGGGAGTAAATAATTCAAGGTGCCCAAATTAGGGAGATGCTTGAACCTGCAAGCAGCACTCCATGGTGCCTGGGTGTCAGCTTCCCCCCTGGCCAGGCTACCTGTCCTATGTGTTCCCTGGGGTGTCGACAGACCTCCCGAACATCTGTTTGTCCCGCAGAGGGTTGTCATTCCCAAAACTCAGCAACAGGATTAAATTGGTTTTGTAGGAAAAAGCTAAATTTGCTGTTAGCTGCTCCCTGCAGAGTTATTAACCCTTGGCTGTCCGCCTGCCTCCAGAAACTCACTGGTGTCATGCTGGAGGTCATTGCTGAAGAATACGCCAACGACTTCACCCCGGAGGCGCACGGTGCCTGGACCAAGATGAGGACCCTCATCTACACCCACGTGACGGCGGCGTACAAGGAGGTGGGCTGGGCGCAGTACCCCACCGCCACCCTGTGAGGGGCCAGCGGGGCCAGGCGAGGGGCAGGGAGGGCTTCGCTCACCCCAGGACTTCACTCTGGTCTCTTCTCAAGATCTTCGCTCAGTCTGGGGAGCCCGGTAGGGCCAGCTCTGTTAGCTGCCAAGTCACAATTTGATCTCCATGGGGTTTAAAAACAAACTAAATAAGCCAAAAAAATAGAACCGTGAAGGGTGTGGGTGGGTCAGGGTGAAGCAGTTGCAGGGGACGCTGGAAGGGGATGCAGAGCGCGAGGGGAGAGCGTTGGTTGTTGGCTCCATCTTACTGTCCTGGCGTGTCCATCACCACCTCCCAAATCCTCCACCTTGCTTGTGCCATCTCAAAGTCCCTTGCACAAGCTCTGCTGTGCAGCAGTGACGTGCAGCCCCGTTCACTGACAAACAATACGACCCTCGTTTTCCCTGCAAAGCCCCCAGGTAAACCTGGCTCCTTGCTTTTGGGGGCACGATGCTTATGGGGACCTCCGGCTGCCTGGCTGGCAGCAAAAATGCTTTGCTTTGCACTTTCTCTACTCCCCTGACAGGGTGGCAGGGCTGATGGCCGTGGCCAGAGCCGCTCTCTGCTGTCCATCACGCTGCACCGTGGGCCGGCAGCAGCCCTCGCCTCTCCTGTCACCCACAGTCCCTCTCCTTGGCTGGCTGCTGCAAACCCTCCGGGGGCCAGAGGGAGCGAGGAGGTGGGAGAAATGTGCTCCCCCAGCATAAGAGAGTGGGGAAGAAGGGGGATGCCTTTGGGCTGCCTCCACTCGTGGCTCAGAGCACAGCACGTAGGTGGGATCTCTGTGCCAGATGCAGGGAGCTGGTAAGCCCACCTGCCTCCCTTCAGTTCCCGTGGGCAGCAGGGACATGCACGAAGATGGGCTTGGGTGGCACATGTTGTGCCATTGCCCTGGGAGCTGGCGCGCATAGGTCGGTCTGTCCGGCAGCCAGCAGCAGGGTAGTGCAGGCATGCAGGGCTGGGGCAGCTCTGCCCTGCTTGGTGAGAAGGGGGGTTCAGGCTGTGATCAGGAGGGGGAAAGATGAAGTGGACATAGCAGGAGGGATTCCTGGGTGTGAAGAAAGGTCCCTGCTCTGTTAAAATTAGTAAATAAGTTGTTACATAGAGCATATTCCTGCCCTCTTGGTGAAACTGGGTTCCTTCAAATAAAGTGCCTGGTAGAAATCAACCCATGCAGGAGCTGCGTCCCTCCTCGGGGGGCCAGCAGCACTCCTGCCTGTGCCTGGCAAAGGGCTCTCCCCCCTAAAATGAGACGTGGCTGCAGGGCTCACAGCACTCATCCTGCCTCCGACACTGACTCCTCCTGAAGCTGTGGGTGAGTCTGCTTGGTTCTGCCTCAGTTTCCCCTTCGGTTACAAAAAGGGGAGGAAGAGCAGCCCTGTTGCCTCCTGCACACATGTGCTTGGATTTATAGGACCGATTCCCAAAGGATTGGGGATGAAGCATCAGATGTGCTAGGAAGCTTTGGCATCCTTGCCACCCAGTATTTCCCAAAATGTCTCTGTTATTTTTAGAGCTCTAGCATTAAGGGCAATGTTACCTACTGAAGTGGGAGGCGTGTTCCCTTCTGAGATTTCCTCTGGCCTCACTCCACTACTGCCCTGGAGAGCTGGCAGCTTTCCGGGAGAGACCAGCTCCTCTCCTGGATGTCGGCTTGACAGGCAGCGAGCCCACAGTCCCTGGCTGGGATCCCTGCGGCTGCCTTGGGGACATCCCCCCCCTGCTGCGGGGACACTGCTGGAGGGGGCAGCAGTCACTCTCCCCGGGGCTGACCTCCCTCCTCTGGAGCAGCCAGCCAGAAACTCCTGCTTTGCTCACCCGCAGCCAGTTCATCTGTGCTTTTAATCATCCCCAGGGAATAGGGTTTTTTTCTTCCCTGTTTCTGGTGTTTTGCTGCCATGCCAAGGGGCTCCTCTGCTCCCCAGCCTTGGCACCAACTGGGGGGTGGCCAGCACTGGGTAGTCGCTCCCAGAAAAGCTCTCACTGGGGTTTTCCCCTTTCCTCTGCCGGCTGTAACAGCAGGTTTCTGCTCAGGATCTGTTGGAGCCTGTACAGATGGGCAAACCCCCGGACCCCAGCCCTGCCCCTTCCATCGCTCACGGCAAGATGCTGGCACAGCCCACTGCTGGGCAGTGACCCTGGGGACCACTGCTCAAAGCAGCAGGGGTGGTGTGCTGGGGGGGGGAAATGTCTTCTCCTGTTCCTTTGAGCTTTGTTAGATGCAGCCAGGAGTTTGTGCCGTCGCCTGGTGCCCTGGCTCTGGGTAAAGTGTTTTGGGGAGGGGTCTAAACCTCTTGGCTGTGTTCCCCAGTGCTCCCTTGCCTTCCTGCGGAGCCCTGGGACCAGAGTTAGCCCCAGAATAGCTCCAGGACTCCACTAATATGCTACTATAGCTGCTCCCTCTGGCCTTGCAGTTCTGTCCGCCGTATGTCCCACAACAAAGCAAGTGGAGAGGAGCAACGGAGCCAGGAGCAACAGCACGTTCTGGGCGTGCATAGAGGGTTTGGTGGAAATAACCACTCGAGGCGTGGCTGTCCTTGGCATGGCAGCATGCAAGGTCAAGGGGTTTATAAAAGGAAGGGACGGACACAGCGTGACAAGTGATGCTGCTTTGCTGATGGGGTGGGCTGTCATTTAGTGTCAGCACCCTCGAAATTCAGCCCACCAGCCTGCACTCGTGAAGGTGCCGGCAGCTGATGCCTCTGGCTCACATCCGAATGTCAAAGCAGCTGCTAATCCTTTGCGCAGCTGGCGGAGGCATCCTTCAAATGGCAGCTGCTGGTGGGGTCAGGATTAGGCCTGTGCAGAGGGGAAAAGACCTGTTCAGCCATTGACTTTGCTCCAGTGCAAGACTGGAGAGCGATCACTTGGAGTAAGAGTGTTAGGTATTCTTTGGGTGCATCACGGGACTCTCACGAGCACAACTCCACCGATTTCTGCCAAAACCTCAGGGCCAGCGGCATATATTTTCAATGAGTTCATGTACTCCCTGTGCTCTGCAGATGCTGGGCCAGGGATGTTTCATCTTTAGACAAATTTCACACATTAACCTTTGAGGTTAATATTCTCCAGGTGGGAATTTTTATTTTTTTAGTGCAAACCCTTCCTCCTCCCTCCCACAACCAAAATTAGGCTTGGTCACACTTAGAGGGGGAAGTGATTTTGGGGTGGCTGGAAAGTACCCATGTTCATGCCCGACCCACCTGAGTGCCTTGGATTTGGGGGAGCAGCAGTGAGGTCCCCCCACCTCACCTTTGAAGGGGGCTTGGTTTCTTCTTTTCTTTTTTTTGCCTCCCTAGAAAAAACTGACCCATGACCTTGTGCGCCCACGTGTGTGTGTGCTAGGCTTGGGTTTTTTTCCAGGCACATTTTTCTAAAGCAAATCCAGATGCGTGCAGCTGCTCTCCCTCGAGGAGCTCCCCCATCAGCCAAAATTGCAGGCCAGTCGAATATATGCAAACAAAACCATGTTTATTTTTATCAGCTCTGTAGGAAGTAAAATGAAGCAAGGAGGGCGGCTGGGGCAGAGCTCGCAAGGGGAAGAGACAGAGATAAAGCGAACGCCCCCTCTTCGCCACCCGCAGCAGAGCAGGCATTGCTTAAATCAGGGAAAATTCTCATCTGGGGAGAGATGAAAATGAACAGAAAAAGGAAAAAAAAAACCAAACATTCCAGAGTGACAAGGCTGATAAATGCTGTGTGGAAGAGCAGAAAGGGAGGCCAGGTCCTGGCTCTGAGCGTGGCTCTCTGATGCACACATGTGCACGTGCCTGCACAGCTGCTCCCTGTTATCGCCAGCCCTGTTACTCCCCCCTGAACCCACCACAGCCGGCTGGGGACCCCTTTATCCCCCCTTCCCTTCAGGCCCTGCTCGCTGGGACTCAACATTTCACCTCCCAGCACACTTGGGCTGAGATAAGGGTGCTGCCCACGCACGCTTTGGGCTCAGCTTTGCTCTCCTTAACTGTGGCAGGTAGGGACCGACTCGCAACGCTGTTCCCCAAAATTCACGGGTGAGAAGCTGGGGGCTCAGGGCATGGTGCCAGCACATGCTGGGGACCAGCCAGTCTCTCCCCTTCCCTGGGGGGACCCCTGTGTCCCCCAGCCCCATTCACCTTCCCCAGGGATGCTGCTGGACTACTCCTGTTCACTCTGCTCCTCTCTGATGGCCGTGCTGTTGCGGCTGCCCCCATGCAAGCCAGCCAAGCTCACCTGAGAGCTGCTGCCCCTGTAACCAGGGCAGGATCTGGCCCCTGGCTCGGCCAGTACCTCTACATTAGCATCAGGGCTGGGCTTGGACCCTTGACCCGGGTGGGAAAGTCTTTGTGCCCCCCTGCAAGCAGCAGATGAATGCCATGTGAGCGGGGGGATTTGGTGTCGCTGTGGCAGGGTCCCCCCCACCGAGCACCTTGTCCTGGCTCTCTTTGGGGACACCGGCTCATATCAACCAGCTTGTGTCCCCCCCCCCCCCAAGTTCAACGCTGTGTTTGGTCAGAGGGAGCTCAACGCTGGAGGGAATGGGAAGCACTGGGTTGGGATGGGACACAGATCCCATCCACCCTGTCCCCTCCTCCCTATGGCCGACACTCCAGGCAGGTATAGCTCCATATACACCCGGTCAGCTAGAGAGACACCCCAACGTCACCAGAGCCGTTTGGACAAGGAACCCTTAAGGACCTTGCGCCACCACCCTCCTCTTCTCTCATGGCAAGACAAATCCCCGAGGCAGCCAAACTGCAGGCTCTCCCGGGGGAATCCTCTTGCATCTCTGCCAGTTTGCTGCAGTTTGCCCCAGTAAAGGGGATCCCAGCGTCTCCCCGCTCTCTGGGGAGGTGCCCAGCGACTTCAGTGGGGACCAGATTTTGGCTGGCTGGACTCTGGCACCAGAGCTCAGCCTTCCCTGCCCCTTGCCGTAGGGAAGCCGCCCTGGTGCACTGATGTCAGTGCGAGGACTGCTCGGGGCCAGCGCCAGCGATGCCAGACAGATGGGTGGAAGGGAAACCCATGAGCTAACCTTGGACCAACTTACGGAAAGGGAGGGATAAAACTACCCGCCTATTTAACAGAGTGCGACGCTAATTATTTTCCATAGCTGAAGTTGTCTCTAATTGTTAGTATGTCTTAACCAGTCCCACCGTGACCCACAGACATGAGCCGGCGTGGTCTGATGTAACTCCGTGTCTTTCCTGTTACTGCTGCGGATACTGTTCACGTATGTGTTTCTCGGCGCTTCCGTGCTGGTTTTATACATGCCGTTTCGTGTACGATGGGTGTAACTTGTTTTTCTTTTTGTAGGTTTTTAGTATGTTTGTACCCAGACAGAATGGTGTTATTAAACTGAAACTTGTATCTTCAGTGGATAAATCAATCAAACCCCTCCAGCTCTTCTTGGTTTCTTTCTGGTGGGGTGGCTGTGAAGTTGGGGGGATGTTGGGGGGATGTGGGGGGCTGCCCCACGTCCAGGTATGTCTGTGGGTGCCTGCTCACTCTGGGGCACCGGCGAGGGAGCTTTGCAGCTAGCAAGCAGCAGCAAAGGGAGGAGACGTGCCCTTCACTGCCCTTCTCCACCAAGGGTGGTAAAGGTGGCCAGAGGTATCTTACTAATGGGCTCAAGCGAGAAGGGGAAGGTCTGCTCCTCCTCCGGGCTCTTTGCTTGGCTTCCAGGTACGTTGTGCAAACCTCCGGGGGCTCTCCCTGAATCAGGAGCTGTTCCCGTGCCTTCACCAGCTCAGACGGCCCAAAATGCGTGCAGGGAGGATGAGCTGCACGGGACCGGCCAGGGACTTGCCCTAACAGACATCCTAAGCCTGATGCGCAGCCTTCACGGCGCGTGAATCTGGGCAGGCACTGAGACAAAGGCTGCTCTCCACTGTGGGAGGCAGCAGGACAGAGCTGGACAGGAAATCTGCAGTGGTGATGGCCGCAAGATGCAGCAACCATGACCGTCAAGGACTATGAGATAGTTCCCAGCCTTTAAAAATAACAAACAGCTCCCTGAGCAGCAGAAGCCAACTTTTCCATGGCTCTGTCCCACGCAGCTCCTCCTGTGCCTCACGCTGCGGCTGAATCACGTTGCAGTGGGATGGGTCCCAGCACGGTTGGCTCATGTCGTGGTTTCCCTCTGTGGGTCTTTCCAGCTCCCTCTTTTGCAAAACAGGCCCGCGATGTACTTGAGACCTCTGTCAAATTTGGTTGACGCTGGCCAACCTTTCCAAAGTTGTTGGCAGAGGATGGATGGACAGACAGACAGATGCATATTATGGTCCCATAAGCCCATTTCTGTGGGATGCAAGGCTTGGAAAAGAAATCCGAGCAATCCTTTTTATTGTGCTCCTCTCTACTGATGCCAGGTACATCAGCACAGGTCAGAATGGGCTTTCAGGGAAGGGAAAGCTCATCCCACCAGGGTGGTAGAAACCACCAGCACCTGGCCACAAGCAATTTTAAGGGGAGCAATCCCAGTTTAGGACCCCGGTCTGAGGCTGGGGGGGGTTCTCAGTGGGGTCTGAGAGGGAGGAGGGCAGAGATTGGTGCCTTGGAGTCTGCCCAGGGTCTTGGGGAGCCTGATGCTGGTTTGTCTGCTGTTGGGCTGAGGACAACGGTGATGTTCTCCAGCCCTGCACGTGGTGGAGTAGCTCTGGCGAGGGCAGGCACTTGAGCTAATCTGGGGTCCCCAAGCTACAGGGACTGGGTAGCCACGCAAGGGGAGTCTATTTCTTCCCCTACAGTTTAGCCAAAGCAAACCTGACCAGCCATGGCCGTGGAGAAGGGAACCAAAGGCCAACCCACGTGGGGAGGGGAATAACTGCCTGGTTCAATCTGTCTTCTGCTGTGCCTTTTTGGCGGGGGGGGGAAACCGCTTGGTGCTGTTAATGCAATTAAGAAGCCATCCTCGGAGTCTCCGCCACATCCTGTATACGCTTCCAGGCGGAAGCGAACAGTCAGCAAAGCCCGCACGCTGCTATGCTCCAGATGGGAAACATTGGCTTGGAAACCACGAGCCAAAGGACTGGCTGGCTTAGGAGTGGGGAGGTTGCGGTGGGGACCTGAAGCTCTTAGACCTTTGCACACTGGGCTGAGACTAGCCAGAACCAGCGGTGGATGGAGGGCGCTGACACGGGGCTGTTTTTTCCAATGGCTTGTTGAAAAGGAGCCGGGAATTTCAGCATTACCTTGCAGGGAGAAAATATGTACACAGCCCTTCACTTCGTACTAATATTTACCCCCAGATCCCGTCACTTCGGGGTGGCTGTGACGATCGCACCATGACCCGGACCCCGCGGCCACGCCAGTGCTCTGCAAGCGCTGGCGGAAAAGGAGACAGGGTGGGAGGATGAGGCTCACAGCACACTGGAAAATTGGCCCTGGCACCCGGGTGATGGGCTCGCACCCTCTTGCTTCCATGTGCCCAGGGTGGGGCTAAACCGGTCTTGTTTCCCAGTGTCACAGCCTGGGGATGCTGCTTTCCAGGAGGCAACCCTTGCCCAAGGGAGCCGGAGGAGATCCAGCTCTTAGAAACCACTTTGGTGGCCCCGGTGATGTTTTACGGGCTGGGGAGTGGAGGGAGGGGGGAATTTGATAGCTAAGGCAAGGCACGGGGTGTGCTCCCAGCCCGTCTCCTTCCCGTGCTCCAGCCCCAGGAAAGCCCGTCTGCCCGACACTGCTGGCCATGGGGTCCAGCGCTCCCTGCCCAGCGCCTGCCGCGTGCTGGGGGGAATTATGGTTCCACAAGCCCAGTACAGATGTGGGCTCAGACGTGGCACATCTCCACCGTGTGTCCATATCCCACCGGCACCTGGTGGCAGCCAAGAGGAGAGCTAGGAGGTTACTGCGAGGGACAGACAAAAATACATCTGCACGAGGGAGATTAAAAAAGAGGATATGCAATAACTGTGCTGAACAAATACCTATTAAAACCCAGCCTGCAGGAGCTGGCGGTGAGGAGAAGTCCTCTCTTGTGTCCTGGACAGTACAGGGTGAGAAGCCTCGGGAGATGGAGCTTGCAGGCTCCCACTGGCTTGAAGGACATGTCCCTTCTTCTCCATTATCTGCCCCGAGATAAGAGCCAGGAGCTCCAGGCTTTGTTGTATGAACCGCCCTATGGCCACCCTCACCAGTGCAGGGGTTTTGGCGGCTCCTTGCACAGAGCAAAGCTCTTGGGGGGGGGGGAAAATAAGCAGGAAAAACACCCACCCCGGCAGGGCTGACACTGAGCAGGAGCCGGCCCTTCCTTCCGCACCCGGCTCCTCTTCAGCTGCGCCGGCTGATATGGTTTATCTGAGCAGCGCTGAATGTAAACGCTGTCAGCGCCAGCTGGGATTAATTCCCAGGAGTTTGGCAGCCGAGAGATGAAATAACAGCGCTGGGGGGGGGGAGCGCACATCTCAAACTGAAAAATCCTCCTGGCTAATTTACAGCCAGGCTTCTCTTCTCCCAGGCACTTTTGAGAGAGAGCAGAGCTGAGGGCAGAGGGAAGATGGGGGAGAGGGCCGGGAGGAGGAGGAGGACGATGGCTCCCGGGGGGCCAGGCTGCCTTCTCCTCCTCCTCTTCCTCCTCGCTACGACCCAAGGGAGTGGGGGTGATTGGGAAACCACACTTGCCCCATGCACAGGAGCTGGCCAAAAGCACTTGGCCCCGCTACCAGGGACCCTGGGGATGGTGTGGGACACGGCCCGCAGCCCCCAGCCCAGCCAAATCCCCCTCTGGTTTTGCAGGACCCCCCGGGCGGAGGCAGCAGCGCCGAAGGCACCGAGGTGCTCCCGGATACCTGAACCCGGACAGCCGGCACCCTGCCCGAGAGAGGAGCCTTCCTCTGCTTTCTGCTCGCTGCTGGGTCGATGCACCTTAGCCTGGGGTGGCAATTGCCGTCCCCACGTTAACGAGCACCGGCTCCCCTCTCTTTGGGGAACAAACCAGCAAAAAGCATATTCCCGTCGCTCGGCGCATTGAACGTCACAAGATCACCCGAACCAAACAGCTTTGCTGCTGGGAGGATTCCCATCCCCACACAGATGGGACATCTATTGCTGTTTATTACAAATCCTTTTTATTAATTGGCAGGTATATTTGCTTTAAGGAAAAGCTTTAGAAAACCACCCCGCGGATGCTGCTGTTTGTATGTTTGATCAGTTTTGAGGCTGATGTTCCAAACAGCTCCTGAAATAAAATAATCATCAGGCTCCGCCACATTGTTGTGGTTTTATATTTATATAGCAGAAGGATTTGTTTTGGGGATACTTTTCTAAGCAATAATGTGATTTTCATTTACTTTCTTTAGATACTTCAGTAAATAACTACAAACAATTCCACTTATTTTTATTGTTTTCTTGGTAGAGGAAAAAATTGGCTGCACAAAAACCCCAGCAGTTCATGGGCAGGTAAATTGGTTTATTTTAAATTTAGGGAAGCCCTTGCCTCATCTGCCGACCAAGAGCTGTGCATCACTCAGGGCCCTGCTAGCAGCAAATTATGATTATACTCAGGATTTAACAATATATTTTGTATCTTTCTACATACAATGTAGTCCTATAGATGTATTTTGAGGTGTCAGTGCTGCTCAGGAGATGCGTGGCGTTGCATGCCCCGTGGTCCTGCCGCTGTTCCCTGGGGCCAGGGCTGGGGTCGGCTGCCCTGCTGCTCGCCATCCTGCCCGTGCCCTGCCTGCTGCCTGCTGCCAGGATGCGGCTGGGCACTTTCCACTGAGCTGCTTTCTGTCCCTTGCGACAGAGCATCCCTGGCCCGCGTCTGCCGGGGCACCGGGTGACATCCACACTGGCTCTGCGGGTGACGATGGGGTGCAAAAGGCAGGCAGCAGGTCCTGGATATCGTACTGTCAGCTTTGGGAACCTGAGTTAAAAAATAATCCTAGAGTTGACGGCTGGGCAGGGGGTCAGTGAGACAGCGGCCGCCCCCCGCCTCCATGAAAACCCACCCGTGCCATGGTCCACTTTGGGACTAGAGGCTGACAGAGGGGTCGGGGTGACAACAGAGAGGGGTGCCTGCAGGACTGGGGTGTCTGCAGAGACGTCGTGCCTACAGATCCTGGGGTGCCTATGGAGAGACAGGGTGCCAGCAGAGATGCGGGTGCTGACAAGGATGCACCGGGGAAGCGGCTGTTCTGGCAGTCCAACCTTGCTCTCTACCAAGCACCCATCTCCCCTGGGGTCCTGCATCGAGGGATGCTGAAGCCTCCCGGGCCCCAGCCCTTCCCCGGCTAAGAGGGGCTGGGGCTGATGGAGGGCTGTGGTTCAGAGCTCTGCTCCCCACACCAGCCCGGCTGCTGGATGCATCTTGGCTCGGTGCCGGTGGCAGGCAGGTAACCTCTCCAAAGGTGACTGCAGATGGCTGTGTAGGTATAAACATCGCGCTGCAGCCTCCGCTCAGCTGGGCATAGAGCCGCTGAGCCCAAGCACAGCTTGTCCTGCAGTCTGAGCCCCAGCAGGGAGGCAGGCAAGGCAAGGCAAGGCAAGGGGGATGCTCGGGGACAAACGGATGGCTTCTCCTCCCAGCTCGCCTGCCCAAGGACGCCCAGCAGGCAGGAATGCTCAAGCTCTTGCAGAGCTGCTGTTCCAGCAGTAAATGTTGCATTCAGCTCTGCAAACCAGAACCACCCCTGGATAGGAGGCAGCTGCGGCTCAGCACCAGGGCAGCCCAGCATCTCCCAGCCCAGCCTGCGCCTACGGGGTCGGGCTCAGCAGAAGGAGCCACTGGGAAGGCTGGATAAATAGCAGCAGGCGAGGAAGATTGCTTCTCAAAGGTCACCGCTTCCTCTGCGGTGCTGCGAGTTCTCCTGTTTTAATCCCTCCTCCTCTCCATGGCAGCATCCTCTGCCCTAGCCCCTGTCCCAGCAGCTCCCGCTGACCCCAGCCCCAGTGCCAAGGGGCGAAGCAGCCTCCCCATCAATCCAGGCTATTTCCAGCCTTATCATCTGACTGGGCAGTCATTTCTACTGGAAGGAAATCCCCAAGGCTGGACCATCATCCTATGAGATTTGCTAAAGGGAGCAGGCGGCTCCCAGCCTCCTGCCCTTTCCTGCTCCACTAAATCACCCCAGAGCCCTCCCAAATGTTTATTCTTTGGGAAAGCAATAAAAGAGAAGGAAACCCCAAAAGACAAACTCCCACCAGCCTGCCTTTGATTGCATTTGATATTGTTTTATTTCTTAATGCTTTCCCACCGCAGGCTGGCCGAGGAGGGAGGGCGGGCAGGAGGAAACAGCGCTTGAAGGGGGTAAAAACACAAATTTCCCACTAGTACTTGTGTCTGGAGGGGTCTGTGTGCTGCTGGAGTGGCTTGGTCAGGATCTGGGGCTGCCAGTGCCTCTGAGGATGGGAGCTGGGGTCCCCCAGCTCCCCAGGCTGTGGACTTGGAGGTGAGCAGGAGCATCCCTGTGTTTGCAAAGGTGGCCGAGCGCGGGGCAGCCACAGAGCACGGCACGGGTGGGCAATGGGTGCTGCTCCCCGTCTCCCAGCCCCTCGATAGCCAGGGCAGGGGGCAGCGGGGACAGGCAGGTGATGATGCCGTGACAAGCCCCGTCTGCCGCACAGCCGGGTGGCACCGCTGCCACCAGCACTGTGATGCCGGTGGGAAAGGCTTGGGTGGGCTTTTCCATCCGCTCTGCCCTCACAGAACCAGACCCGGCTTTCCCAGTTTGCCTGATAGGAAAAAATCCCCCCCATCTTTGTGTGAAGCACCGAGATCCAGGTGGTCCCAGGGTGCCCCGTGTCCCTCAGGGGCTGTGCAGGGGTGACAGCCGTGACACCCAGCGTGGCACCAACGGGGATGGGGGAGCGGGACAGCAGACACTGGTGAGATGGAGGTAAGAGGGAAGGGAGCGTTGAGCGATGGTAGAAGTTGAGCATCCTCTGCTGCTGCTGGGAACAGCTTCCACCCCGCTCCCAGCGGCACCGAGCGCGGCCGCGGCCTGGCCTCTGCCGTTCGCACCGGGAACGGCAGCGCTGCAGGCAGCCGGCTCCGGCACCGGGCTGCTTTCGTGCTGGCACATCAGGCAGCTGCCTGCCGAGGGGCCCTGCTGGCTTGCAGTGGGCCGAGGTGATGGTGGCAGCAGGGACGGGGGTTTTTTAACCTTGAGTGAGATGAGACGGAATGAGAGCGGGACATGGGGGGGGTCCAAACCAGTGGCAAGGGCTGGGGCAAGATGGGTCCCCTCTATGTGGGGCTTTTCCTCCAGGTTGTGTCCCGAGAGACTGGCAGATGAGGGCATGGGGGGGGACAGGCTTCCGGGACACAAACCCATCTGCCTGCGTGTGGGAGCAACTCAAGACAACCCAGGGGATCTCACACCCAGATGGGGGGGCTCATGGGAAAAAACTCCTGGAGAACCTAGACTGAGATGTGTTAGGAAGTGGTTGATATGTCGGAAAGACAAGGAAGCTTTGGACTGCAGCCCCAGGATGGGAGCGTGGGATTTTTACAACACAAAAACTACAAGGTAGTGAAAACCAGGATCTTTCACCCCGAGCATCCTTGCGACGCTGCCTCTGAAAAGTTGCCAGAGCTGGTGCCAGGCTCCTGGAGCCCCTCCGCAGGGGGGGGCCCACCCAAAAGGCCATTCCCCAGGCTCCATCCAGCCCCAGCACATCTCATAATGCTGACTCTGTCCACCTATGTCCCCCAGCCAGGGCTGGAGGGTGCCGGATGAGCAGGGAAGGTCAAACCCTGCAGGATGCTAGGCTCCCTCTGCCTGGGGAGCAGGCAGCCTCTGGACTCCATCAGCTCTCCCCATACCACATGTCACAGCCCCACTGGCACCCAGGTTTGTGCACCATCATCCTTGGGAGGAAAAAACTGCAGCTCCCCTGAAAGCAAATGTCCTCTTCCAAACATACTTGAATTCTCTGAGAAGAAGTCCTGCTACAGGGATACCGAGGCCAAGGGAAGCGGGGCTGAGCTTGTCTCTGAAAATCCTCTTTAAAATGCCCCGAAACCTTGGCTTTGGTTTCTAATGAAGCCCGATGCTGCTCAGATCTCCTCCCCGCCAGGCGCTGCAGTGTGTCTCCACGTCCAGGGACGGGACCTGTCCCTGCAGCAGCCACCTCCCAGCCTTCGGCGAGCAGTGAGCAGCAGGACCTTGCCTGGCCCCAAGCTGCTGGGAACACATCCCACACTGGGATTAGGACTGGCATTGTTATTCATGGCATAACAGGGAGGGATGGCTTCTGTCAAGATGTCCCAGCCCTGGCCCTGGCACATCGCACCGGGGCCTCCCAGCAAATCACCCAGCAGCACCGCTGTGGGGTGCATCCTGCACAGGACGGGTCTCCCAACGCCGGGGTGCGCAGCGCTGTGTCCCCTCCCTGCTTTCCTTTGGGGACAGGCCAGCTGGGACACTTCTGGCCGGGCCGGGCTGTGGGGTGGTTTGCACAGCAGAGGGAAGTGCTCTGCAGAGCATCTCCCCAGCGCGCTGACGCAATTCCCTGACGTTGCTGCCTTGAGGGTTTTTCGGTCATTTCTTTCGCTTCCTTATTGCCCAACGTTCTGCAGGGTTTGCACAGGTGGCAGTCACCGTCCTCTCTTTCCCTCTGTGGGCCTCGCCAGCCCGCACGGAGCTCTGGCCGGCTCCTCCACAGAAGGACATATCCTGCAGGTCCAAGCCTTGGAGCGGGAGGCAGGCAGAGCCACGGCAGCAATGTTTTTTGTTGGCCGTTGTTTGTCCCAGCCAAAGACAGGCTGATCCATCCCCTCCCAGATGCAGGGAGAAGTCGGTGCCTGGCATCTTGGCACAGGTGTCTGCTTGCCACCTGCCCCAGCTTGCAGCTGGGGACACCCCCAGCTCACCCCTCCCTCACCCCTGAGTCACGGGCAGGGAGCATCCACCCGCCCCTTGGCACAGCCCGCGTTGGGGAGTCCATGCCCAGCCAAAAACCCCAACACTCACCAGGCTCTCCCCTTCTCCACCCACTTCAAAACACAACTTCAAAGGAGCTGGGAGGAACCGAAAACTTTTTCCACCCTTTTTTCTACCAGGAACCGGGAGCAGATTTGCTGAGCGAGAACCCATGGAAGTGGCAGGTGAGGGGCCACTGCGAGCATGAGCTCAACGCCCTACTAGACATCAGTGAATCCAAGCTGGACCCGAGCTGCAGCACCCAGAACAGTTTTAGCACAGCGGGCTTTCTTGAAGTGTCCCTGTGCAGGTAGGATATATATGAAGGAAAAATGCAGTTTTGACTAGTGAGGCAAAGTTAATTCCTGGTCCTGGCTGTAAATTCAGTCCGCGCTCGCCTGAGACCTGCAGCAAGTCGTGAATCCGGAATTTATTTTGTGGCAAAAACCAGGGCGTATTTTCCCGTATAAAAGCCTCAGCAATATAGCCATGCCAAACCCAATCTATAAAGGTCTCTCCTCAGCCCCCCAAATCCTGCCGGCACCCGGTCTCCTCCGGAGGGATGGGAGGAAGCTGAATGTGAGGCTGTTGTGGAAGAAGAGGGGCCCAGTGCTGAGGGCGGTGGGAGCAGGGGCAGTTCCCCCAGGGCTCAGCTCTGCCGGGCCCTGGACGAGTCACCACTGCGAAAGCCGACAGGACCGGCTCTGCGGCCACTGTCCCTGGCCATGCGTCACCTGGATCTGGCCCGGCCGGGATGTGCCTGGACCCGCGGTGACCTCTGGGCTGTGCCAGCCCACAGCGTGCCTGCCACGCTGCCTGGCACGCCGGGGTCCCTCCTGCTTGGAAGTGGGGACGGGGGGGCAAGTCCTAGGGTCCTAATAGTCACTGATCCTAATAGTGAGCAGTCCTCATAGTGACCAGTCCTAATAGTGACTTGTCCTAATAGTGACCAGCCCTAACAGAGCCTGGTCCTAATAGTGACCAGTCCTCATAATGACCAGTCCTAATGGTGGCCGGTCCTAATTGTGATTGGTCCTAATAGTGACCAGTCCTAATAGTGACTGGTCCTAATAATGACTTGTCCTAATAGTGACCAGGCCTAATAGTGACCGGTCCTAATAATGACTTGTCCTAATAGTGACCAGGCCTAATACTGCCTGGTCCTAATAGTGACCAGTCCTAATAATGACCTGTCCTTATAGTGACCAGTCCTCATAGTGACCAGTCCTAAAAGAGCCTGGTCCTCACAGTGCCCGGTCCTAATTGTGCCCGGCCCTGGCAACCCCCGGTGCCGACGGTGCCCAGTTCCCAGTGCCCAACCCCCGGTGCCCCGGAGCAGGCGGCAGGGGCTCAGCCCCACCGTGTGGGCCGGGGGCACCCGGGGCCGTGGGGCTGGGTGAGCGGCCGGCGGGGCGGGGCGGGGCCCGACGGGAGCACCCACGCGTGACGCCGTGGGCAGGCGCTCTGCGGGGTGGACCCCGGCGCCTAGACCCCGCCCCCAGAGACGCCCCCGCCCCCGTGAGGCCCCACCCCCAGGAAGCCCCGCCCCGGTGCCGCCCCCCAGGCCCCGCCCGGCCCAGGTGGAGGCGGCGGCCGGTGCCGGCGGGACCGGGAACGGGACCGGGGTCGGGAGCGGGACCGCGGCCGCGCCGAGGTGAGCGGGGCCGAGGGTGGGAGCGGAGCGGGGTGGGGGGTCGCGCTGCCTCCGCTTCGCGACTGCCCGGTTTGTTGCTGCTTTGTGACCGGCCGCGTCCCGCCAGCTTCCTCCTCCACCCCGCGCCTCCCGCCCTGCGGCCGCTCTGCCCGGCCCGGCCCGGCCCGGCCCGGCCCGGAGTACCGGCCCCGGCGGGGGTGGGTGCCTGCCCCTGCTCCCCGGAGGCCCTTTGCCGGGGTGGGGGGCGGCGCGGATCCCCCTGCCCGGGACTGCGGCCGTGCCCCGCGCCCTCCCCGGCGCCCCTGGGGCGGGCAGCCGGGACGGCTGGAGGGGGGGGACCCTCCTCTTCCTCCTCTTCTTCGTCTTCCTCCTCTTCATCGCCGGGGGGAAGTGGGTGCGTGTCCCGGCGGGGTGGCCCGGTGGTGCGGAGGGGAAGCAGCGGGGGGGGCCATGCCCGGTCCCCTGCCCGTGCTGGGGAGGAAAGCCCTAACCTACTTTCTGGAGCCGATGGCCCGATAAACAAGCGGGCGTGCGGTTTTGTTTTTGTTTTGTGGGTTTTCCCCTTCCCAGGCGAGCGGGGCTGGCAGCACCCTTCGGAAGCGGCAGCAGCCTCGAAGCCACAGGCGAGGGTGCCTGGGTCCCTGCCCGCTCCCGCTCTGCCCCAGAGCGTCGTCCTCCCCGACGGCCTCCTGCTGAGGCCGGGGCTTTGTTGTTGTTGTTGCTGGTTTGAGGTTTGGTTTAAAAGCTCTGGAACGCTCGCACGTGCTGCCTTAAGTGGGGAGTGCTGCCACCAGCCCTTTGCAAACAAACAAAAAACCCTTCCAGATCAGAAGGGTCCGGTCATCCGGCATCCGTACGTGCATCCCACGGGGAGCGAAGAGATGCTGGATGTGGATGTTTTAGCCAGTTTATTTTTCGCTGTTGGCCCTCAGCAGTTTTGGAGCAGAGGGGTGAGGCTGAACTTTACCCCGGTCCTGCCCTGCCTTGCTGCCAGGCCAGCAGGACCAGGCAGAGGCTGTCCCCCACTGCCCCAGGTTTGCCCGCACCCAGATTGCGGTGCCCACGGGTGGTCTGAGACCCTGCAGCTCTCGCTCAGCACCCCGTGCCCACGCTCTGCAGGGGTAAGGGGACCCGAGAGGCTGCGTCATTGCTGCTGGGTCCCTGCGGCAAGAGGAAGTGCCTGCCCTCTTCCCCAGCACGGCGTCATCCTTCCCGCCGCGAGGCCACGGGGAGCCAGGACGTTCTCCTGCCTGTGTGTGTACCTGGGTCCTGGATGGTCATTCCCGGGGATTTCCAGGGTGAGCTCATCATATCGCCGCTGGCCCGGGCTCACAGCACATCCGCCTGGCTGGAGGGTTTGGGAACGCACCCCGCCACAGTCCCATGGCTGTCCTGAGCGGGGAAATGCTGCCCGGCTCGGCTCGCTCCGTCATGCCCTCTGAAGGAGCATCCTTTGGCTCCTGCCTGTTTCCCAAGTGGGAAATAACCAGCTTGGAAATGCCCCACCTCTGAAATGAGCTGGAGGGTTCAACTGCAGCCATTCCTGGGAGAAACCAGAGCCACCTCTGCCTGCTCTACCCCAGGCACCACTGGCTTCGCAAGTGGCTTCCTGGGCTCTCCGGCCATGCCATTCCGAGCTCCTTTGCAATTAATGGGGCAATCAGCTCCTAGTGCTGCTTGCTCATTTGGAGGGTGGCTTCTGCCCGTTTTGCTTCTGTTTGCTGGAAAGCAGGTGGCCGAAGCAAGCCTCAGTAGCCTTCCTGCTTCCCCTGGCAGGGGGGGAGGTTTCTGGCACCGCTGCAGCTGCACTGGAAACTGCACCTGGAGGTGCTGTGAGCCCTGGGGCGAGAAAGGGTAAACCACAGTGTGGGGGGAAGTGGGGTTTGACACCAAACCAGTCGCACCAGTACAAATTCTGCAAGATGGAGCCAAGCCTGGTGTTGCTCTCGGATGCATGTGTGAGCGTTCGATGCGCAAGAGTGGCGTTGCCAGAGCGCAGATGCCGGCAGGAGGAACAATAGATGCCAGTGGGTGCTGGGAGAGCAGCTCGGAGGCTGGGGATGCGGAGCACAGGGGTGTGAATCTGGTGGGGAAGGGGGCTGGCTGGGTCGTCTCTGGGGGGCTGCACTCCCTGGGATGGACTGGGAGAGCTGGGGAATTCAGGTGGTGTTTGGCTGTGCTGGGCTGAAAGACAAGCACGTGGCTGTCTTCTGTGTCTGCGTTTTGTCCTTTGATACTGCTCCCATTTAACTCTTACAGTGAAGCTGAGGGATTCCCCAAATAAATGCTTATTCCATCCCTTAGATTGTTGGTCTCGATCTGAAAACAGCCCTCGGGATGAGCTTGAAGTCAAACCAGCGCTTGCCACTGAAGCAAGTGGGGGACGGGTGATGGAGAACCAGCTGGTGAGGGGTTTGCGAGGGCGGGGGGGGTGGTGGGATCCCTGGTCCCACGTCCTAAAGTGTCTGTGGGAGTGTGCCACGCTCTGCGAGGAGGGTGCTTGTCCTTCTGCTGACCCTTGCCTGCTGTGTGGGCAGCCCTGCCCGGGAGCTGCCCAGGCTGGCACAGGGCTCCTAAGACATTTCCATGTTCTCCACGGACACTGGGAGCCCTGCAGGGACCAGAGCCCAGAGAAGGGAGTGCGGGCTTGGTGCTGGCAGGGGCTCTGCACCAAAGGAGTCAATTAGTGAAGGCTGAAAACTAATTGCTTAAATCTATATGAGCCCACAAGTGATGGGATCATAAACTCTTCTCCTCTTGAAGAGCTTTTTATCTAATGACCGCTGGTCCCCGCTGTCCTGCCGGGCCGGGAGATGTGTGGTAACGTGATGAGCCCCCAGCGGGGATGGGCACGATCCCTTTTAATTACAAGGATTCAGGAGTTGTGGTCATTTGGGAGCATGCGGTGCTTTGGGTTATGGTTGTTTCCTGGCCTCTGAGTGAGCACTGAAAACTGTGTGTGTGCCTGCAAGTGTGGAAGGAACTCTTGGCGCTGGTAGCCTTTTTCTCACTTAATCCCCGTTTCTTACAAAACAAAAAGCAGTTGGTTGGTGGTTGTTCTCTTAATGAGACATTTGGAGTGGAGGATAGACCCAGAGAGGATGCCTTGGGGAAGGTCCACGTGCTGGGTGGCCCCAGGACCAACCCTGCCCTCTGCTTGGCCACCACACAGGACCCCTGTGTCCCCCTCGTCCTCAGGGACCTGCACCCCAAGGGGCAGCTTTGTAGGGTGTTAGCTGAGCATGGGGCAGGGGCAGCCCCCAAATAACCATTTTGGGAGGGCAGAGGAGCAGCCTGCACCCCTTGTGGAAATCAAGTATTGATGGGTTTTGCATGTGAGGGCTTTCCCCCTCCTCCCTCACCCTCCAATAACTTAAACCTGCGGGACTTGTACGGTACAATAAAGTCCTTACAAGCTGCCTGGGGAAGGGACCAGCTCCCTGCCTGTTGAGGCAGTGGGGGGTGGGAAGGCAGGGAGTCTTGCTGTGTTGCAGTGCCTCGGTTTCCCCAGCTATGAAATGCCACAAATGAGTCAGAAGGTGTGAAGGTCTCCTGTGAAACCCACTGCTTATCGCCTCGAGGGGAGTTTGAGCAGCCACCGGTGCAGGACTCGCTGCTCTGGCTGTATGTACCCTGAGATGGGGGAGTGCGGGTGTGAACTGACTCGCTCGACACCCGTGGTACTGGAGGCTGCGGCAGAGCACGGGGCAGGGAGGGAGCAGGGCAGTGCCCAACGATGCTCCTCAGCCTTTTCCCAGGCTACTGCCATCGGGTAGGAGGGGGAAATCAGCCAGTGTGGGGGAGAGACAGTCTCTGTGCTGGACTTCCAGCCCAGCGGTGACCTGTTCGGCCGGGCGGCACGTGGCTGGTCGCTCCTTGACGGGATGCTCCGGCTCTCCGCTCCCATCCCGGGGGCTGCCGTGTGCCCGGCCATCCCTCCCATCCGCAGGCGCCTTGTTGGGGTGCTGCGGCTCCCAGGGAAATGGGCCTCTCTTTCTAGCTGTGTTGGGTTTTTTTTTTATTGGCCTTTTGCTTAAAAATAATAATTCCTGATGTATTCACCTAGTCTGAAGGACCTGCTCAGGGCAGGGGAGATGTGGCTGGTGCCCCCCGAGATGCCCAATGTGCCGCTGCCCCCCTCCCATGCCGTGGGGCTGCCTTCGTTCCCCGTGTGTCACGTGCAGCTTGTACCAGGGATTTGATGCAGTTATCCCTGTAATTCACCAGCCTGCAGGAATGCCAGGGCAGGGCTGGGAGTGACCTCCCGTTACGTGTAAGCCCGAAGGCGGCACACTGTGCTCATGGGCAGCCGGGGCGAATCCCCGACGCTCAGCGTTGGCGTGTCCTGCCCTTTCCTTGGCTCCTCCGCGGCGTGAAGGGAAGTCTTGCCAGGACCGGCACCGTGCTGCTGGCGTAAGGCTTTTCCATGGATGATGCCATAACCAAAGTGAAGTTGGCTCATGCACGTGGTGGCTTAACCCAGTCCGAGTGCTTCTGGGGAAGACATGGAGACGGCTCCTTAAAAATCAACATCTCCAGCCCCTGCAGTGAGTTGTGTGGCTTCCCTGTGGGTGCAGCATCCCTGGGGTGGGATGGCGGGCAGGAGGAGGATGAGGATGGTGGGGGAGACCCCACCACCAGCTCCTGGCAGCCAAGAGGCTGCAAAGTGCATTGCTGGCACAGGTCCACGGCGATGCTGCAGCAGGGGGAGAGCATCACACGGTTTCCATAGGTGCCGGTGAATGTAGGATCCCCTGTGCCAGGGGTGTGCTGTCTTGAATGGGGATGAGCTGTTCCCGGTCGGGCTTTCTTCTGCTGGGTGTGGACCTGGGCGCTTCTGTCCCTGTGGCAATTGGGAGTGAAGAGAACGAGGCCGAGGAGTAGCCCACGTTTGGCTGCTGGTGCTTGGGAGGAGGGAGGGGTGGGCAGGGAGCAGCCTCCCCAGGGTTGCACTGGGACCAGGGGAGCACTGAGGCTTAATGGGGTGTTGGAGGGGCAGCCCCCAGCCTGCTGCCAGCAGAGGTGCCACCTTCATCCATGGCACAAAGGGATGCGGCAAGGTCCTTGTCCCCTCTCCTCAGGGAGCTGCTGGCCCCAGGGGAGGATCGAAGGAGGCTGCTGGCATCTACCCAGGCAAACAGCCGTGTTGTACAAGCCTTGAAATGGCTGCGTTGAGATAAGGAGCCTGTTCCCAGAGATAGGGAGCTTTAGCCAAGGGAGCTCATCCTGCCACCAGTCCGGGGCTCATCTTGTGCCTGGGATGAACTGAATTCGTGCGTGGGGCTGAACACCACCTCCCACTGCTGCATCCCACACAGCACGGGGATGCTCAGAGCTCACGGTGAGGGAACCCTCTGCAAATATGGGATGTTTCTCCCAGCCCGATGCTGCTCCACGTGGCTTGGTGCTCTCTGAAACAGGCAGCAGGGGATTGAGGAAGTCTGCAAGTCTGGCCTGAGTCCTCGTGCCAAGAGGCAAAATGAGTGTTTTGCAGAAGAACTGGAGGAAGAAATGTCCCCCCCCATCCCCATTGTCCTCTCACACCAAGAATTGTGCTTTGAAGAGGGAAGTGAGAATGAACTCAGTAATGACCTGTGGCATGGGGATCACAGGCAGGTGGCCTCCAGGCAGGCTGCCTGCTTTGCCTTGGGTAAATAATGACCTGGGACCCCTCAGCCCCTTCCAGAAGGCGCAGCCGGGGCCGAAGCACTCACACCGTCATGACCATGCACCCCATGTTTAAGCCAAGTTAAGGAGGAATCAGAGTAGCTCTGAGTAATTACTCAGTTCTTACATAAAACCCTTAGATAAATCAATCCTGGTAGCCTGAGGAATCCATGGAAAAGAGCTTTCCTTGGGTCTGGAGAGCACTGCAACCCTGCCTGCAGTGCTGCCAGGGAGCAGCCAACCCCTCTGCACGTTTGCCGGTGGAGCCGCCCTTGATTCCCACGCTGCCGGTGGAGACTTTCACCCTTTGCTTTTTCCGAAGCCGTTGGCATGACTCAAAGCTTCCAGGTGCCCGTTTCCCCCTTGGCTTGGGCTCCAGCCTGAGAAAAGGGCGGGCAGGCTCAGGGTCCCCCCATGCAGCCACGGCCCCTGCAGCAGCACCCGTCGCCCCGGCTGGTACGTCTCCACCGCGGGAAACAGAGTGGGTTTGTGCGGTGCTGCCTATTTGGGGTTATTCTGCTGTGAGGGTGCGTGGACCCCCAGAACCCCCCAGGAAGGGGGAGCGGGGAGGTGTGGGGTGGGTGGGCAGCGGTGGAGAGAGACCCCGGCTCACCAGGGCTTGCCACCCACCCCAGCGGGTCAGGAAGCCTTTGGGTGCTGGCACTTGCTCTGCCCTGTTGAGGGGGGTGGTTGTTGCACTGGTAAAAATTAATGAGGATGGGAAATGGGCTGCAGCTGGGATGCGGGAAATCCTCCGTGTCGCTCTTTCCACCCACTCCCAGATCTCACCGGCAAATCCTTCCCTCTCCATGCAGATACCAGCGGCATCACCCAGGACTGCTGGGGAGACCGGGGCCACACACACTCCTGGCGATCAAACCCTTGCAGCGAGGAAGCCCAGCACATGGCTGCCTCGTGCAACGGTGTGAGCAGCCGTGCCCCCCGCCCAGCCCTCGATTCCTTTCCCCGCAGGCAGGCGAGGCTCTGCCCGCTGCACATTTATCAGCAGCATCCAGTGTAGCCCCCCTGGCCGGTGCGCTCTATCTATCTCCCCTGGCAGCTTTGCTTCCTTTCAGGGTGTGCCGTGCACTCCAAGCTCGTCCAGGCTGAACAAACCCGCTGCGGTTGCCCAATGTTCTGCCTGATGTAGAAAATGGGAGAGGATTTCCTAATGGCAGCGTGGGCGAGGTGTGTGCCGGCTGCTTGCACACCCCAGGGACCAGCTGCGTTCTTGCCACCCGTCAAGCATCCATACCCCATCTTGTTACCCCAGCAGCCGTGCTGGAGATGGGGATTAAAGCTCCTGCGGGTGTCCGTGCCGACCGTGTGGCTCAGCGAAGCAGGAGAGGGAAGGGGCAACTTAAAATACCCCCTGAAACACAGCGGTCCTCTCTCAAGACTCAGAGTGAAACCTTGCATCTTGCAGGTTTGCTGACTGATCCCGTTGCGGCGGGGTTGGCACATATGGGAAAAAGATGGAGTTGCGTTCTCTGTGGTGGGGGGAGAAAAAAAATCAGCTTGATGTCATGGTGCCAGGGTGAGAAATGGCCGTGCTTGGGCTGGGGGGTGGTTTCTGTGCCGTGGGTATGGGGCTGTACAGGGACATGAAGTCCCTTAGGGACAGGAGGGTTCCTGCAGCAGTGCCGTAAAGTGTGTTTTGTCCTTTAAAAGAAAGCCTAAATACTGAAAGCACAAAAAAATGAGTGGAGGTTGAGAGGAGAGAGGCAGCGGGTGGAGCCTGGCTGTTCCTCGGCTTGCGGGGTTGGTGCTCTCTGGGTCTCCCTGTTTGAGTGGGTCCACGAGGGACTGAGGCACACGTGGGTCTGGTCTTTCCGAGAAGAAAGAAAAATGGTAAGATATGTAGTTCCCTGCCCCAGAAGTATTTTTCCTTTTTTTTTTTTTTAATATCTTTTCATTTCAAGAGCTATTTGTCTTGGGCTGCTTCTCTCAGATCTGAAATTTGAGACTGGAAAATGGTAAAAAGCTTTTAGTAAAGGGAGCAGAAGGGGGGGAAGGTGCTGGGCGGCTGCTCGGGGTCTTCTGCTTGGGTGCAAGTCTGCGGGAGCTTGATGCTTGGAGCAATTGGACCGATCGACTTTCCTATCCAGGGCTCTTAATAACCAGGAGCACCTTTTAACGAGGCTCCAGCCTTGAGAGAAGTCTTTAACGCACTTGTGAATCATTTATGGGCAGCTGTTAGCAAGCGGCAGCGGCATGCTCTGCCTAATGGACTCTTGGGTGCGAGCGTCAGTGATGGCTGCGGGGGTGTTTCGGGGGCTCCACGGCATCGCTGACCCCTCACTCATTCCGCTACGGAGATGGAGAGGGAAGAGCAGGGGCTTGTCGTGCTCAGGGTGCTGGGTGTGATGGGTGCTCACGGGGGTCCCACTCCCAGCCCCGTGCCCTTGGGTGGCTCAGAGCTGCTTTCTCCTCCTGGCTTAATTGCACCAGCCTGATGCACTTTTATTCCAGTGCCAGTAATGCTGCCACCCCCCGTGCCAAAAGGCTCGGGGAGAGCAACCCCGATCCTCTGAGCCTCTCTGCACCCACTGTGTGCTGTGTACATCCCCCTCCGACCACAGCTGCTCTGCAGGGTTGTCTCCAGTGTCTCGTACAACGGTTGTGCGTGGTTGTCCCCAGCTCTGCTCTGCAGGTCGCCGCTTTACCTTGCTGATGGTCCCTTTGCGTTGCTTGGAGCATCCCGGCGTGTCCCACGGTGACGCCTTGTACGAGCCACATCACTTTTTCCATCGCTTTCTTCCTTGGGTGTGCTTCCTTGGGTCAGCGTCTGTCATGATTCACCCCGGGGCTGGGGCTGGGAGCCAGCCCTGGTCACCCTCCCTGTGCCTCGCCTGGTTAAAGACTAAAACCGCGTCCCAGTTGCTCACCAGTGCCCTGCACGTACCTGCCCTCTTAGGAGGGGATGGGGGCTTCATCTGGTTGTTGCTGGGGCAAGGGCAGTTGTCCCTCGCTGCTGGATGTCAGGCTTTGGCGAGCTTCAGTAAACGGGACAACTTTGAGAGGGAAGATAGTGATGGTGGGGGATCTCTTCTTCTTATCAACCACACCAAGTTACCAAGTTATCGCTCCCCCACGAGTGATGGCAGCGTCCTCAGTGCATTTTTCTGTCTCCCTGGAAATCTTTTCCAGCCTGAAGTGACACTGTGCTGTCCTGGGACCCCTCTTCCAGCTGAAAGCACAGCTCCTACCAAGCTCAGGACATGAGTCCCGTGTCCATCACCCCCCGCTGCCGTCACCACCTTGTCCCCACAGCAGGGCGTTCGTTCGTGCAGTCAGCACGTCGCCTCTCACTTCCCTTTCCCGTCCCCAGGGCAGAGCCACCACGTCCACCCCGAGTCTCCCGAGGGACCCGCAGCCGCCAGCGCCGAGGGGCAGCCGGGCTGTGCCCTGTGCGTGGGGCTGCCGGTGCCAGGGCTGCTGGGCAGAGAGCGATGCTCCTGGTGGCATAGCCCTCCGTCCCGGGGCTGGGACGGCGAAGGGGACCCAGGGACGAAGGGGACTCGGGGGGCTGAGCTCATGGCAGGCTCGCTCTGGACGGAGGCACCGGCTAGCCTGTTCTCACGGCGAGTGCGCTGGGTGAGAGTGGTGCCAGTGCCGGAGAGGTTGGGTGCCAGCACCAAACACGTGGGGAGCTGGAAAACACCTTCCCAGCACCGTCTCTGAGGGATTTCTCCAGCTGGCACGGGGTAAAACCCGGGATCTGTGCTCGGGGGGGGTGGCTGCTTCCCCCAACCCATGTGGCCAGGGGGACTTCAGCCTCTCAGGGGCTGCTGCCCTCCTCCCCCCTCTCTCTCCATGCCAAATATTGCGTTAATGCACAGAGCCGTGAAAACTGCTCCAGCCGCGCCGCGTGACCGGGACGGCAGGTGCCCGCCGCGTTGTGCCAGCTCCGCCGGGAGCTGCGTCACCTCGCCGGCAGCTCGGGGGAGGCCGGGTCCATCCCTCCACCCACGCTGCATGGGGAGCCGGTGGGGAATGGGACCGGGCTTTTAAATGTGCTGCAAACCTGCTTCACCAGGAAGCACGGAGGTCCTTGCCAAGGGCTGCCTGGGGTGTGATGGGAGAAGTTAAGGATGGGATTATGGGCCAGGGGTGTAAAAGCGGGGCCATGCAAGAGCACCGTGTCCTCTTGCACCTCTGAGCAGCACAGTTTGGCTCCAATTTCTGTGCTGCTGGCTGTGCCGGACCCTATCACAGACAGCCGTTCCCCAGGGGTGGAGGAGGATGAGGGTGTCCCAGGGCTCGCCCTGACCCTGGTGTGTTCCCATCAGCGGCTCTCTGGAGCAGCTGGCATCTCAAGCTCATTGCTGGCTGCCCTGGGAGGAAAACAAACAGCGTCTCCAGCTCACCAGCGGGATGGAAAGTTTTGCTTGCTGGGGCTGGACCGCCCGGCTGGCATTCTCCCAGCTTAGCAGCTATTAAATACCTCGGCAAGGCACTCATGTTCTGTGCCCGCTGTTTGCGGGTGTCTCGCTCCCCGAGAGCTTGGCCTGGCAGCAGTGGGCAAAAACTCCCTGCCTGTCCTGCATGGTTCCCCTGCCACGGAGCAAGGTGCATCGCTGCAAATGGTGGCTTTTCATCCTTCTGCTGCCCTGTGCCAGTGGCTGGTCCCTGTCCCTGGTGTCTGGCTACCAGCAGCCCCGTCCCCAGGGAGCGTTGAGCTCAGCTTTCCTTCCCCCCGGGATGCTCCTGCAGGCCTCTGCTTTCCCACGCATGGCTTTTCATTGCAGCCTCTCTCCCCACCAGGTGAGGCAGGAGGAGTTCAGCCGTGCTCCGGGGCTCCCATGCGTGAAGGACGGAGGAGAACGAGGAAGAGGAGGGCTGCTGTGAGTGTTTGCCATTGAGGAGTGCTGCGTGGGATCCCTGCCACTCTTATGAGGTAGGGAGACCCTGGTGGGGACCAGCACTGACTGGCCCCCCAGGAGAAATTTGGGAGCTGGTTGCTCCCAGCTTTGGCGCTTAACGGCAGCGAGGAGTGAGGCAGCAGCTGAGCTGCCGGCAGCACCCAAGGGTGCTGCTTTGGTGCCTCTGGGGAGGAGGGAAGACAGGCAGTGTGCTGGGATGCTGCCTGCAATCACAGGCGCTGCCTGCAGCCACATCTTGCCTGGTCCTAGTGGCGTTTGTGCGACAGCTGTCTCGCATCGTCCTGTCCGGATCCCCACCATGAACTGATTTATTGCCAAAGCTGGAGAGGAGCAGGGTTAATTTCAGAATGAGGACCCTGCCCCACCACCAGCTGGGGCTGCTGGTGCCCCTCAATGGAGGGGTCTTAGCGAAGCCACTGCTCGGGTTGCATCTGGCGTTTCCCCTGCCACACACGCGTCTCGCGTGTCTCCGGCGTCTCACCCCGTCCCTGCCCTGCGGTACCCCAGCCAGCCCTGCTGGAAGGGAGCCCAGCACCCATTTTAATGCAGGGGCAGGCAGGAGCGGCAGGCAGGAGCAGCAGGCTGTCACCCGGCCCAGGAGCCGGCGGAGGGCAGCAATGCTCCCTAGTGCCACTGGCTCCAGGCTCCCGTGTCCCCAGGGAGCTGGTCCTGGACTCCCGCATCGCCAGGGAGCTGCTCCCACGGGACCCTATGCTTCTAAACCCAGGCTTTTCTTGTGGTGGGGCCTGAGGGGAGGGTTGCGCTTGGGACTCGGAGTGCTGGGGGAACTACGAAAGTGCCACTGTGCCTGCCTCCTGCTCGGGCATGTGCTGCCAAGGGGGGGACCCTGTTGCAGAGGGGTTGGGGGGGTTCTATCGCCCAGCTGACTGCTTGAGCACCCTTAGCCAAGGAGAGCAGAGCGGGGTACAAGGCCATATGACTGGGCTGGTTACTGGGGTCCTGGGCAGAGAGAGGGGCCAGGCCCATGGGTTGAGCTGGAGTTTTGCAGCCAGTGGCACTGCTGGACTCTGAGCTCCAATTCGGTGGTGGTCGGTGGCAGCGGAGGAGCCCCAGCGGGATGCCTGGTCCCCCCAGGGGACTCTGCCATCACCCTGGGGTGGAGAGGGCCAGCTCCTCTCTCCTCGTGGGAGCAGATCCCGTGGGGATGCCGGTCCTCATGGCCAGCCTGCGGCAGGGCTCGGTGTACGCTGCATAGGGTGAGCGTGGCAGGTGGCACTGTCCCCGTGGCCGTGGCTGTGCCGGGGGGGACGAGGGATGAGGGATGTTTGTAAGACCTGTGCAAGTCCCCTGGGCACTGGCACGTGGTTGCAGGGACATGGGAAGAGGTCAGAGGGGGCCATGCCTCCCTTTGAGAGCCCCTGTAGCTCCTAATAGGATCTGGGACTTGCTCCCTTGTGCTCAGATGGAATTACCTTTCCCACGAGGTCCTGCCCAGTAGAGCCAGGCTGCAGGGACCCTCGGGAGGGGATTGCTTGAGGAATTAACCACCTCTTGGCCGTTAAGCTTCCCCCTCCTTGCACATGGTGCAGGGAGCATTCAGTCTGCCAGCCTGGTTTGTATGTGCATGTGCCGGAGGGGAATGTCCCGCATCTCCGCTCCCATGGGACACCCTGACGCACAGCGGGTCCCAGCTCCATGGCTGGAGGTGGCACGGGCTGCCCCAGGCCCTCTCACTGCAGCAGGAGCCATCCCCCACGTGGGGGCTGTGGTGCAGGCAGGGATGTGAATGGGATGTTTCCAGACTTTATGTGTCCCCTGCCTGGCTGCATTCCCCCCCCTTCCCACCCTGCCCTGCACAGGCAAGGTGAGCTCTTTGCAGACCCCTCGGGAGCGCCTGCAATCCCCCCTCGGCTCCCTTGCTGTGCCAAACCGTGGGGGCCAGTGCCCCTGTGTCTGAGAGCCGCAGCTGTGTGCCGTGGGCCTGGCCAGGGCTTGCGGGGATCTTCCCCATGTCTCCCATGCCCATGCGGAGTTGGTCGGGTGCATCCTGACAGGGCGTGAAACCCGAGTGTCCCACCAGCACATGCTGAGGTGATGGGGATGCTCTGACCCTATCACTCCTGCTATCCGTTGCTCTGCTCCCAGCAGGTGAAGGGGTGGTGCTGGTGGTCCTGGGGGACTGGGAGTGAGTGAGTGGGTGGGTGATGGAAGCCCTCCTGTCCACTCAAACCTGGGGAGGGGGTGCAGGTTTGGGGGACACAGTGGCTGGGCTGATGGTGGTGGTGTCTCAGCAGCACAGCCAGTGGCACGGGGGGCTGAGGCTGGTGAGATCCCACTGGTGAGCTCCCATGTCCTGCTGGGACCCAGCCTTTCCCCATACACGAGCTCCTGGGGAGATAATTCTTCCCCTCTCACTGACTCCTTGCACCTTCCCAGCCTGCCAACTGCCACCGGCCCGAGATGTCAGCTGGCGACAAGAACGGGGGCAGCCACTCCAGCAGCAGCCGCCTGCAGAGCAAGAAGCCCCCCAACCTCTCCATCATCATCCCCCCCCGGGAGGCAGAGGAGGATGGTGCCCGCAAGGAGGTGAGCGACGGGGAGCTGCATCCATGCCACGCTGGGCTTGGGGGGCTGCCATCCCTGGGGAACCCACCTGTGCCACCCTGTCCCTAACGCCCTGCTCTGCCTTCCAGCCCTCCAAGGTCCCCATCTACCGAAAGAGCAAGAGCCTGCAGGAGCCCCGCTCGAAGGGATGCGACGGCTCGGAGCGCCGGCCCGGCTTCCGCCGGCAGACTTCCCTGTCCCAGAGCATCCGCAAGTGAGGACCGGGAAGCGGCGGTGTGAGGGCAGGGCAGGCTCCGGCAGTGGCTGGGTCACCGGAGGGGTCCCTCGGCCCCCATCGGGGTGTTTGTGTCTGTGGGTGCCGGCAGAGGACTTGGGGTGGGGATGGAGAGCTGAGGCTGGGAAGGGAATGCCTTGGAGTGTTTCATGCAGCTCTGCTTTGACTCGCTGGTGTCTGCCTGGGGAAAATTCTGCAACAGGATTGTTTAGTATTAATTCAAACTGTTGTTTTACACCTTGGGAAAATTTCTCTGCCCCGTTTGTGTAGGACCTTCAAAAGCACCTTAAGCTGGATGCCTGCTGCAGCCCAGGGCTGATGCACTGTCCTGTGCAAACTGCAAGTCTCGATGGAGTTACCTCTCCAGAGAGACCCAAAGGCCAGCGACCCCCCTGCAGCATCCCTTCCCCTTCCCTGACCCACAGCCAGGTCAAAACTAGCCCTGCTGCGGGCTGAGCTGAGACACCCCAACCCAAATCACCTGCCAGAGGGGATGCCCGAGTGGGATGGCGGTACCTGGGGTGGGGGGACCAGCTGGGTGACAAGTGTGCCCATTGTGTGTCCAGGGGCACGGCGCAATGGTTTGGCGTCAGCGGCGACTGGGAGGGGAAGCGGCAGCAGTGGCAACGCAAGAGCTTGCAGCACTGCAGCATGAGATACGGCAAGCTGAAGCCTGCCTACCGGGACATGGAGCTGCCCAGCCAGGAGGTGCCCTCCTTCCAAGGCACCGAGTCACCCAAGCCTGCCAAAATGCCCAAGGTAGAGCTTGGGGCACAGGGTCCGGCTCCCAGCCTTGCTCCCCCAGCACCAACACCTCTTCCCTCCTCCAGATTGTGGACCCGCTGGCCAGGGGCCGTCCCTTCCGCCATCCCGACGAGACCGAACGCCCCCACACACCCCACCACGTCCTGCCCCCACTCACCCCCGGCGTCGTCTCCTTGGCATCCTTCAACAGCATCCGCTCCGGCTACGGCCGCCTGCCACGCAGGAAGAGGGAGTCCGTTGCCCACATGAGCTTCAAGGCGGCCGCAGCCCTTCTCCGTGTGAGTTTTGGGGAGCTGGATGGGGTCGTCTTCCTCCTGACTCGGGTTTCAGCTCTGTCCCTCGCCTATCATCTTTGCTTCTTGGCTTTTTGCTTTGCGCAGAAATCGCTGTCTCTCCAGGGCAGGTTTGAGGGGGGAGGTCGGTGTTTTTTAACCTGAGCTCTGCTTAAAAAGAGAAGAAAACGGGACCACCAAAGTGGAACTATCTTGCACGGCATCCCTAGAAAAAAGCAGCTTCTGGGTTTCGCTGCTGAGGAGCCAGGAGACTTCTTTTGCTGCAGGGGAAGCTTCTCCAGTGGCTTTCTAGCCCCTGGGGAGCCCAGGGCAAGCCTCGGGGTCGGGTTTGTAGGACCGATACCAAACAGGGGATTTGGAGTTCACTTGTGCTGACTAACATGGTCATGGTCCAATGCTGGCTCTCAGGAGCTAAAGGCAGCATCTGCTGCCAGCTCCTGCTGCCTGCCTTTCCCACGCGGCGGGATACGGTGGCTGGTTGGGATTTAATGCTTGCCACTCAGCTTTGGGGAGGGAAGCTATGAGAAACCCTCGGTACTGCAAAAACTGGGGGGCTTCTGGCTGCTTACCCTCATTTGCTTCCCCTGCCAAAGGGACGCTCTGCCCTGGAGCCGCTGGCTCCCAAGCAGAGGAGCAACAAGAGGAGCTTTGTGTACCCCAGCTTCATGGACGAGGACATGGTGGACGCTGCTGATACCCTGGACTCGTCCTTCTTCAGTAAGGCAAGCGCCGTTCCACGCTGGCTGCCAGAGCGGGGAGGGGTCCCGGTGCCCCTGCGTGGGGGCTGGACATGGAGTGGGGCTCTGATGGGGACTCCCGTGTTGGTGCTTCACCCTGCCCGGGAGCAGGGGCATTGGTGGCCGCTGTGCCCAGTGCTGCAGAGCCCCGGTCTCGGTGATGTTCCTCGGGGGTGGCAGGGAGCGATGCCGGCATCATGGGCACGTTTCACCCTCTGTGTTGTGCAGTTAATGGGGTGTCAGTGGGGATCCCCCATCCCCAGGCTCCGGGGCCAGGTAGAGCCAGGCTGCCCTGGTGATGGGCATGCTCGAGCAGAGGGAGGTTTCTCACCCATCGCACACATCCAAGAACACATCTCTGTCCTCTTTCCAGATGGACATGCACGACGAGACGTACTCCATGCCCGATGATGTCTTTGAGTCACCGCCTCTATCGGCCACGTATTTACGCATGCACCCGGTGGGGGAGGATGCCAGGGTGTCCCCCGAGGTGGAGCAGCCCACCCCGTGAGTACCAGCTCTCGGCAGGTGCTGCCCCCGAGGCTGCCCAGGTCCCCTGCCACGGTCAGGACGATGTCCCCAATGTCCCCAGCCATCCCTGCCGTGGGGCACTGGGCACTTCCAGCATGCTCCTAGGAGGATGAAGCCAAGAGTGCCCAGCCCTCATCCCAGGCACCCTCTGGCCTTCCCCAGCTCTGGGCTGTGGCCATGGGGTTGCACATGGGGGATTTCTCAGCTGGCCCCTTTTGGCAGGTGTGATGGGTTTCTCCTCTCTCTGCAGGCGGGAGGGTGTCCGGCTCGCTTCAGCCTCTGCTGGCGCTGGCCCGGCTCCCCGGCGAGGCAGGCGCATCGCTTCCAAAGTGAAGCACTTCGCCTTTGATCGCAAGAAACGCTACTATGGGCTGGGGGTGGTAGGGAAGTGGCTGAACAGGACGTACCGCCACAGCCTGAGCAGCATCGTGCAGTCGCAGCTGGAGATCACCGACAGCCATCGGTGAGGGGGGACTGATGGGATGGGGATGGGCATGGGGCTCCTTGGGGCTCCCCAGCTGTAACTCAGACGTGTGTCCCCCCCGATGCCTGGGGATCAGGGCTTAAGGGACTGCAGCATCCCTTTGCCCAGCCATCCCTGAGCTGCTCAAATTTTGGGTCCTTTCCTGTGCAGGCCATATTTCACGTACTGGATCACCTTTGTCCACATCCTCATCACCTTGCTGGTCATTGGCACCTACGGCATCGCCCCCATCGGCTTCACTCAGCACGTGACGACAGAGTTAGTAAGTTTAAGAGCTACCGGCCAGGGCTGTCCCCTCCCAGCTCTCTGGTGACATGTCTGACTCTGAAATGGCAACCAGCTAGCTGCTGAGGATAGCAAGGCTGGTGTCTGGGGGGGTGCCTTCAAAACCTTGGAGGGGTGATCCTCCCTCTGGGGTTAATCCTGGGAACCTGCAGCTGGTTGTGTTGCTCCCCCGGCACCCAGGCTGGAAAGAAGAGCAGGCATCCATCTTCCTGGGGGGACCGTGACCACCAGTGTCCCATGCTGTCGTGCTCCCTGCTAGGGCTGGGAGCGTCTTGGGGTGCTGCTGGCTCCTGCTGTTTGAGAGGCTCCATTAAGTAGCCAGGGCAGGGGGTCCACGTGTGCTGGACGAGCAGTGGTGTGTTGCAGCGGCATGCATGCCGGCAACAGAGCTGTTCTCCCTCCCACGTTGCTGGTGGGACCCAGCAGCCCTTCCCCCCAGGCGAAGGGGGCTGCTCAGCCCCCTGCAAGCAGAGGGAGAGGGGGCTGCACCCCAACACCCCCGGCCCCCTCGGCGGGAGCTGACCCTGGCCTGACTCGGCAGGTACTGAGGAACAAGGGCGTCTACGAGAGCGTCAAGTACATCCAGCAGGAAAACTTCTGGATCGGGCCCAGTTCGGTAAGGGCTCTGCCGGACCACCACCCCTCACCCCCCAGCCCGAGGCTCTGCCCTTTGCCAGCCTCTGCTCCCCCTGCCCTGACCGAGGCAGATACCCGGGCTGCTCCTGTCCTAGGGGGGAGAGCTCAACCCCTCGTCCCAGCCTGCTGCCCCAGACCCTCGGTGCCCCCATCCCTCTGGGACCTGCTGCCCGGTCCCAGCCCAGGCTGGGGGCTCAGCGGCGCTTCCCAGAGCCGCAGAATTGCAGTGGGATGGTCAGGAGAGACCCCGTCCCCTTCCTGCCCACCTTCCCCCCACTGGGGTAACAGAGACTCGGGGCTATCGCCTCTGGGGATCCCCTACCCCTGCTGAGCTCTCCCCAGGGGCAGCTGGAGGGAGGGGAGGTGCAGGGGGGCCATGGAGCATCCCCTCGACTGGCATCTCCCTCCCAGATCGACCTGATCCACCTGGGAGCCAAGTTCTCCCCCTGCATCCGGAAGGATCGGCAGGTGGAGCAGCTCATCCAGCGCGAGCGGGACCGGGAACGTGGCTCCGGCTGCTGCGTCCAGAACGACAACTCGGGCTGCATCCAGACCCTGCCGCAGGACTGTTCGGTGCGTGCCGCTGCCGGCGCTGGGAAGTGCTGGGGATTCCTGGGGAGAAGGGGGAAACCATCTCTGCCTTGGATGGCACCAGGGCAGGATGGGTGCAGGGTCAGAGCCGCGAGTTTGCTGCCGCATCCTCAATCTCTCCATCCTCCCCGCAGGAGACGCTGGCGACGTTCATCAAGTGGCCAGGCACCAACGCGCCGGCCATGGGCTCGGGTAAGAAGCGGACGTCGGGGGCCGTGTGTCATCAGGACCCCAGGTAGGAATGACGGCTGGGGAGAGGCGGTGCGGTCACCCGGCTGTATGCGGGGCACGGTGGAGGTGCTGCCTGGGGCCGCATTTCCACTTTGGATGCCTTGAATTTGCTTGTCCGAGGGGCTGGGGCTTCTTACACACCACAGGAGGGTGATAAGGAAGAGGGAATCGGTGAGGGAACTGAGGTGGAGTACTGTCCTGAATGTAGGCAGCAATGGGTGAGCTGGAAATAGAGCCAAGGAGTGCTGTTGTCTTGTGCTGGCACCTGCCTGCCTTCTGCCTGTCCTGCTCTGCGGGGGGTGAGCTTGGATGGGTGATGCGGAGAGGGGACATCGATGGGGTTTTCTGGCAGATGTTGAGTGCCTCGGGGTTCACTTGCAAAGCTGTAGGACATGGTTATAGGGGTGCTGTAGGACACCAAAGTGCAGGATCCCTCCCAAGGCAGGGAGGGATCAGGAAGGGGCAGGTCTCGGGGCTGTCTGTCCCCGAGCAGGGTTACTAGTCTGGGGGAAGGGATGTGCTGAGGGAGACCCGTCCTGACCCCCCACCCATCTCCTTCTGCAAGGACATGCGAGGAACCAGCATCCAACCCACCCCATGTGTGGCCAGATGACATCACCAAGTGGCCGGTAAGAGCCCAGTGCCACCACGAGCTGGGTGCCACTGTGGTGGCAGATAATAAGCCAGGCATGGGGGCTGTGGGGAGAGCCTGGGGCCAGACCCTGACCTTGGCTCCTCTCCCTCCTGCTTGTAGATCTGCACCTACGAGACCAAAACCAACCACACGGGCTTTGCCCACATGGACTGCCAGATCAAGGGCAGGCCCTGCTGCATCGGCACCAAGGGCAGGTGGGTTGCAGCGGTGGGGGCACCTGGCCTGGGCTCAGCTCCCCACTCTGCCCCGCTGCCTGTTGTTGCCCCATTGGTGTCCAGAGCTGTGCCAGGGCAGAGGGAGGTTATGGAGCATCGGGATTGGGGTGGGAAGCGTGGTGGCAGCAGGAATGGCTGCTGGGAGCGCAGGGGGATGCTCGGGGGAACAGGGACTGAGCCCTGCCCTGAGCGAGCCCGCTGCCTGCCCTCTGCCCAGCTGCGAGATCACGACACGGGAGTACTGCGAGTTCATGCACGGCTACTTCCACGAGGAGGCAACACTCTGCTCGCAGGTGAGCGGGGCCGGGGGCGTGATGCTAGTGGCTGGGTCATGCATTGCTGTGCTGATGTCAAAGGGCTTCATAATATCCTACCAGGAATGGGACGTGGTTGGGGTGGGTGTGAGTAGGAAGGATGCAAAGTGCAGGGACGTGCCCAGCTATCGGCTGGACTCCTGCTGCCGCTGCGTGCCTGCCTTGCTGGTGTGGGGCAGGAGGAAACATAGGACTTGAGCCAGCCTCACCCGGGCAGCACCGGTGTCCTTGGGAAAAGCACATCCTGGGCAGGAAAATGGCCCTCCAGCATCTCCTGGGGTACTGGGGGTGCTCGGTTGCTCCCTCCCCAGTACCCGGGCAGTGCCGGTGCCCCACACCCCTCAGGGTCCCCCCCCACAACTGACACGTGGCATCATCAGTCGCGCGTTCCCTGTGACCTATCCTTTGCTCCCTGTGGCTCTGGGGTGTGGGCCGAGCCCCCGTTGCCCCCCCAACCCTGCCTGCCTTTGCAGGTACACTGCCTGGACGAGGTGTGCGGCCTCCTGCCCTTCCTCAACCCAGAGGTCCCCGACCAGTTGTACCGCCTGTGGCTGTCCCTGTTCCTGCACGCTGGGTGAGCCACGGACCCCCGCACCCCCAGGGGATGGGGGATGACTTGGGACCGGAGTATCCATTGGGATGGTCTGTGATCCCCGAAGGGTTGGGAGAGAAGAGAGGAGGACACCCCCTGACTACAGTGACATGTGCCGTCGGTGGAGGGTGTTTTGTAAGATGTCTCGTGCCCCGGGGCAGCAGGTGGGAGGGCTGGGCAGGGGCTCGGGCTGGGCAGGGGTCTCTAATGCAAGGTGTCTCCCCCCAGCATCATCCACTGCCTAGTGTCGGTGACTTTCCAGATGACAGTGCTGAGGGACCTGGAGAAGCTGGCGGGCTGGCATCGCATCTCCATCATTTTCATCCTCAGCGGCATCACGGGCAATCTGGCCAGTGCCATCTTCCTGCCGTACAGGGCGGAGGTGAGGGTTGGGGGCACTCTGCCCGCATCGCCCCGAATCCAGCCAGCTCCCCAGGGACCAAAGGACACCCCTCCCCATCCCTGTCCTGGCAGAGGTTTGGGGAGGGGGCTGCAGCACAGAGCTCTCATCCCCCGGCAGGTTTTGCTGAGGGTGGGGGTGGGAGGCTCGTGCCCCCGCGGCGGCGGGGCCTCTGCCCCACGTGTGGAGTTTGCACATGCCGTGTGGGTCACGCGTCGCCACGTGTCAGTGTGCGTGCGGGGTCCCGGGCGGGCAGATGGCTAATCTGCTGGCAGCAAACCCTACCGGGCTTTAAATGAGATCACGCCGAGCGCCCTAATCCCTCCGGGGGTGCATTGGGACGGGGACGGGGGGCTGTGACCTGGGAGGGGGAGATGCTGCTTGGCTGCTGAGTCATGGAAAGTACCGGCTCTGCCAAAACAGCACCGGCATGCTCCCCTCCTCTTCCTCCTGTGCCAGGGCTCCCACCCTTGAGCCCCACAGCGGTGTGAGTGCAGCCCTCGGAGGGTTGCAGGAGCCAAATGCATTTTGCAAGGGGAGGAGACGGTCCCTGGGGACACGGGGACGTGTCTGGGGTGACGTGCGCAGGGTCTGGCCATGACTTCCCCCATCCCTGCAGGTGGGCCCTGCTGGGTCCCAGTTCGGCTTGCTGGCCTGCCTCTTCGTGGAGCTCTTCCAGAGCTGGCAAGTCCTGGAGAAACCCTGGAAAGCCTTCCTCAACCTCTTCGGCATTGTCCTCTTCCTCTTCATCTGTGGCCTTTTGCCATGGATCGATAACATCGCTCACCTCTTCGGCTTCCTCAGCGGCCTCCTCCTCTCCTTCGCCTTCCTGCCCTACATCACCTTCGGCACGGTGGACAAGTACCGCAAGCGAGCCATGATCATCGTCTCCTTGCTGGTCTTCGTGGGGCTCTTTGCCTCGCTGGTGGTCTGGCTCTACGTCTACCCCGTGAACTGGCGCTGGGTGGAGTATCTCACCTGCCTGCCCTTCACCAGCAAGTTCTGCGAGAAGTATGAGCTGGAGCAGGTCCTGCACTGACCCTGCCAGCAGGGACGGGGCTGGGAGAGGAGCTGGTGGTGATGCTTTCCATGGCGTGGGTCTTCACCAGCCTGCAGGAGATGGCAGCGGCTGCTCCGGGATGGGGCAGACCCTGGGCACAGCTTCATCCTTGGGGCTGGTGGGTTTGGGCTCACCCCTGTTAAATGCTGGGGATGCAGTGGAGAGTGGGGAAAGGGCCGAGGGAAGTGGGATTTTGCTACGTCCACAGCCAGGCTGGGCTCCCAGCCTTGGGGCAAGGGGCCTCGAAAGCTCCTGGGAACGAAGCTACCGAGGTCTCCTGCCTGTGTCCCTGCCTGCCTGGGACCCCATCCTGCCTCGGTGCCCCCAGGTGCTGCAGCTCATACTGTGAACACAACCCCCTTTTTTGCAGGGGCACTTTTTTTTATCCGCAGCTCTTTAGGCCGAGGGTTTCCCCCACTTTGGGCTCCCCGGAGCCCCTGCTGTGGCTCTGAGGTGTTCAGAGCTGAGCTTTGAAGGTGTTTTTCAGTCCCACTCTCAAATCTGATGCTCCCCTGAGGCCACGGAAGGAGGCTTGTGCTTCCCCACCTGGGTTCCTCACTGGATGAAGAGGCAGGACTCAGGCTAGGGGAGCTTCTTTTCTCCTTATTTCAGTGAAATTCCCTTTTTGGAAGCAGAAGCGGCACATACTGCATTTGTAGTGCCATGCTGGGAGGCAGGCATGGAGAAAAACACCCTGGGGGGCTTGTGTAGCTGCTCCTGAAGCCCACAGACCCCTCGGGAAGTTGTCAGTGCTCCCACCTTTCACTTCTGCCTCAAGTCCCTGCTGTTACCCCTCTCCCTTTTTCAAAGCGTAGAGACCCAGGTAACCCCCCCCGCCTCAAACGGTGCTGGACAGATGGAGAAGCGCAGGATGGGGTAGTTGCCTTCCCCCTTCCGTGCCCGAGGCTGCACATCCCTGCCTGCCCCCAGCCCTGGGCTGCTGCTCCCCAGCATCTCCTCCTCCCTCCCACCCGCCGCAGCACGAAGGCAGGTCCTTCCCGGGGTCCGGGTGACTCCTCTGGGCTGGTTTGGACCCAGGCTGGTGCCGGGCTGTCTCTCCCCTTGTAGGTGTTGCTTTGGTGTTGGTGGGTCTCAGCGCTGTCAAATGGGGGAAGGTGTGAATCCCCCTCCTGGGATGAGTATTCAAGGGCTGGGAGCTCAGCTCCCTCTGTCCACATCTGCTCTCCAGGTGACCCCAGGAGATCTGTGGCACCTGCGTCCCTCCCTGTGTCCCTCCCTCCACCATGGCCAGTTTTCAGCCCCTCTCTGACCCTCTGGTGCTGCTCCAGCCAAAGACAGACACTTCACCTCATTTGTCTCTTTTTGATACTTTTTTTAAAAGCTGTGGGTTTTTTTCCCTCTTAATAAATTTCTACCTGTATTTAATGAGACACAAGGCCTCTTCTCTCTTCTCGGGCACGGGGACGTGGCACTTTTAGGGGTTCTGGTTGTTCTGGTGATGGTTGGTGTAGCAGGGAGAGAGGCAGAGATGGGAGTGCCTGGGGCCGGTGCCCTGATGTGCGGGGCTGCACTGTCCCCCAGTACCCCTCAAACCCCTCCCTGGGAGGGCAGACAGGGTTTGGAGGGTCTCAAGCAGAAGGGGAAGCCAAATGCCTGGAGCAAAAAGGCCCATGGAGCCTCCTGATCCTGCCCAAGGGCAGAGCCCCCTCCACCTATATCCCACCCTTCATCGAATGACCCAGGGCTCGATTTGCCCCCTCTCTCCCAAAGCTGAGATGCCCCAAGGGGTGTTGGATGGCTCCCGTCCTGCCGGCCGGTGCCTCTCCTCCGGCTGTTGTGGTGAGGTGACAGTCGGAGCGGGGTAGGAACGCACACGGGCTGCCTAGAAAACCACCACCACGTCTTTATTTGCTGTTTCACAACAGCCTGAAGTGTTTGCAGAAGGCTTGTCCTGGGCCAGTCCTGGGTCTGGGGTGGGGACTGGTTTGGACTGGATGCCAGGGAGGCTCTGCAGTGTGTGGCTGGGGGTGGCTGTGGGCTGGGGGTGTGCTCCATGGAGTCTGGAAAGATGTCTGTGGGCAGGGGGGTGGCTGCTGAGAGTCCTGCCTGGTCTGGGGGCTGCGAGGGGAGGGCTTAGCTGTGGTGTGCTTCACTCGTGGTGGTGGTGGTGGTGGTGGCGGTGGGAGGGGGTGCAGGGCTGGGGGCACATGTACGTACAGGCTCTGCTGGGTGTCTCAGCAAAATGTGGCTGTGAGTGCCCTTAAATCAGCAGAGACACCCCCCCCCCCCCAGCTGCTCCTTTCCATCCCTGGGGGGGCACATGGCCCTGCAGCCCACCCAGGCTTGCCGGCACAGCCCCGGTTAAAGTGGAGACTGGGGGGATCGGTGCTGCCAGCGGGGCCAGGTGGGAGATTTCTGTCCCCAGCCCTGCGGGTCTGGGATGGGACCGGGCTGATCTCCTGGCTGGAAGGCAGACGTGGTAGAGGGAATAGCTGTAGCCAGGGCCGGCTGGGGGAGGTGTATAGCTGTGGTGGGGATGGAGAGGGGTCACTGCCTCTTATCCACCCCCCCCACAGCCTCTCTCCAGCCCCCCCCCGGCAGAGCTGGACTTGAGGGGGCTCAGCAGCCGCTGTTCCTGCGCATGAAGGCATGTCCCCGCACAGGATGCTGCATCTCGATGAAGGCCAGCTCCCCCACCGTCACCTCGCAGGGACCCAGCGCCTCGAAACCGCACTTCTGGTAGAAGGGCACGAGGAAATCTTCGCACATGAGCAGGGCACGCCGGGCGAAGGGCAGGCACCGCAGGTACTGCAGGTACCGCCACATAAGGATGGAGCCCTTGCCCTGCTGCCGGAAGGTGCGATGCACGGCCAGCACGTGGATGTGCACCGCCGTGCCCCGCGGCTTGTGCAGGGCCAGCGCCTCCTGCCGAGGGGGGAGCGGGGGTTAGTGCGACCAGGGGGAGTCCCATCCTGCATGTCTCTTGGTTACCCATCCCAGTAAACCAGGGTCCACATCCTCCCCCAAAGGGAAAAGGGCCCTGGTGCCATCCCCCTTCGCCTCCCCCCATCATCCTTGGAGGCTTTTTAAGTTTACAATGAATGTTGAGGGGCGTTACTTGGCATATTTTTTTAACAGCATCAGTAAAATTAATTAATGAGAAAGTTCATTTCCACCAGAGCAGCCCTGTAGCAGTTAGTCTTGGGAGAAGACTTGGTGAGTGGCCTCGGGGAGCTTCTCCTCGTCCCCAGGCTCTGGCAGTGCCTCTCCCAGTGCGCAAGCTGGGAAGAACAGGGTCCGGCTCTTACCTGGCTGAGCCTCTCCTGGTCCCAGAGGGAGCCGATGATGAATGCCACGAGCCGCCCTTCCTCAAACCAGCCAAGGGAGAGCTCCGGGCACAGGTTCAGAAAGTGACGGATCTCGTCCAGGTGGAGGGGACAGTCCCCGGAGACAGATATAAAGGCTGGAGGGGGACGGCAGTGAGCGCAGCGAAGGGAACTGAGGACACCCGGACCCAGAAAACCCCCCAGCACCGATGTAGTGGGGGGAAAGCAGGATGTGATGGGGAGAGATGGCATGTGTCCTGCTGCCTACTTGGCCTAAAGGAGCTCTAAGGCACATGGGTGGCTCCAGGGAGCAGCTCCGCTCCTCCAGAGGCAGCCCCCCAGGGACCGGCTCCCCACTCTCATTGCTGATTCCAGGGCTACAGCAGCAAGTGCCGAGATGAACCCTCCTGCCCGGCATCTACCCGGCTGCCCTTGCCCTTTGGAGAGGAGGGAGAAATGGGCCGGTGAGTCTGGGTGAGGGGAGCTGGGGGTGCCTGGGATGGAGGGGACGGGGGACGTTGCTGGGGGTGGATCTCAAAGTGCCCCTCTGTAATAGGAGGCTGGGCATGGTGTCCATCCTCCCACCTTCCCCCTCTCCTCTCTGGTCACCTCTGGCAGGACTGTTTTGGGAGAGCTGCTCCCTATTTACCTGGTCCTGCTCCAGGATCACCTTCCACCATCCCCACCCCAGGCAACTGGGTGAGCTGGGGGCCGTAGTTCCCCACCTCCTTAATCACGGCTTCCCCTACCTCATTAAGGAGCCTGTGGTGGCCTGGCCACAAGTCATGGCCTCTGGCTCCGTCCCTCATGCTCCATGAGGGCATGCACAGGGGCTTTGCCACCACGGTGTGCCCCCAAGGAGCATGAGGGACCGGCGAAGGAAAGGGATGGGCATCTCCAGCCGATGCCACCAGGCAGGACCTCCCCGGGGCAGCCCCTTACCTTCCCGCTCGATCTCAAACACGCTGATGGCATCCTCGGGGCTGAGGCAGCGAAACTCACTGGCGGGCAGCGTGTGGCGGCGCTGGCCCCCAGGCGAGCTTCGGGGGGACCTCAGGTGAACAGGCTTCAGGAAAGGCAACGCGCTGAGCGCCGACATCCTCCTCCTCCTCCTTCTGCCCGGCTTTCCACCGCTCCCTCTGTTTGGGGCAGCCTCTGCCAGCTCCTGGCCCCGGCGGCGGCACAGCACCCTTTATTTCAACCAATCTCCTCCGGCGCTCTTAGCTGCCGAAAATACCTGTTGGTCACGCACAGGATTAGGCTGCTTGCCACTCTTTTCCTGTACATATGTGTGTGTATATATATATATAGCCAATACCCGCCCACAGTGGCCCACAGTGACCCCATTATCGGTCTGCTGTCGCTGCGAGCTGGGGCCAGTGCAGGAGCCTGGCACCAGCCGTGGGCTGTAGCAAACTTGTGGCCCCGGGGATGTGGGGGACAAAAGCCCGGTGACCAGCTGCCAGCATCCAGGCAGTGGGACAGAGCGGAGAGAGGGGCTGTTAGAGATGGGGCTGGGGGAGCAGGCATGGGGCTGAGCATCCTGCTCTGGCATCCTGCCCCGCATCTCCTGACCCAGCCCATGGCAAAGCCAGGCAGCAGGACAGGCAGGAGAGCCCAGGGGCAAGTCTAGCCCCTGACCTGGGGACAGGCGGGGTGGGATGTGGCTGCCAGAAGCTGGGAGGCTGCAAAACAAGCATCTCTGGGTGAAAGCTCTGTGTGGTGTTGCATGGTTGTAGTGAGAGGTCAGTGCCGGGCCACCGTACGCACACCCCCAGCACGGACACATCAGGCAGCCAGATCTACCACCCAGAGACAGCCCGAGCTGCCGGGATTTGCTCCCTTTTTCCAGCTCACTTAGCAGGTAAGCGACACAGCTTAGCCCCCATTGGGCTCTTAGGCCCCATCCATGCTCACAGATGTAGCTGACATGGGTCAGTGGTGGGACAGGTGGGTGCCTGTGGCTGCAAGCCTCAAGTGTCCTCCCAGGCTGAGGTGTCCCCAGGCTTTGTCCCCTGCCCTGGGAGCTTCAAGCAGCATGATCCCACCAGGCACAGCCCATCCTGGGACATGCCACCTGCGACGTGGGACCCCAGACCCCTCGGTTCCCCCAGGAGAGTCACCAGCACCCGAGCTCCCCGAGCTCAGCTGACAGTGCCCGTCCCGCACAGCCTGGCCAAATCCCTCAACCTGGATCAGAGTCTGTAGCTTCAATCTGCCTCTGGTTTCACGTGTGAGCGAACCAAGTTAATAAATCCGGAGGGAACCACAAACTGAGTGAATAACTTTGCTAAGCACATATGTCCTGCAGGCAGAAATAGTGGGAATTGCTCCCGGAGCCGTCCATCCATCCGTCCCTGCTCAGCCCAATATTCAAGCAATTTACAGCAAAGCCAGTGCGAAGCCAGGTCATTTCTGATTATTGTTTGAGAGGTGCCGGCTTTCCCTGCTAATTATAGGCTTGCCTCCAGCTAATAGGATTTATAGAAACAAAAGCATTACCAGCACAAACATTGTGCAGGGCAGAACCGGCGCAAGCTGGGAATTTTCCATCCTGAAATGCCAAGGGCTGGGTGCTTGAAATGCCTGTTTTATCCAGTGCGAGGTGAGACGGCGTGGTGTTCTGATTTATTTTCAATGAATTGCTGGTTTGCTAATGGATGTATATCTAAGGGATCTCGGGTCCATCATGGAGAGGGGGTTTCTTTGGCGGGGGAATTATTTTGCATCCCCAATGCTCATTCTAGTCACCAAGGACTAACTGAAATGGTGCTGGGAATGGGTGGTTCATGCTTCCAGAAACCATGTAGGAGGGAAGTAGAGGGGTGGCCGAGCTGGAGGGCAGAGCAGGGTGCTGGGGGGCTTGTAGTGTTTGTAAAGCTTATTATCAAATATTCTGGAACTCCTCATCCTGCTAATTGGATTAGGGACTCATCCACCTGGATAAATCCCAGAGCAGGCAAGAGGGTAGGGTCTGGGTACCTAGAAAATGCAACGGTGGTTTGATCCTGGGCAGTGCTGAGCACCTGGGGCAGGTTCTGGGGATGCTGCAGGATCAGGCCCGGGGATGGCAGGGCAGAGTGGCCAGCTGAGTATGGCCTCGGGCAGGGCTGGTGTTTCAGCTGCTGTGGGAATTAGGGAGCAGGATCATGGAATCATAGAATAGTTTGGGTTGGAAGGGACCATTAGAAGTCATCTAGTCCAACCCCTCTGCAATGAGCAGGGACATCCTCAACTAGATCAGGTTGCTCAGGGATGATAGCCACTGTTAAACAGTTTACTGTCCAAGAGCAAGTCTTTATCCCAGATCATAAAAAGACTGAAAAGGACTGAATAGTGGAAAGTCTCTACAGGGACATCCACAGAGCTGGGGGGTTCAAGACCTCTTGTGCAAGTGGCTGCTCCATTCCCATTAGAGATAACTTGGAAAGGGGAATCAGATCCCTCTAGCTATTTTTAGAAATTTCTTGACACCCCAACCAGCAACAGCCCGGAGCAGAAGTCGGTGATGGGGAAAGGCTGCTCCTTGGCTTGTTTTCCTTGTATTATTTCGCCTCCGGCACTTTATGCCTGGCAAGCCAGGTTATGCAGCTGAGGGCTGATACATTTGTGTTTGTTTTCTGGAAATGAACTTCTTCCTTTGCTTCTCAACTCCCTGCAGATGCAAAGGTCTTCTGGGGTGGGGGAGATACATAGAGCCCGCAGAGCACAGAGGAACTGGCCGTCCTCCCCAGCCCATCCCCAGAGCCGACCCCGGGCCCTGCACAGCCATGGGGGTACCAGCACTGCTCTTACGCCTGGGAAGCATCCCACCTGCAGAGGTGAAGGAAACTCGCCCCAGGTCACAGAGTAAGTGAGAACCAGAGCGAGGAGGAAAGTCCTCTCTCCCTGGCTCGAGACATCTGTCTTCCAATGCTCCAGCACAGCCTCCTGTATATTGTTCAAGTCACTTACACCCTAGGCTAAATTTTGTGCTGTTAACTCCTTACCAGACCCGCCTGAGATGAGCCCAATACATTTGTGTGTATGTAGCAGCATACCAAAAGTCCGCTCTGTAAGTTTCCCCCCCCCACTTGTGTTTGTGCACTAGAGATCAAAGCATCCGCATGGTCCACAGAGATGCTCACATGTAAGTAAACAGGCAAGTCCGCAGTATCCCCCTAACAGCATCTTTTTATTATGTTATGAATATCTGCCTGGATTTGGAGCTTGAATTTTTAAATGAGTTGGTAGTAAGGAGTTATTCACCCAGTTCTGAAGCCAAATACTCTTTGCGAAGGAGCTCAAGTTTTTCCCACACCCTGAACACGCAGGGTTTCAGTGAGAAGAGTCCCTACACCCAGGTTTTGATAGTATGTGTTGGAAGTGTAGGGATGGGACAGGGGCTGTGATGAATCACGCTCTTTCCTCCACCAAAGTCACTTTTCAGGCAAGCTAAGCTGAATGCACCAACCTCCCTCCCCTCTGGGGCAATTCCCCCCATTCTGGGATGCTGGGGCTGGCAAGTCACAGTGGCCTCGGGACCACCAGCTGTCCCCAAGGCTGTTAGTACCACCGGGATGCAACAGAAACATGGGTGCTTACCGAATGGGGACCCCACGCCGCTCCTCTGCCTGCCTGGCTCCGGTGGTGCTGTCTTGCAGCTGGCAGGAGAGGAGGACCCGGGGTTTTGCCTCCCCTCCTCTGTCTGCTGCACCCTCCGCAGCCCCTGCTTATATATATTTGTTATTTATGGAGCACGTGATGACATCCTAAGGAGTTTATAACCCCGATGAAAGACAGGGAGAGGTGAGAGGCTTTAAGGTGACAGGCCAGAAAAAGGATCCCATCAGGCTTTTTTTTTTTTTTTTTTCCCCCTGGCGTGACTGCCTACAGAGGGATAAGGCATTTAGCTGATTGCTCTGCGCTGAGTCCCTGCTGCGAGCCGGGCCGGGAGAGCAGAGGACTTAGCTAGGAAAGGAGAGCAATGTACTGTGCCTGATCCAGACCTCTCTGATGGCACCGGGAGCCCATAGGAAGATGAAGGCAGCCCTGCCGAGGGCGGATGAGCTTTCTTTGCAGCAAGGATGGGGGGGCTGCTGGTTGTGCCAGGCGTGATCATCGCTTGGGCTTGAGCAGTGGGGAGTTCCTCACGGGAACTGGCTGGCTCCTTATAGGATGGGGGGTCAGACCTAAGGTTTCTGCCCCAAAGATCTTCCTCCAAAGACCAAGCATCTCTCCCCTGTGCAGCCCTCGGTCCCTGGGAGCTATTGCATAAGAAACTGGATAGGCAAAGCCAGCAATATTTGTTCCCATCAGGACATGTGTAATAAAAGGAGGATTATCCCAGGCATGAGCATGATGTTGGCATCATCATTATCATCATGAACCAGATGCAGCCCTGAAAGAAGCCCGGAGCAGGAGGCAGGGCTGGCCTTGCTCCACCGGAGATATTTCCAGGGGAGTTCACACCTGCTTTAGTTTCCAGCCATGGGCAAAGTGACCTGGGGCTACATACTTATCTCTCTCTTCTAAGTTTTTTTTTATGGATTTGAAACAGAAATACAACCCAGCAGCTTTCTGCTCTTCAGAAATGGCATTTCAGAGCAATTCCCAGCCATTAAAACTGAGCCCAGCAGAGCAGAGGCTGGCCCGTGGCTGGAATAGTCAAGCAGGGGTGCTGCTCTCGGTGCTGTTAACTGGGTCCGTCTCTTCCTGCTCCTGCAGACAGAGGGTCAAAAACTCCATTAAACTAGAACCACAGCAGTGTGCTGAGATTTACATACTTAGCAGCTCGCTCAGCATCTTCAAAGAGCCCCAAGCTGTCACTCTGGCCCCGCAGCCAGGCTGGTCCCTCCTTTGGGGTGCCTGCTCAGGAAGATGGCAATTATTTCTGGGTAGGATTTGCAGCGAGGGGCGACACGTGGGAGGCAGATGAGTCACGACTCGTCCCCTGCTCTGCCAGGACTTGGGAATGAAGTGACACACATGCAGCCCAGGGGCTCCTCAGCTGTGCCGCCCTCTGCCTCCATCCCTGCTGCTGCAGTCTCGGGTTATCCTGGTGCTCAGGGGGATTAAGCTGGTTTTGGTGGCTGCAGCCTTCACAGTCCCTTGGCCTCACGGGGCAGGGTCTGCCATCACAGGGACGCAGGTGGCATCAGGGTCCTCCCCCGTGTGGCACCATCATGGAGGTTTCTCTCCCAAACACAGGTAATTACTCACATAATTACCAAGCTGGACACTCCGCTTACATCCCTGTTTTACACCTTTCCCTGGTTTAGCCAAGGGGATCCATGTACCCAAAGAGGGTGATGCTTTTCTCCTGGCAATGGCATAGCAGGGGTGGCAGCAGGGCTCTGCAGTTTGGCATCGCTGCAAGGTCAGCCACGGGCTCTGATTTCATTCTCCCTTATCTCCTGCCTTTTCATCAGCTGCCGCAGACTGGCAGCGTGCGAGCGCTCGTCGTTGCTGTAACTGCACAGCAGGTTGCGGCTCTTTGGACATACTCACTATTCTCAGTGCTTGCCAGGCTGGCTACCTGCTGCTTCTATCCCTCGGTGCTCCCCTCTCATGCCGCCAAGAGCAGTTCAAAATCACCAGCAGGTCCTGCGAAGCCAACGTGCCTCCAGCCTCTCTGCTGGAGTGGGGCTTTCAGTGCGGCTTAGGAGCCTGCGAGCTGATGCTCTTTCGAAATAGCAGTACACAGCTCCTAAGGATGGTGGCCAGACCCCAGCCTCAGGCTCTAAATAGACCCTAGAGGGGCTGGTTCTGCTCTGTGCTCTGAAATGTTAATATATATATATATATACAATATGCAAATATACATTTATGTGGATTTCCTCTGGCATATTCCTTTTGGCCCATCAGTGCAGCTGATGCTTCTTCCAGAAGGGCGCAGGGCTGACCTCCTCCACAGAGTCACAGGGAGCTGGGGAAGAGATGCTACTTCACAGCTTATTTTGGATCCCAGCAATAGTCAGGGGAAACAGGCTTTGAACTCCACTAGATCAACACATGCTTTTGCAGGGCTGGTGTATCTTGTCACTCCTCTACGTGGGCATCTGAGGAAACAGTACAAACAGTTCGGGGCGACAGTTTCACCCATGTCTGCTTGACCATGGCAGCCTCAACCAAAAGCAGGAGGTGGGGGGGGCAGGACCTGGCCGGGACCTGTTTTATCCCCTCCCTAGAGCATAGGCACTGGCGGTGATTAGCCTCCTTTCCTTCTCTCTGCAGGGCTGTGGCAGTTTGTAACTAGGTCACGGCCACTCATGACACAATCCCCGGGAGGAAGGAGGATGGGATTCAGCGGGGGCTGCAGAGGCTCCTCTGGGAGGAGAGGCCCGGGCAGGTGGGAAGGGGCTCAGCAGAGGCAGCCCCCACCCTCTGGTCCCAGACCTCCAGGCAGTTTAGAGCCAGTTCTGACTTTGGGACGCGGCAGTTGGGTGATTGTTGCTGGGGCATCCTGCTTCTTACAGGAGATCTCCTCCCCTTGGTCCAGCCCCGGCACACTGCTGGTGGGAGCCAGGGTGACCCCACGGAGCTGGATGGGGACCAGATGTCCTCTATGGGAAAGCCAAACTCTGCAACCCAGAGCAAGGCTGGGCCTGGACCAGCCCCATCAGGGGATTTGTAAGGTCTTGGTCTCAGCGAAGAGGATGAGAGAGAGTAGAGGAGGATTGCGCTTGCATCAAGTTTTACACGTACAAGGTGATGCCGCTCTGAGGCTATTTGTGGGGCTGGCCAGAGGTGTTTGATCAGAGTGGCACAAGCAAGGAGGGAAGGGCCGGGTAATCCTGTGCGGGATGGGGGCACCGGGCACTGCTAGGGGCTCCTCTCGCAGGGGAGAGGCTTTCCCCTGCCCCCCCAGCCTTGGGAGACTTGCTGCGCTCACCAAGGCGGGATGAAAGATTGCCATATGCTGCGTCACTTGCTAATATTTCTGTTCCCTGATGTGATCAGGACGCAGCAATTCCTGCTAAGCTGTCCTGCACGATGGTGATAAACTCCCAGCCTGTCCCTGCGGGAAGGTCTGCAGACATTTCCCGGGCACCGAGCAGCAAGCTCTACTCGAACCACTTTTTCTGAAGGCACCAGCTCTTCCGAGCAGCTGGCGGGGGTGGTACAGGGACACGTGTGCCCCCGGGAAGCAGCAAAAGAAGCAAATATTGGCAGGATGGGCCAAGGAGGAGCTGCACAGCAGAGCAGAGGGGAGCCCAGAGCTCTCCTGCCTCCGAGCGAGGAGCCGCCCAGGCCGGCGGGCTGAGCCTGTCTGCAAGCGCTGGGGCTGCCGAGCAAAGCTGCTGCTCCTCCGCGCCAACAAACCGGCGCCGTTCTCTCCCTCCCGCCGGGCCGGGAGTCGCCGGGCCGGGCCCTGCGCGGCGGCGGGAGGCGGCAGCCCACCAGGTGGCACCAGAGCCCCGCCGCAGCCCCGGCACCGCCGGGCATCCCGGCACCCTGCGGGCACCCGGCATCCCCAGGGCATCCCCGGTACCCCCCGGGCACCTGGCAGCCCCCGGCATCCCCGGTACCTTGCGGGCACTCGGCACCCTCCGGGCATCCCCGGTACCCTGCGGGCATCCCGGCACCTGACAGGCATCTCCAGAACCCTGTGGGTATCCCCAATGGGCATCCTGGCACCTGGAGGGCATTCCCGTACCCTGTGGGCACCTCAGCACCCAACAGACATTTCCAACACCCAGCGGGCATCCTGGTACCCTGCAGGCATCCCCAGTATCTGGCAGGCACCCCAAAACCCTGTGGGCATCCCGGCACCCTCTAGGCATCCGAGTACTCTGCGAGCATCCTGGCACCCCACAGGCAACCCAACACCTGCCCCATAAGCCCTGCGCAAACATATCGTGTGAGAGGCGCACCCAGCACCAGCCGGGTCCCAAGGAGGAAGGATGGGGCTTGCTTTTCACCAGTATCTCAACAGGGAGATACTGGTGCTCTAAGTTAGAACACACAGGCAGCTTGCTTGCAGGGAGGATGTTCTCCTGCAGAGTAAAGGCCATCACTTCCCCAAACAGCCTAACAGCAGGAATTGTCCCTAAACAGGACGGGGGGGCTGCTTGACTTGTCACTTTGCAGAAGTCCTGCGTGTTCAGACCTCCTGCTGAATCAGTCTCATTCACCAAAAAAATCATGCGTGCAAAATGTTTCTTGGGTTTGCCTTAGTATTTTGCAGGGTGGTCTGACTTGCTGAGGCTCCTCAGTGGAGATTGGAACAGCCTGCCACGTTGAATGAGAGATGCTCCTTTCGACACCCAGGGACCGTAACGTGCCCAAAGCACGTCAGTGTAGCGGCAGGCCAGGCCCCGGGCTGTTGTGTCCTGAAAAAGTGATGAGTTCTCCTTCAGTGCCACTTCCCGATGGAAGCACGCCAGAGCCCCAACTGGGATCACAGTGCAAAAACACACCCGGCTCAACTCCTGCTAACGAGCAAACAGCCCTGACTTGTCCCCATTAAAATCCCCCTGCTGTGAGCTGGGCTGGTTGTATAATGTGATTGTTTGCATGGCTATTTGTGGCTACCTGAAACCCCACCGCTGCTCTTCAGTATGTAATTGCTCTGAAGAGGGACAGTTTCCATCTACACACGTGATGATGCCCATTACATGTATCTATATTTTATTAGTGGCTGTTACGATGCACATTAAGGAGATGATGAGAAGCATCACTGTGCTGGATAAAGCTGTGCTTTGAAACCTTGAGAAGAACATGCCACCAATTCCAATGGAGCCAGAGGGCACCCTCTGCCCATCCCAAAGGCCTGATCCTGTTCCTACAAAGGCACGATTCTCCCTGGCTTCAGAGAGAGGGAGGTCAGCACCTTCTCCCCAGTTCCAGGTGGGCTGTCTGTATGCCCTGGGGAGATATGCCACATGCCCCGCTCCAGCACAGCGATGGTCAGAGGGTGAAATCCTCGTGCTGGTGGCATTCATACGCTGCCTTTCCACTCCCCACCTCCTTCGCTTTACAGAGGTCATGGCTTGCAGACAGAGGTCTGTACTCCCAGAGGCACATCCCTGTAAACAGCTGTATAACCACGTAGCACTGAATGGATATTTAAACTGTCTTTCCCCAAGGGTGTGCTGCTATTTTGCCACCCAATGGTCCCTTTTAGCTCTATTCTGTTACTTATCCCTGAGGTCAATGCTGAGAAATGCTCCAGCAGGGAACCATATCAACACGATACCCCTCTGATTAAAATGGTGATGTAGCAAGTGATTAAATACTGGTGTGGAGGTCAGGCTAGCCCAGGGGAAGGCAGGCGCTGAGAATGCTTGCACCGAGAATGCTTGCACCACCTGCAGCTCCCTGATTCAGAGGCAGGACGGGAATAGTTTGTACTTCACCATCACTTAGAGCATCCCGCTGCCCTGCCACCCAAAACTCTGGATAGCCCAGGCGACAGGCAGAGCTGAAACGCTGGCTGGCTCCCAGCACATCCCTCACCCACGCACCACCCATCTGCCCCAGCCGCTTCCCAGGGTTTAAGGGCTATTTGCAAGGTTGGAAAATCCCAGCAGGCCCAAGGAGAGGGTCCCTGCTCCCTCGTGGCGTGGTGGATCTTGAAGCTGAGCACCGGCAGACCTTTATCCCGGTTACTTTTCCTGAAAGGAAAAACCTTGGAAGGAGAACTGATAGGCAGCTGGTTGATCCAACCGAAGAAGAGCAGCCTCGCGTTTGTGGGAGGCGGAGGGCAAGAGGGGAAACACTGCTCTGCTGCTCCTGAGGTCGTTCCTGCAACAAAACAAGTCAGGCTGAGGATTTCAGGCATTTTCCTGATATTCCAGCCAGCACTGCACTGGTGGGGAGATCTAGGGAGTGAAGAGGCAGGATATCTTTGAGTAAAGGACAGGCAGCAAAGGCTGGTTTGGATTCCTTTAGCCCTTTGCCTGCCAGAGCAGCAAGACCCACTCCAGAAACCATTTCTGTTTCACAAATCCCTGCAGACCGAGGGGGAAAAAAACCCTTAGAGTCAAGGAAGGTAAATATTTGGCTCATTTGCACACCCTAACGAGGGCTTCTAGGAGCTATAAAAAGCAAGACCAGGCTTTGCTGTCGGCTGGAGAGCACCTCCCAGCAAAGGACTGTGCCTGGTGCCAGGTGGACCCCCACCCTGTGCCCAAGGTGGCCGTCTCGGCAAGGCAGGGAGGGCCTGCGTGGGGGTGAGGGGCAGGGGTGGGCTTTCTACCCCCTCCCCATGCAGATATGTGCAACTGGGTTGCAATGTCGAGGCTTTTTATAGTAGAGGCACACACCCTTCTGGGGCTGCTCCTGCTGAGCACTGGGGCTAGGGGCATCTCTGCTGGTGACTGGGGGTCCGGGGATGATGCAGTGCAGCCCCCCATGACTGGGGACCTGGGGGATGATTCTATGCAGCCCCCCATGACTGGGGACCCGAGGTGATAGAGTGCAGCCCCCCATGAGTGGGGACCCGGGGGGATGATTCAATGCAGCCCCCCATGACTGGAGACCCGGGGGGATGATTGAGTGCAGCCCCCCGTGCCCGGGGACCCGGGGGGATGCGCCTCAGCCCCCCCCCCCCCGCAGGCCAGGTCCGGACCCGTCGACACCTCCCGCCCCGCCCGCGCGGTGGGCGTGCCGAGGCGGTGGGCGTGCCCCCGCCGGGCCCCGCCCCCGGGCCGTTACTTGCGCGCGGCCCGCGCCGCCTCTCCCCTCCCCCAGCCTGCGCCGGCGGCCGCGCGCTCTCCCGCTCTGCCCGGCGCCATGGCGGACCAGCCCGCTGAGGCGGCCCCGGCCCCCGCCGCCCCGGCCCCCCCCGCCGCCCTGCCCCTGCCGGCCCCGCCGGGCGGCTCGCAGCGGCTCCTCTTCTCCCACGACCTGGTGTCGGGCCGCTACCGCGGCTCGGTGCGGTTCGGCCTGGTGCGCCTCATCCACGGCGAGGATTCGGACTCGGAGGAGGAGGAGGGCGGACGCGGGACCGGCGGCGGCGGCGCCGCCAGCTCGGGAGGCTCCGAGTCGGGAGGGCCCGGGGCCGGCGGGGCGGAGGAGGGCCGCGCCAGCCCGCTGCGGCGGGGCTACGTGCGGGTGCAGTGGTACCCGGAGGGCATCAAGCAGCACGTCAAGGAGACCAAGGTAACCGGGGCGGCCTCGGGCTCCGCCGGCTCCCGCCGAGGCGGGGGCTGTCCGCGGCCGGGCTCGGCCCCTGCGTCCGTGTGTCGTCGTCGTCCCCCCCTCCCGCCCCGGGGGGGGCCGGCTCCGGCTGCAAGGCCGGGGCTCCGCCTTGGAGGCCTCCCGGGGCAGGGGCCTGCGCGGCCTGCGGGGCTGCCGGCCGGCTCCTTCCCTTCCTCCCCCGCGGGCTGCGGTGTTTGGCTGCTCCGGAGGCACCCGAGAAGGGGGTTATTGCTGCTTTTTCCCTCCTACCCACCGTCCTTGCCCGCCGGTGGCGGCATGCAGCCGTCTGAGCGTGGGGTAAGGTGGACGCTGTCCTCCGGAGGTTGAAATCCTTTTCCCTTCCTTCGTCACGCTCCTTCTGGAAGCCCGGCACGGATGCAGCTTGTGGCAAAGTACGGCTGTTCTGCTGGGGCGCTGGGATTTAATGGCCTAAGGAGAGGCCTGCCTGTGAAGGTGGTTTGAGAGAGCTTCCAGACCCCTCTTGCTTTCTGGGGATGTGGGCTGGTATCTCTGCCTTTATTGGACAGTGTCGTCATCGCCTGTTTTAGGGGAGTCAACGGCCGAACAGGGAAACCTCGACTAGATAAAGATTTCAGCAGCGAGTAACCGTGGTTTGGATCTGCCCTTGTTTACGTGAGCGTTTACCCCCCGCGGATGAGGCATACGTAAATCTGTGACCTCTTAATTATATCTGAAGAACCGCAAGGTGTAGATCTGTGTTAGAATGTTCCCACTTCCCAAAGTTCGCCTGGCATGGGGTATTGCACAGACTGACTGACAGTACGGAGACAAAAGCGGGCGAGGGGGCACTGTAATATAGCACAAAGGGGCCTGCGAGGAATGGGCGTTGCACCGAACAAAACAGGCGGCCTGCACTGTCCTTGCAGCGGAGCGGGTCCGAGTGCTCTTCTGGGGTGGCAGGCAAAAGCGGGAGGCTTCTGGTATGCTGTCTGCTTTGCTGTTTCAGAAATGGCCCCGCACACTGAAGGAGAGAGGGGAGACTGGGAGGAAGAAAGGTGTGTTGCAGTCCTACAGGCATCATCGGTAGGACTGCAAGTGCTAACAGAATGAGCTAAATTTAGGTGGTAGTGTCATTAGACACGTGACCAGTTGGAGATAAGGAAAATGAAAACAGCTATTCAGAAAAGATATTGCTGTGTGATGTATTTCTACATTTAAAAAAAAAAAAAAAGGCCTTCTTTCTCTAAAGAACCACAATTCAATCACTGCAGCCTTGCAATAAAATCTTCGTGTGCTGTTGCAGCGACAATTTGTCCCGAGTGTGGTTTTCAGCATCTAAACAAAGCCACCTCAATTTGGGTGAGTAAACACGGACTTAGGAGTTGTTACTGGGTTCCCAAATCCAGAAGTGTTAGCTCTGACTTTAGTCGCTTGGTAACAGCACCCTTTGCAATGTTAGAAAAAGCTAGACTGGGGAGGATCAGAAATCAAAGACAGTTATGTAAATAAAAGGTCTGCCTGTCTTTCCTTTTCATGGTCTTTCTCCTCTAGTGTAGGTGCCTTTACCACTTGGGTAATAGACGCTGCAGAGAAGTTTCCTAAGTGCTTGAGGAATTTAGGTGTACTTACATTGATTTTTCCATTTGAAAAGCTGCCCACTAACAAAATTGAGAGGCATTGTGTACGATCTGCACTGCAGCTCAGGGTTGCTAAAAGCAAATCTGATGCTACTGGAAGGTGGGACTTATCATTTAGTGGTTATAATCAGGTTTTTTAGCTGTCTGCTGACCCAGCCCTTTTTGGGTTACACCAATGTGTGAGAACCAGCCAGGTAAGCCTGATGTGCTTGTCATTGTCCATGCTGGGAGGGGTGCAAACCATAGGCACCACGTGGTTGTCCTGGGCCTAAAGTTTGTTGGCTTTTGGGTGCTGTTGCCTGTTGTTATCTGCAGATACATCTTTTGGCTGTGACTCTGACTCTCTAGCATCTTTGGCTGTGAGATTCTTGTTTGATGTCCTTAAAAATGTTAATGTGTCCTGGTTGCAGCTAAACCATGGATTCAGGAGGGTGCTTGTTGCACGCTTTTATTTCCTTTTATTACCTTTTAATTCCCCGAGTTCTTAATTCTGTAACGGGCAGAGGATAAAGGTGCTCTGGGGCCAGGGCTTTCACTAGCCCCATCTTGTGCCATCGTGTGCCTGTTTTGTATGTTAAATCCTGCTTTCATGTTGGAAGCTGGGTGCCTATCTCCTGTTTGTCCAGCGTTTTAAGATCTATGAACCCTGGCCCATGTATTGGATAGACCGAATGTTGTAACCCAGGGAGAAATAAAGTTATTGCAAATTTTGGGGATAGTGAAACAGCACCTTTGGCTCCCAGTGCAAAGGTCAAAAGCAGCTTTCTGTACCCAGCTATAATCCTAGAGCTGTCCTGTCTTTTCTTTAAACTGTGGGCAGTTCGGTAATTTTTTTTCAGCTAGGGAATAGATAGGCTAATCACTTCTATTGTTGCTTCTAGAAGTTCAATGCTTGCTGTTGCTCTTTCCTGTTGGAAATGGTAGGCAGACTGCGACTTAAACCCAAGCACATGACTACTGATGTTAATAAGTAATAGAAACTTTTTCTTGAAATAGAGGTAGCAGCTGGTACAAAGCCCCACTAGCTCCTCCAATAATAAGTGGTATATCTGAGTACATTCCTGCCTTTGATTCCTGTGTTGATAGTCATTAGCAGTATCGTGACAATGATGTGAATAAAAGAAGGTCCAGGATTTCTTACCCCTCAGGCTTGGTGTGCTCCTTTCCTGCCTTCCATGACCACTTTCCCCATTTAAAACACTGGGAAATCATTGTTGCTGCATGTTGTAAAACCTAAGCAGTCCTGGAAGGAGAAAGCTTCCCTTTCCAAATATGTTTGCCATCCATGTCTTGCCTGACCCAACAAACCTGAAGAGCAGTTCCTCTTGACTGGCTAAAGCCATCTCTCTTGTCTTCATGGTACTGTTTCAATGGTAGATGTAATTTGCAACTGAGGTTGTGAAAGTACTGTGAACTGGTGTGAGCACTTCATGCTTTTTTTAACAAATTAGCAGGACTACTTCAGACCCAGCTGAATTTTAATTTCAGGTTTTCTCAGCTGTAGGTTAGCCTTGCTGCTGCACACTTTAGCTGCCTTTGGGACCTTTAAAAAAATGCTCAAATATATTAGATATTAGTAAAGCTTATAGGGTGCTTTAAAATGCTGCTACCCTTCCTCCTGCTCTCACCTGAAAGCCTCAGAGCTCTCTGCCATCTTTCATTTTCACAAAGCCTGTGCAAGGCAGATATGCCTCTTCTGCAGCTGGGGGAAGTGGAAAGTGCAGGTGTTGTATTTCAGCACCTTATCTAAAGGCCTTCAGCTGGCCAGGCTGCAGAGTTCCCTGCCTCCTGCTCTGTGTCTGCCTCAGGGAGTGAATGCTTGTGCTAGTGTCTTGGTGTGATGCTGCAGTACGCACATGGTGCTGATTGATTTATGTGTAGGAAACCCTACAGGGCCCCAGGATTGCCTAAGAGTCAAGGTGCAATTTTTTTAAAAAGTTTTTAGCAGCCTTTTGTTTTGTAAGGTCCAGAATACAACTTGGGTTGGGTGGCGCTCTTACTGTATTCAGCTTTGCTTTGGAAATGGATTCAAACTAACAGGGCTCCTCAGACATAATCCAGTGGCTGGTCAGCTTGTTTGCTGGAAATTATCTGATGTTATCTCCACAAGTCTCTATATGAATTCAACTTTGCTTCATCCCACACAGCCCTTCTGTTCCTTTCTACCCTTCACTGCTATAATTTCTTGACCTCAAATATTGAGTCATGAATATAAGGTTGCAGGAGAAGTTTCTGAAGGTGTTACGCTCGCATCATTTCATGATTTTAATGAATATTTTATTTCGTGTCTGAATTCTGCCATGTAGTTACTGCTGTGTCCTGAACTTCTAAGTTGCAATTTTTCTGTGCTCGTACTATAGAAGGAAATACTTCCTCTTACTGAAGGTCTGTTTTCCCTCTCTGTCCCTTCACAGCCACTCTCAGCCCTCACTGCTGGGATCCCTGCCCACCAGTGTGCACACTTCAGATGTTAATACTAGCTAGTGACCCTGTGGAACCTATGTGCAATTGAAGGATGAAAAAAAAGCCTTAAAAATCTTCCATCTTGAAACCTGACAAGGCGTTCGCTGTCTGAAAGTGCGGTGATGCAGCATGGGTACGTTGCAGCAGGTGAAGAGGGATAGCTCTGCTTTGCGTGGGCAGGGTCCTTTTCAGGAGGCATGAGGAAATGCTGGTCACAGTGCAGAACTCTAGTTTTGTTGCAGCACACAAATTCCATGCCCATAAACTATTAACACTGGCGTTTATTGCATGAGGAAGCTGTATCTAACCCTCTTCTTGCATCTGACATTTCAGTTAGTCTCCCAGGGGGGTTCTTTGAAACCACCTGATATTTGTAGCTGTTAGAGACAGGAGAAGAGAAAAGGCTTACTGGAATTTTTGTAGTTCTGTGTAAAATTGAACCACTTTAATAGGTGACCTTTCCATCCTGTGAGTATCCATTGCAAGGTTATGTACCTTTGAGTCGATTCCCCATTTTACTTTGATTTGTTTGGCTCTTGCAATATAGACTTAGGGATCATCATTAATATTTTACTGCAAAAGTGGAATCCTGCACAACTTGCAGTATGGAAATCTCAGGAGTACTAAATAGTGTACACTATTACTGTATGGAGAGCTGTTTTGTGTACAGTGTGCAGAGTGAATTGATAATTCAGGAGTTGCAAGTGGCCACCTGGGCTAAGCAATTAATTATAACTATTCCAAATCGAGGCAGGAGTGTTATTTTTAAAATGGATGAAACCTCTCCCCAAGCAAGCAGTTTTTGTGACGCACTCTCTTCCAAGGTACACTCGCTTTCAATGTGCTGGTATAGCTTAAAAAAACCCAACTAAATTAGTAATGCTTTTAGGACTAGTAAACAAACTAATGTGCACTAAAAGCTTTAGAAGGAATCAATCAAAGCCCATGACAGGCTTTGAAATACCTGTGTGAGTGAGGAATTTTGCTGCAGCTTTCGCATACAAGTTCTTCCTTTGCTGATGTGATGCAGGTCCAATGCAGATTTCTGCAAAGAAACATCTTTAAGCAATTTTATAAAGTTACTTTTTTAGCTGAAGGTTCTTCACTGAAGGGCAGAAGCTTTGACAGATGCTTTTTGGGGCAAGGTCTTGCTGGCTTGTGGCAGCTGTCCTCAGCTCCTCTCCTCTCTTCAGAGGAGAGACACTATTTTTAATGTTCGGCATCTGTGTTGGTGCTGGGAAATAATTGGTGTTTGTGAAGCTAAAAGCCTCTTCTTGTTTGACTGTTTAATTACTTGGGGGATTTCAAAGGCTCAGAAGGTGATGACACCTTCCTAAATGCTACTTAGGAAAAACCTGCCTCATTCTTTCCACTCTACTGTTACCTCCCACCATGAGCTGGGGTTTTGCCCAAATGGGTTGTTCTAAGCGCAGGAGCTGATACTTTAATCTGAAATCTTTGCACTTGCTTTTGAGGTTGTCCATCCTGAGTTTCCTGGAACTGAGATGTGAGATGATGGATTGGCTTTCTTCTTTTTATGTAGTGCTCCAGAGCACTTGACCTGTAACTCAGTTCAGGCTCTACCCTGTGTAGCTGTGTCCTGCTCCTGAGATCTTTAGACCTGTGGCAAGGTAGGAGAATGCTAACTCCATCTTCCAGAACAACAAAAAAAAAAACCATAAGAGAGACTCCATGGTAATGTTTGGGCTTTTTTCCATTTGCTGTTGGCTGTTAGGCTGCTAAATAGATGTGTGCATGTTTGTGTCTGAAACCAATATATACTGCTAACTTGAATTTGTGAAGTTAAACTTCAGCAAAAGTGAGTTTCACTTGATGGCAAGGTCCTGGGACTGGGTGGGGGATTTACTTTTGACAGATACGAGTAAGGTTTTTTTCTTTCTGAATGTTAAGTGTTTCTGGTAAGGGAGCAGGAGACTATGTGGGGGGTAGAGCTATAATGATTGTGAGGGGTGATTAGAAACATCAAATACTATGAAAAACGTGGTTTTGGCAGTAGAGGTGGTGGGGATTACTGATAACTGTAATGGCTGTGGTGCTTTCAGATGTGCCTGAGTTTCAAGTTGGCAGGTGTCCTTTTAGTTGTATTGCTCTTAGCCTGTGCTGAATGAATTGCATGGAGGATCCTATGCCTGCAGTGGTAAGCCGGAGCACACACAGCCCAACTTCGTGCAGTTAGGTGTGTTGTGGGCTCGGCTGTGTTTCTCAACAGAAAGCATCTCTTACTGTGCATTTCAGGATTATTCTTACCTACCTCATGCATTTGACTGGCAAAAAGAAAGGTATGGAGTCACGTCTGCTGGGCTTTCTGCCCCAGCCTTTGGGGAGTGCTCGGAGCAGGCAATTGAAGTGGCCCAAGTGGAAACTGTGAATGTTTACTGGGCTGAAGTCTTCAGAGTGCAGTGTAGACAGAAACAAACATACTGATGGTGGATGTGGACTTGATAACTGTATGTTGGATATGTGCTTGTGTGGGAGAGGTAAGGGGAAGTACAGGTGATGTTACATTTGTCTTCTGCCCTTAATTGTGTAGGGTTTAAAGCAACTTACTGGAGAGAGAGATCCAATAAGCACCTGCAGATGTAATTCCTCCCTCTTACAGAATATGACATGTAGGTTGAGGCCAGAAACATGGGTTGAGTGGTCAGATTTTAAGGCTAAGAAATGTGTACCTCTGTACACTAGACTTTGCTTTTTGGGTTGTTTTTTAAAGAAATGACATCACCTTTACGCTTTGTTCGTCCTTCTCCATCAGTCAGGTGCACGTTGCACCAGAGAAGCTCTGTGACCGTGGAGAGGGTTGCAGTGCAGTTCAGGTTATGGGGAAGACTTAAGCTAAATAGCATTGATGCCTGTATGCTGTGAGCTTAGAGTGTGTACCATGTATATACTAACCTGCTGGTCTAAACTTTAACAAATGAATAGTTAGAGATGTGTGGAAGTGGTGTCTAGAGCAGTATCTTGATGAGACGGTAGTTTTGGGGTTTTGTTTTTGGACGTGCTTGCTCTGTTAGCTTCTGGCATGGGGTAGGAGGTTGCTTGGGTATTATAAGGGGAGGAAGTAGAAGCCAAGGTACAAAATGCTTTTTGTGCACATATGCTGAGATCTTGAAAGTGGGACGTCAAGCTACATCTTAAATAATTTGCCCAGTTTTTCAAGGGGTTTGAACAACCATCTCTCTCCCTGCTACGGATGTATGTTGGATGCTCTAGGTAGGCAGGCTTCTTTGTGTTTGCAAAGCTGATTTTTCTTCCCTGCTTTTGCCATTGTCTTTAAAATCGTCGCCTCTGTTTCTTTCCTCAACAGCGGGTGCTGTAACTCTTTGTGAAACAAATGAGCAGTGTGAAGGCTGTTGGTAGGAGGTGAGACCAAGGACTTGCAACAAAGCAGGCTAGGAGAGGACAGGAGCATTCAGTATCTTACTGTAGCTTCCAGGCCAGGAAAAAATTTAATTCACAGGAGTAAATTTGAAACAAGGAAACCCTGCTCAGCTTGCATTTGCAGTGGTATCACTTCACAGCCTCTGGTTACAGTCTCTTGAGTTGAAGAGAAACTGGGTAGCTATGCCCTTGGTCCATTAAGCAGCATTCATTTTGTACAATAAAATTTCAACAGTGGTACCATGTGGTTCTGTATTCAGCCCACATCAAATGCAGCCTCAGTGGTATGTTCTTACTGCTGCCTTTAAAGCTATTAGCTTTTCTGCTTGTGAGGGAGGGGTTTGGAGACTGACAAGTGAAGAGGGCTATTTAATCACCAGCTGAAAAGATGAGGAGCTTAAGGCTTTTAACTGTGTTTCTTAGCCCAAAGCTGGGAGTTCCTGGTGCATCATTCCTGTTGAAGTGACTGGGTACAGTTTTCATTTGTCAGGGGACGATGAACCTTCTGCTTAGTGAAATACGCTAATACTGAAAGAGCTGGAATTAGTTCCATCGTGACTGATTTATTTTTTACCTGCTTTTGAAAGGATATAACTTCTTTGAGAATAAAATAATTTTGTGTATTAATAATTTTGGTTGTAAGAAATGGTGCTGCTTCTCTGCTGATAAGAAAACTTAGTAAGCAGTACTTTTCTACTTCAGAGCATTTTCTGGGCTCTGATGTGGCAGTGCCTCCTTGGCTGTGCATGTTGGAAAGGTGACAAAAACTTCGCCCTCAGGTGATTCTGGGTAAGACAGCTGGCATCAGTGCTGCTAGGCCCTGGTGGTGTTTTCCTGGTGTGTGTTCAGTGCCTTTGCTATTTGACCCTTTCTGACCAGGGCTGGAGAGCATGAGCTGTCTGCTTGGTGGAAAAACTTTTGACGTTCCTCAGTGCAGTTATAGCTAGAGACTTCTGTATGGGCAAATTATTCTCACCCGGAGCCATAATACATTGGTTATTCAGCATATGTGTAAAATGGGATGCATGGAAACTAGATGGCATACTGTATCTCTTGCTATTCGGGAACTCGAGTTTGATTTGATTTTACTCGTGATTAGCTGAACTGAGTAACCTAGCATTTTTAGAAGTTAGTTTAGGTATAAATTGAGTGAGCTGTGGGGTTTGCAAGGCTGGGTTAGAAATGTAGTCAGTGAAGAGCAGCCTAGATGTAGGCTGTTAACTTAGTTCATAGGTGTTTCTAGAATCAAGTGGGTGTTCCAGGCCTCTTGGCTCAAGATACATTGTTAAGTAACTGGTCCTAGATCTCAGTCCTGTGAGGGTTGGTGGCAGCAGCTATGCTGAAATGCAGTTGGAGCTTGAGTAGCACTCTGATCACCAAGGAGCCTTTGTATCTTCCTTCATCCAGCTTTACTCCACATGGCACTAAAATGGCCACTTTGGCTTTGCCTGCTGCTGTAGAGGGGTTAGAGATCTCAGCCCCTGCAGCGTGGGGCTCTGCTGCCCTTCCCAGCTGCTACCCATCTCAAGTGGCTGGTGCTGCTGCTGGCCTCTGCCCTCGCACCTTTGCTTTTCAGTATTTGAGGTGTGCGTGGAGCACTGCTTGATATTTTTGTTCCCAGTTGGTCAGATTTCCAGCAAGGCACTATTTGTCTTTGGCTTTGCCCTTCTGTCTGCTTTTGCAGATCAAAGTTGTTTTTTGTTTTTTTTTCCTTGGGAGGCGGGTTACGTATCTAATCCAAGTGAATAATTCTCATGACTATTGCAAGAAATATTCATGCTTCTGTTCAGCGTCTGAGTCCAAGTTCCTTGAAACAGCATTAGTCTTGAGACAAAATAGCCACATTTTCTACATTTAGAGTTACTACACAGTTGTGGAACTGGCTGGAAATGATACATAATGAACTGCCTCTTCGTATTTGTTTTGTCCTTGACATGTGTGACTTCTGTCAGAAGCCTTTTCTCTGTCCTTGTGCAACAGGTTGTAAAAGTTGCTCTGGTTTCCCATGCTGAAGTACAATCTTGTCTTAGTGAATTGTCTGTGGGCTTCAGTTTAAAGCAGAAAATGGGAGCGGGGGAGCGGGAGGAATCTCCATCCTTCCTGGAAAACTTCTGCGTTTGTTTTTTTTAAAGTCTGCAGATGTGGATGATTCATTTGCTTCCTGCAAGAAGGTGGGTTGGCCAATGTTTCGGGTGTATTCCATAGAGCTTGGGAAGCTCTTCCTAAGGAGGTGTAGTAGTATATAATGTTTCCTCCCTGGGGTATATTTAATGCAGCTTGTGACTGATGAACATAGACCTGAATTATCCTGACTGAGGAAGCTTTCTGAACTGGAGCAAACTTCACAGGATGAAGCAAGCTGCATCCTGGATGAAGCAAGTTGCTTCCTAGATATGCACTTCTGTATATTCCTGAAATACAAGAAGAGAGCCCCTTGCAGAATTACACAGCAGGGAAGGTGACCCTGCACAGGAAATACCAGAATTCCTGGCTGCTTATATTAAGAAGAAACTTCAGAATTTTTTAATACATTAATATTTTTATCATCCTAATGTTTCAGCTGTCAATGTTTTGAGATCTCACTTTATGTGTAAAAATTAGACAATCAGATTCAGAGTGTGTAATTGGCTCAGTAACTACCTTTTCACCCAGAACATCTGACCTGCGTAGCTGAATTGGCTTATTTGCCCTTTTGACTCTGGGGCTAGAAACTTCCTCTATTTAGTTTTGTGTGGTGTTGGGGATTGTGCTGGTACATGACAGAGGAATGTCTCATTTGGTTCACAAACGAAATCTGCCCTGTAATGATAAAGCAAAATGCTAAGTAGGGGGTGACTTTACTATAATAAAATGTGTGCCGGGCAGGAACTCCCTGTGATGACTCGTGTGAGCACTCCGGGCTAGTACTAGCACGGGCATCCTGAGCCATTCCCTGCTATCACTGCAGCAGCAGCCTGCTTGTGTATCCATCAGGGAAGGTCTGTCATAAAGAGTTAACCATTTACTTTGATTTCTTGAATTAGGAAGCTGTCCTAATCTTGATAAGCAAATTTGTAATTTCTAGCATAAATGTGCAAGCAGTTTACACCCATCGCTTGTAAAAAGCAAACCTGGCTCCTAAATAGCTTCTTGTCTTTATAAATGTGCTATTATGTGAGGAAGCACAATCATTTTCTCCCTTTTCACCCTCAGACTGTATATCACTACTTTCCTTGCCAGATAGGCTCTTTCCCTGCTCATTTTGCAGCCCTTGTCCACACCTCCTCCAGCTCGCACCATGCTTTCTTGGTCAGAATTGGCTCTGACTGTCCTGATCAGCTTTGAGTACCTTGTTGAAAGGTATTAATGTTTCTTTCCTGAGGCTGCTTTTATCTGAGCTCAAGTGTTAGATGAAAACTTAACACTTCCCATATCAAGTACTTTTTGTATTTCACAGCAGTATTACGTGATCTGCTCTCATATTTCTTGTTTTGTTGGGGATCTTAGAGGAAGGTTAATAATTTATAGGAAATAAATATCACAAATATGGTAATTGTTGTAGTCACTGTAATGCATGTGTAACATCTTTAATTGGAGGAGCCTTTCTGTTTTTTTCCAGTGTTGACACTTTGAGCTTTGGAAGAAATCCAGGCTAAGTTCCTGGCTTCCTCTTAATTGTTGTGTCTGCATTTTTTTTTCTATTCTCAGTAACATAATTTAGTACCAGATTGCCATCCATAGATACTGGTTACCATTTGGAATCTATCTGCTTTTGCACAATGGTTAAAATAATTGTAAGTTGAGTTATGTCTTATGTTAGTGTAGTGAATGTGGCCTGTGTGTTGCACTAACTCTGTGTATTCTACTGTTTAATTGGCATTCAGGTGCAAACACACAATGTGTATTCGCACCTAATGTTGTCTCTCTCACAGCGATGCTTTGGCTTCTTTTGTTTCTGCCCCAGCAGTTGCTTTCTCTTCACATTACGGCAGTCTCTCTGATTAGCACCTGTACAAGCATGCAAGCAAGGCAGTTTTGTAGAGAAAATACTCTTATCTGAGAACTCCCATAGCTGGCATACTTGCTGTAAAGTGAACACTTGCTGCAAAAGCTTTTTTTTTTTTTTTCTTTAGTGGTTGTGGAGATGGTTGGAAACTGGTGGTGAGCCCTGCGTGTTGGGTTTGACAAACTGCATTTGACTTTCTTGGCCATGGTCAGTTGGGTAGACCAGTCTCATCACCCACCCTACCTCTGATAGTTACTATTGAGTGTACTTTACTGCCCATGGTGACTGACATGAACCTTAACTTTCTCTTGTGATAACTTAATTAATCTCTTCTAATCTGGCATTAATAAGTGTTTGCTGTCAGGAGGCCTGTGATGAGAAATGGAGAGACTGAAAAGATCAGCTTTTAAAGGTGGTGTTTGTAGGGCAGATTCCTGTCTCCTGCTTCTCTAAATGTGTTGTGCTCTTATGCTGCTAAGGGTGAGTGTGTGGAAGGGGCAAAAAAACTCAGGGTGGAAAGCTCTTGCTTTCCAGAACTTTGAATCTTTACGACTGTTTAGTACCGTTTGGGCTAGCAAGCCATTTTGCAGAAGCTTTTATGAGCAATCTTAGGAGTCTGCTATGCGGCTCCTATCTGCATCTCCTTGGTGCTGCAAGAATCATGTTGATGTGATGATGGCAGTGAACTGAACACCCCAGGAGCTGGAGAGTCTGTGATACTTATTCTGGAAAGTAGCCTGAGAAGTCTTTATGAAATGCTGTTTGTTCTGGTTAGTGCTGCTAACTTAGCTCAGCTAGTTCAGTTCAGATTGTCTGCCTCTGATCTACAGTGCTGGCAACGCTTGAATGAAGGCTTAAAACAAAAGATCAAGCATTAGGCACAGAATTACATTCATAGCAGCATTGTCCAACCTGTATGTACTACTGAGTGTGGTAGAAAAGACACCAAATTGCAGTTCTTAAGTATTTGCTAGCTTGGCTTTAGCTCAGCTGGTTCCTGCTGTGCTGTAAGAGGATCAGGTGTGTTACTGCTATTGTAGACAAAAGTTTGTTGTGGTAGCAGGTCTTTTTTCATAGCTCTACTTTTATACCATTTTGCTGCTTCAGAGGCCCTTAAGTGTTCATGCCCTTTGATTAGGTTTAGTTTTCTGCCCACACCTCAAAGACCATTTCTCCCCACCCATTTATCCTTATCTTTGCTATTTTAATTTTTCTCTGGGAGTTATGTTACTCAGAACAATAGCATGTTTGTTGTTCCTAAGAGAGTGGTCCCTACCCTGCTTTGGACAGTGGCAGACCTGTCCAATGCTTTGCCTCCCCGGCTGGCAGGGCATCCCTTTGCCCTCTCATTTTTCCAGTTTCATCAGAAAAAAATCCCTGGATGTTCTCAAAATGCTTACTTGATTAAGTATGACCTTCTAGTCTGGGAGTGTTGCATCTGAACTGAGGAGTGAAGTTGAGCTGGGTTTTTAGGTTTTTCTGCTAATGAATGATGCTGGTATGTGAGCTAAAAGGGCATTTTTTCCACTAAATTGCTTTAGGGTATTTGAAATGAAGCAGGATTATCTGTGTTCTGAAGAAGAGTAAAACAAAGGATGTTTATTATGTTCCCATGTGGAAATGAGGCTCCAGTAGGAACATTCACAAGGTTAGTATGTGCTATGTGCATAGCTAGTACTGCTACTTCCAGCTTAGCCTTGTTCAAATGTTGCCTTTGAGTTTATCTTGCACTTTCAGGAATAGAAGGCACCTGTCATGTTCAGCTATGCTGTGATTTAGCAAAGTGGCAAATCTGCATTAGAGCCCAGGAAGAGGAAGAGGTTTTAATCATAAATGACAACATGTGGTCTGTGATTTGCACCCAGGCCTCAAGTGATGGGTGAAATTACCCTTCTTGACACACACCTTGCTATAAATAGCTATTTTAACTGGGGGCAGGTGCTACTGAAATGTCATTTGGGTGAAATCTGAGTGATGTGTTGAATGCATGTCTGAGCAGAGAGAGGCATTGTCTTGCTTTGTCGGATGTATTGAAAGCTGTGTATCTCTGCCAAGAGATGTTGTAATGGTGAGATAGCTATTCTCTTTGAAGTGTTTTGAAACTCTAATATTTTCTTGAATCATCTCGGTGCTCCATTCACAAAAGCTGCTGCTGTTGTGAAAATGTCACACTGATATGTATTGTTTTTATCCCACCCTACTGCCCCACCACAAGTGATTTTTTTTTTTTTTTTTTTTCAGGAAACTCTACACTTTTTCAGTTCCCTTCTTTTGTGCACATCACAAGGCAGGGGGGGTCCATTATTATGAAAAGAAGTGTTGTTTGAGTGCCCAGACTGTTGGTAACATCTAGCAATATGCTTTTTGGTGCAGTGTTCAAGTATCTTCACAATTCTCTTTTTATAATTGTCCTCTGAAAGAGTAAGCTATGGTGACTTCCCCATTGAAATATTTATCCATCACATGCTGTCTCTGCAGTATTGCTGTGGGACCAGGCTTCTGATGCTGAGGTTTTCTGCAAGAGGAAAATTGCAGTTTTTCTTGATCCATTCAACCCTGAAGTGTTACTTGAACTTTGTGGAGAGGTCTGTGATTGGTGTGTGTAATAGGAGAAAAGTAGGATTCAATTGCAAATTTTACTTGCCTTTTTCATGATCACTTTCTGAGATTGAACTCTACTGATCATCACTTACTCTTGAGATGAGAGCAGCAGCTTCTTTTTAAACTTCATTGGCATCTTTTTTTTAAAGCTACTGTATCAAAATCATCTTTGCTAGATGAAATAGATCTGGGACTTTCAAATTATAGGCTTTGACTTTTAAGCCAACGTCTGATCTTTGGGCTGTTCCTGTTCAAAAGGTGTGTGACACTTAAATGTTTTAACACTGAGGTGCTTAGAGGCTTCAGGTGGCTTGACTGGAGAGTGCCTTTTTGCAGTTACCGTTATTGCTTTATTAAGTGAGCAAGTAAGGTATTGGTAAAAATCTCTTAGAACCCAAAGCCTATGGAAGTTGTCTCTGTGTTGCCTTGCTTGTGACTGTCAAGGAGGCCTAGTGCTGATGCCTGCCGGTGATGTAATTGTGGTGACAATACAATCCTGAAAAGGTTCTGGAACGTGGCTGTGGCAGAAGACTCAAGCACTGATGGACAAGCATGTACCACCCCACCGTATAAATGATTTTTAGTAATTCCCATTTTTGTGTTACCATCTCAGTCTAGGTTGCTGACCAGACTGAAAGCTAGGAAGAACCCTGAATTTGGGGCTGAAACAACATGTATGCTTTGTCTGTGGAAGACACGAGTGTGGTAAGAATTTAGTTGGCAGCTCCATCCCAAGGGGCACAGAAATCAGGGTGTAAGAGCTGTAGTTTCTTCAAAATTGTTTCACCCAGAAAGGTGGTGTTTGCCTCTTCTATTAGGTTGAAAATGTAGATTTCTGATAGAACTGTATGGTTGTCTGCTATTCAATTAATAATTTACTAAGTATTGCAGAGGAGGATGAGCAGACTTTACCTCTTCATCCCTTGCCTCCTTGCTGAGACTGTCACGTGCTGGTAGAGTACAGTGTGAGAGTGCACGCTTGCACACAGCTGAGTTTGGGATCTTTGTCATTTCATGAAGTCTGGCACACGGGATGGAGAAATGCAAGAAAAGGTGCAATGCTGAACAGCACCAGGAGCTTGAGAGGTGCCGGTGCTGCAGTGAGGGAGTAGGCTGTGGTAGGAGTGGTGCCTGTGGTGGTGGTGGGTCCTGCCACAGCGTGAGGCTTGGGTCGGTCCTGTGGTAGGTAGCCTGGATCTGGATGGGGTCTGGCTGCCAGACCTGCCCTGACTGCTTGGCTTAGTGCAGGCAAGGCCCTTTTCACTAACATCCACCAGCCTGTGTTTCAGTAGAGCTGCACTTGTGAAGGAAAGGAGTTTATACCGTAACAAAGGAGAGGGTGTGCTTGTTTCCTTCCAGTTGGAGGGAACTTTAAGCCTGATCTCTCCTTAGTTTGTTCTGTTTGGGATGATGTGAACAAAAGGGAAAATCGGGGGATTTTTTTTATCGGTGCCTTTCTTACCATGCCCCGGTGATTTCATATCTGTTTAAATCTCAGATCTATTTCTGTGCAACATAATCCTTGTTGTTTTGTGATAGGTTATTGTATGCACATTCTCTGTGTGCCTCCTGATCTTAACTGCTTAGTATACCAAAACAGGAGTTATTTTTACTGCTGTCAGTATTGTTGAGCTTTGCAGTGTTGGGCGTATCCTGTTCTGCATCATGCATCAACAAAGCTAACGGCCTTCGGAGGTACTGGGCATCTTTATTGCTGATGGTGATGGAGAGGGCAGAAAAATGATGTGGTTTAGCTTGTAAAAGCTGTTGGTTTTTTAAATATCTAAAATGGATATGGGATTGAAAAAGTGTAAATCTAAAACACGTCCTAATAGGGAGAATGCGTTGATCAAATTAATGTTTTCCAGAGGCTGTGGCATGAGGTGTGTTACTCTGCTTTTTCTAGCCCTTCTCAGTTCCTTGTTGCAGCCCTGACACCTTCAGAGTGAGCTGTTGTCCCTGTAGCCTAATGCCCTACAGGCAGGCTGTGTCCATGTCTGTGGTGTGCCTGGGGGGAAGCCCTGAGCAGCTCAGGCTAGAGCCCTGAGGGATGGGCCTGGCTCCCTGGACACGCTGTCCCAGAGCAGCTTTGCACAAATTCCTTCTCTTTTGAGCCTTCTGTGGTCCCTTTCTGGTTTTGGGGGGTTTTCTTAGGGTGGGTTTGGGCGGGTGTGAGTTTTGGAGGGTTGTTTTTGGCTGCCTCTGCTTTAGTGGAGAGGAGAGGCTGTATCTTGGAAGCAGTTTGAATTTCCCAAAACTTTTGGGAAACAAGGGTAAGATGTAATTCTTACATGTGAGTTTCTGTTTCTTTTTTGTATTTTAATGCAGCTGGTGAGTCTATGTGTATGTTCTCTTTACTAATGGCTCGTAGGCTCCTGTCCTGTGGAGACGAGTTAAGGTTGCTGACTGCCCCACAGACTTCTGATTTTTTTGTCTTCCTCCTGAAACTTGATCTTGACTGCAGTTTCACCAGGAGACAGTCCCTTGCACAACAAGGTAAAGCAGCTGGCCAGGCTCATTGGGGACATGTGGAGGGTTTGGTGTTTGTTCATTGATCCCAGTGGTCTCTAGAGTGGAGCGTGCTGGCCAGATCAGGCTGCAGATACTGCCTGCCCTTATTTGAACTTGATAGCTTTTTTACCACTCTCTCCTGGAGCTTCTGTAAGCTGTGTTTTATCTGAAGAGACATGAGGCTGCTCCATCCATCCCTGCTGAACCCTGAAAAAATACCGGAGCTGATTAAAGAGGCACATTTCCTCTGGAGATGGGCCTTCTTCGAGCAAAGGAATGTAGGTCATGGTTAAGTATGTAAAATGAAAAAAGACTGCATTGTAATGGCAGCATTTCACCTGGATAATCCAGTGAGGTCCTCGCACTAACAGAAAACTTGTTCTTACATATGCGCTATTTAATATGACTCATTAAGCAAACCTAATTAACTAGCAGCTTCAGCCCTACTAAATGCCACGGCATATGTGATTCTTAAGGCTTTAGGGCTGGCATCCTGACCAGTGCACCCTCCTGTCTGACCTCTGTCCAAATTGGTGTTCTCAGCCTTCAGTGCCCAAGGCAAGGGTGAAGGAGGAAAGCAGCGAGGTGTGAGGCACTGTTAGGATAAAGGTAATGTTACATACATGGCTGGCTGAGCCAGGCACGTAGCTGCGGGGTAATGAGAAATGAATCCACTGATGAATTAAGTGGGATGGAAGCTGGCTCTGTGCAGAGAAGGGGTTGCTCTGTGTTCACTGCATGAATCTGTTGCAAAGGTGCATGTCGTAACATGCAGGAGATCTCCTAACGCACACCTGATAAGGGGTGTATCAAAAAAAAAATCTGACAAAGACAACAAATGCCTGTTGGCAGTGAGTCTAAGGCTGGTGGTTATATTATGCAAATGTTCACGGTTGAGGACCTTTCACTACAGGATTCTGCTGCATCAGGTGCTTTCTGGATTTTTTTAGTTTGTGGTAAGAACACTGTCATTTCATATTCATAGCAAAAGTATCCCTTTTGCTGCTTTTTCTGTATACTCAACACACTTTTTAATCTTGACAGTAACTTGAGTACTTGCGTATATGAGTATATACTTGAGTATATGCAGAGTGTACACCTTCAAATGGAGAAGTGCCATATTCTTGGCTTATTATTGTCCACTATTTAACAGTGCACTTGATTTTTCATAGCTACCATGTTCAACCCCAGCACTAGCTGCATTTCAGTGGCTGATGACACAGTATCTTTGCATATGCATAGCCTGCAAAGCTGGGTAATCTTTTTCAAGTAAAAATTGCTGTTGTAAGCTTAGGAGCATCCTGGTAGTGGCTGGTCTGACTTGGTTTGAGTGGCTGCTGCAGGTTACTCATCCTATTCAGGAGCCTGCCAAATCTGAGGAGTATACAGTAGCAGTTAATGAGCAGGGGCAGTTTTAAGGAAGAACCTAGTTTGTATGTTTAAGCAGGAACAACAGGCCATATAATGCAGCCTAAGGCTTATCAACCCATGGACTCTTACCAGACCACAGCTGGGGCTGAGCACCTCGGAGCAGTTCTGCTTACAGTTGTGCTAATGCTGTTCAGTTCATGTCATGTGGCTTTTCAGTGACTCTGAAATCTGCTGTCCAGTCATTACTTTCCACAGTCACAGGCCTGCAGCTTTGTCCCCCTTTCAAGGGTTTGCAGGACAGTCCTCACCATGGCATTTTGGCAGTGCTCATTAAAGGCAGAGTTCAGTTAACCTCCATTTTGCTGGAAGCAGGGAGAAGGAGGCAGAGGACTGCTCCAGCTGTCAGGGAAGCAAAACCCTCTAAATCATCTTGCAAGGGTATTTTTATAGTGTTTGCAAACCTACTCTAACTGTGTTTATGGCTCAATGTTTCACTGGGGTTGCATGGGCTGAAATCCCTCTATTATAACTGAAGTCATTAAAGCAAGGAACATGTTATGTATATGGCGCATAACAGAGTCTGATGTTAAAGCAAAATGTGCACTTTCCTACTGGTTATGTGCATAGCAATATATCCTCAAAAAAAGGTCATTTTAGGAAGTAGGCATCAAGTGAATTACAGTTCCAGGAAATATGGGGCTCCCTGTCAAGGATAACTGACTTGGTTTAAGAAGGGAAAATGTATTTTGCAGACAGGGCTATTGATTAGTTGCTCACCAGACTGTTTTTATTCTTTGGTGTGTAGATGCAAAGGCATCCAGATGTACAAAGCATACATTTGGAGTCATGCCACTGTAGGGACAGGGATCAGTGGCTTTGTAATTGATTAGCTGCATCATTTGTCCTTAGTATTTTTTCTTCTTGGTTAAGATATTCCCAAGAGGCTGTTAGCACAGGTATAATGCAAGACTCAGTATCACATCTGTGCTAAAAATCTAGTGCCTTTGTGCTCTGAAAGGCAAATGTTTTTTTAAAGGAGAAAAAAAAAAGGAAGTCTCACTAACTAGCTGTGTGTCTGTCTGGAAGCAGAACTGCTGACTTCAGGCAAACGGGCTTTTACTGCTTTTTGCTCATGCTGTCTAGAGCGAGCCCTTACTCCTCTAAGGGCATCCTCAGCAGAGCTACTTACATGCAGTCAGGTTACATCTGAGAGAGTCTGCGGAGGCATTGAAGATGCTTAAGATGAAAGACCTCAGCTCATCTCAGACCTTAGGCTGAGCTAGCAGGTCTGAGGGAGGGGTAGGAAGGATAGGAGGGGGACAAATGCACTTTGTAAGTGTGGAATATTTGACGGAGCTGCCGAGTCAAATGGGACATCCCCCAATGCCATTTTAGCATCTTTTCTAACCAGATCTACATTGAAATATCTTGCAGGTGATGTTACTATCTGATGTTTTGTCATATTAGGTCAGGAAGAGAATAGAGACACGTTCCTGTGTTCCTGCTGAAGGTGTACAAATTCAGAGAGGGCTTTTTAAAAGACCTGCTAGGAGCAGCCTGCTGATCTATATGCAGAGGTGAGGCATGCAGCAAAGCACCCCTTAAAACAGTTTTAAACCCCAGTTATGAAAATTCTGAGACTTCAGTCTTTGGCATTTATGGGAAGATAGTCAGCTCCGAGGTGAGTTCTGTTAACAGTCAATCTCCCCTTGCTTGCCTGTAAGAGGTGACCTTTTAGAAATGTTTTTAGTGAAAGGGTAGTTCCAGGTTTCTCCGAGACACTCCTCTCGTTAAAAATGGAAGATTTCAGTTTCCTGGTTGGCCTAGAAGTGTGTTACTCCCCTGGGGACTCTTCTGATGCTGGGTCTCCTAAATGCCTAAGCCATTCTTGAAAACTGGATTTGAGCATCTTGGGGAATATTTTTTCCCAGTAACTTGTGATTGCTGTACAGCTCTTGGGCTGTGTTGTGCTGTAGAGCATGTGTGGAGTTGAGGAGCATAAAGATGTACTCCTGCAAGTTTACTGTTGTCTGTATGCTATGTCCAGAGAAAAACAAGGCGGGCAAGGATTAATGCAGGTATAAAGGATTTTGCCCTTAAAACTTGTGTACAGGTTGGTACTTAATAATCTAACTTCAGCAGGTTTAGAATGGGAACTGTGTGTACTTCATACAAAACCAGGGAACATCTGGCTTTATTGCTCCTCTGGTTTCTATGCCATTGCTATAAGTGTTTACTTACACCACTGGCTCTGTGACTTCTGTGAGCTATCTATATATGTGCTTTTTGGTTGCTCATTTGTCAAGGAAGGGGCAGGGGGAGAAGGGATTCCCTGAGCTATAATCTTGAATTACTGTCACATCAAATGTGCTGCTGAATAACTGGATGGATACCTGCAGAGTAATGCAGAGAGGCAAGTGGTGTTTCCATGCATATGTTGCATGTTCTGCTGGGCAAATGCTGTATTGTCTTAGGTTGCTGGCACAAATTGGGAGAGCTTATGATAAATGGTTTAGAAGTCAGCCTAGAAAACACCTGAAGGCAAAATCATATAGTAGTGTTGTATGATTGCACTGATGGGTTTTAAATACGATGTTGAAAGCTTTGTGCTCTGGCTGAGATGGTAAGGAAGAAAAAGTCAGTCCGCTAGACTTACCTGTGCAAGGGGGGGGTGAAACAATGCTTTGCTCAAGGAGTATTAACTCAGACTCTGAAGGGCTTTTACACTTCTGTCCCTATTGCATCATTGCTGTCACCAGTCCTGGTGAGATTGTCTCAGAGTTATTGATGGGAATTGAAGGTTGGTTGCTTTTGTATTATAGGATGCACAAACAGGAGGCAGTGAATTAAACCTGCTCTGGCTAGGAGATGTTTTAGTCTTCCCCAGCCATTCCACAAGTGTGGTGAACTCACCCCTTGAATAAAAGGCATGTAACAGTGCAGGGGTTGCAGAAATTCAGTTGTTAAATAACTGGTCTTCTGTAGCCTGGTATATGGATTCAGTAGGGGCTGTTCCTTCTTTTTGTAATGGCCAATACAGCTTTTATGTATGGGGGGGATAATTGAAACTCTCATTGAATAGAAAATGCAGCTGAGGTTTTTTGGGCAATGATGCAATTGTGCTGCATTGTCCCAGTAGCATTCACACACTCTCTTCTGCAGTGTGAGCTGGGGGAGTGGCTTTGCTGTTTATCAGAAATAAATGCATGCACGGGGTACTGTCACTGAATTTTGGGTGGATTCTCTGTCGCATTCCAGAGGTTGCTTGAACTGGTTGTAAAGGCTCTGATTTTTTTTTTTTTTAAACCACTGTCTGACTTTACTGTGAATACAGCTGGTTCGGAAGGCATGTTATTTAACATATAAAGCCTTTGCAGAACACTTCCTATGGCTTGCAGCTACCGTTAGCCATTGTACCTCTTAAAACAGTGCTTGCCTTCACTCTACATGAGGAGGGACTGGAGAGATGACCCTAGACCTCTGCCCTGGCTGTGTCCTGATGAGACAGCAGTGATGCTGGTTTCCTCATGAGCTAAATTTCATAGCTCCCCTCAGCACTCTTAATCACTAGCCATGGAAAATGCCCCCATCTCCAGCCTGAGCATTCTGTATTTCCTAGATAAGCTAGCAAATTTACCCAGGTGCTGATCAGCTTCACTGAATTCACTGCTCTGCCTCTTCTTGGGCTTCAGACAGCCTGTCTGTCTGTGCAGCATTCTTCATGTAGCAGAGCAGTAAAGCACTGCAGTGTGCTTGGGGAGTGCGTTCTGCATGTGAGATCAACCAAGAATATTTCTCCAGGGGGATGCTCTCATTTCAGAGCACACATGAAACTCAGAGAAGCTACAAGAGAGACCGGTCAGCCCCATGCACCCGCTGCCCAGGACTGACTTGGCAGCATAGCATGACACAGCATTTGCTGGGCTTACAGCTACAGCTATTTATACGTTGCCTTTCAGTGTTATTTTGTCTCCTCTAGGAGATTCTGTACTTGATAAAATAATCCTGCTTAAGTTTATTAAATTTGCTACAGTTCCTAGACCTAAATGAATATTTTGGCTCTGTGGCAGTGCTGTACATCCAGGTCCAAACATGGCTGAATGTGAGGGAATTTCATTGTTAAGGTATGTCTGGATTCAGTCCCCTAAAGTGATTTTACCTGCAGAGTGGACTTGCATTGGGTCTTATGTGTGAACCAAAACTGGCATGCTAGGAATTTAAGGATAATAGGCTAATATCTTCCCTCTCTCCTAGGAGAGAAAATTGCAGCAATTGTGAAAGATTACTGTGTGTGTTTGGGGGAAGGGACTCCTGTGAGGGTGGTTGTGGAGGCTCTGGGTGAAAGAAAGGGAAAGAAGAGTGGGCTGTATTACACTAACCATCCTGTGTCAACCTCCTACGTTCGGGTGTCGCATGGCTGACATCCTATCAAAGAGCTCTGGCTGTGTCCAGAATTTTAAGCAGCTTTATAAATAGTGTTGCTCAAACTGCCTGTGTGTGCAGAGACTGTGAACGACTGGGGTAGACCAAAATATTGTTAGTTTAATTTTTGAACCAGTCCAAAAACTGGAGCAAGAAAGAATAGAAACCTGAAGTGTAGAAACACCCATGGGTTACCTTCCTCTGCAATGCAAAGCACACATCTTGGGTGGGGTGTCTGTTAGAGAGGTAGCATTGCTGGAGATTGCAGGCTGTAATACTCACAAAGCACAAATATATGAATCCTGTTAAGGCATCTTAAACCATTCTTTCTCTCCTACTTGCCTACTGTCTTAAAGCTGCTTGCAGGTTATGCTGTCTCTGAATAATTGCGAACAATTAGAAGCTAATTTAAATGGCTGGTTTGTATTCACAGCAGCAGCATATGAGCTAACCAGCTGGAAAGCAGACACGGTGATTTTCTGTTAATATGTCTCCCTCTTGTTGTTCCCTGGCAGTTTTTGCAAGGTGGATTTTTGCTGTGGGCTAATAAGGAGTTCCTCTTGCACACTGATTGCAAGGGGAGAGGGAATCTGCTTCGTTCTCTAGCACAGAGTTACCACCAACCTAGCAGAGCCCAGTTTTGGTTCAGCAGAAGAGTCCTCCCTGGTTTGCTCCAGGAATGGAACAAAGGAATATTTTTCATGGATACACTTTTTATTCCTACTCCCAAAGATGTAGAAAGGTGCAGTGTACTTATTGTGGCTCAGGAGTGAATTGGTCAGCAATAGTCACACAGATTTCCTTGCAGCATCCTTTTCATCCTCTGGAAAGGCAGATGGAGTTTTGAGCAGCCCCACTCTTTCCTCCAGGCCTGGCAATGTGCTGTAAATGATGCTCAGAGTGGTGAGTGACTAATTTCTACGCTGCTGATGCTGTCCAGATGGCAACCCCAGCACGGTCCAGCAAGAAGGTGGAAAACCTGTTGCATAATAACTGCCACCTTCCTCCGAAGGCAACAATTTGAGGAATCCTTTTGCTTCAGGTAAATGAAAGAGCTACTGGACAGACTCTTCTTGCACACAAGGAGGAACACAGCTTAATTGGCAAGCTAAAACAGCAGGCTGTTGGGAATCCCAGCAATCAAGACTGGTGGCTGAAATGGGCTCCTTCTCTCTCCCTGTCACACTGGTTGGTGTTAACATCCAGGTGAGCTTCTCCTTAGGGGAGTCTCTTCTTAGCAGTCAAATGCATCTCACTTAGACCTTGTTAGACACTGCCAAAAAGATCAGCACAAGCATTGCTTTCACCCTGAATGGTTAGGTATTCACCAAGGTTTCCACAGCCATCCACTTAGGCCCTGTTTGAACTAGGCATCTCTTGACAAGCTGGGCTTGGGTGTCTGTAGAGGTGCTGTGCTCCTCATGGCTGTTTTCTTCTCGGTGGAGATCACTAGCCCTGACCTGTGTTTCAGATGAGGCTTTACTGAGGGAGTGTTGAGACAGCCTGTCTGCGAGCAGCGTTGGCTGACGTATCGGCAAAATGTTGTCTACTTTTCTGCTTACTGCTTCCAACCAGCTTCTCCTGTGTCTTTAACTGCAGTCTCATGTGGGTTTTTTCAGGTAACAGTGCCATCTGGTGCTAGAGCATTGCTCTTTATGAAGCTTTTCTCAAATTCTTAGGTAGAGGTAGTAGGACGGTATTGCTTTTAATCAGCCATCTTACTATAAGAAAATGGGAGGAGGGGTGTCCTGTAATAATCTGTGCTGTTGAGACATTGCACCTGGAGGAGATCCTTTAGGCCTGTCTTGTCTTTTCTATTAAGCAACTGATTTTCCCAGAACTGCTATACCCAGAAGACTGGGTACATGAAGCAAGAAGTATAAACACTGAGAAGGGGGATCGTATCTTTTACTATAAGCTGCTGCTGAGGAGAAAAATCCTATGTTGAGATTAAATCCTGTCATTAGGGACATCTTTGAAAGATTCCCCATAGGAATCTAAGTGGCTTACTGCTAGACTTACTAGTCAGTAAATTTTCTCTTACAAGATCTTTCCATATTTTGTAGTAGGAGACATGCATTTTTAAACTTTAGCCTTCCATATCTTTATGCTGAGCATTGTTGTCATGTTCATTCTTCTGAACTATTTTTCAGGTCTCCTCAAAGGTTTTGTAAACCTTTTGGCACACACAGGGTTTGCTTTGCATTCCCAGATGGAAAGACCTCGTTACTGGTTGATGTGAGTGAGTATATGGGATATAAGCCTGTTTGAACAAATAATTCAGCAGCTCTTGATGACAAGGTTGGACAAAGTCAAACTTTTCTGTAACTCTTTTCCCAATTGGATTGAAGATCATTCTTGCCTGTTGAGTCTAGATAGCTCAGCAGGCTGTTGAGGTCCTCTTCCTTCAAGCCAGAGCTGGCACTTTAGGTACCAGGTTGTCTTTTCTGGTTTATCCCTTCTTCAGGCATCTAACCCAGGCTCACATGCGAGTGTGTTCCTTGTTGCTGCATCCCTCTTGTGATGAGTGGTGGTGCTCAACTTTTACACACATGAGATAGAAATGTGAGACTAAGGGTGCTGAAAAGCTGAGAGTTGCTGTTTCTGGTTATAGGTGGGATTCACCTTCCAAGCAAAGTGGAGAGCAAAGGTGGATTTGTGCAGTTCTCTTTGTTCTACTTCCAGGATCCTCCTTTCTCCCAACTGTGTTGCTGCCTTTGCTGGGAAATGCTCCCAAACCTACTTCTTTTCCTTTAAATAATAACTCAGTAACCTTCCTGTTGTCTTGTCTTCCTTCACTTGAATTACTGCCTTGTACTTTGTCTTCATTTTTAGATTGATGTGTTCACCAGGCCAGGGAATCTTTCTTGCAGTGTTTTCAAAAATGGCATGTAAATTTGCAGAGCTACAGAAGTGATTTGTTGCCAGTATAATAAATAATGCTTGACAGTCCTGGACAAGGAAAACCCAAGTAAAAGATTTACTTTTGCTAAGCAGAAGATTTATGTTAAAGCCAGATTCCTCTGCTCCAAAGCACAGCATTTACCCACATTATAATTAAACTGAACTTTTGTTGCATCCAAGGATTTGTTCAGACTTTTTAGCCAAATTCCACTTCTTGGAAAAGGAAAGTAGAGCCTTTCAGTGTCTTTTCTGCCAGAAGGCTCAAAGGTGATATTTGTTGGGGGTTAAGAAGATGCTGCAGCATATGGCTGTGAATGAAGGACCAGAACCGTGCTGCGGAAGGAGTTTTGTACTTACAGAGGATGGAAGGATATTCTGCCACCAAAGAACTTTACTACCCAAAAATAATGGTGAGGGTAAAAAAAAAACCAACAGGTATGGTGATCAGAAATGCAGGCAGGGACAAAAGTAGCTACAAGTCTGCTGCAGGTAGATGTGTAGATAGGGGAGGCTCGGGAAACTTCAGCTTGAAGTTGGAAGGAACTCAACTGAGTGGCACAACTTCAGGTTTCTGTGTGTCCATAATATGTCGTAAAGACAAATTAAAGAGCTGTCAGTTTCTCTTATGAGAGCTGCAGGTCCCTGGGGAGGCTTGCTCTGTTGGGAGACTGTAAGAACTAATGACACAGCTGGATTTTGAAGCTGCCTGTGTAACAAGCCTTCCTGCACTGCTAGCAGTGTTGAAAGAAAACAGTGATGTGGAGCCAATGATTTGATTCTCATTTTTCAGATTGCCTGATCTCCTGTGCGTGTTGCAAAGGCTTCCCTCCTCTGCTGCCTTCCATGCAGTCACCTGCCGGGTGTTTCCTAAATGACTCTTCAGAAGACTGCAGGTGCTGCCTGTCTCTGGCAGTCCAGTAAACAATTGGTGTGTAATTTGATAAAAATTCATGTCGCTTTAGTACAGGGGCCTTTAAAGTTGTTGCAGATGTTCAGCTGGTGACAGGCAAGTTTTGAGAGCAGTGTGTAATGGCCTGGGGCTGGAAACTGCTATGTTCATCCCTACCAGCAATGGGATCTTCGTGAACTAAATTAAGAAGTCCTACTGTAGGTCAAGCCTTTTGCTTGTTTTCTGAAGAAGTGTTATGTCCACACTGTACAATTAAATCCACAGTAGTTTGCTGGTAACAGGCTCTACTTGGGGGTAGGCTTAGTGGTGAATCTTAGTTTGTGCTGCTAGTCGTGAATGTGCTGAATATTGGATGGTTGGCATAGTCAGATATGCTAGTTGCATGAACAAAAGAATTGTAATACGTTATCAGTTCACTGCCTGCAGGTAGTGCTGCATGCAATGCAAAGCTGTCTTGATTTCATCTTGGCTTCTGTGAAGTCCTTTAAAGCATTTATTTCAGTTTTGGGGGACATTTTAGCACCTCCTTGCCTTCCCCTGTTCTGTTCTTCCCGCAGCTGAAGTTAATCGTCAACCTGACCTTTTGCAAAATGATGGTTTGCACTCCCAGAACAGCCTCATGAACAAGCTTTTGGACTCTTTTGCACTGAATATAGGAAACAAAAGATCCTGCTCACTGTCCTTCCCTCACTTTGACCAATCCAAATGGGGAACTATGTGTTCCTGATTCACTGAAGGTTTTTGAGTGTTAGTTTAATACACGCCATGTTGAACAATTTTTTTAATCTCCTGGTGCAATTCCTAAGTAACTCCAGATATTTTCTCCTTTGTAGTTCTTTGAATGCTTTGAGATGACAAATGATATCATGATATTAAGAAAATGCAGAATGATTTTAAAAAGCAAAATGGCTAAAAAAACCTAAAAGCATCGAAAAGCACTAGTTATATGGCAGAGCGGTGACTGACTCTGTTCTATAGTAGGGTGTTGGGAGCCATATACTGCTCTGACATCTACCACTTGATCAGGCAGAAGCATAGACCTTGTCCTAGAAGGACATAGTTCTTTAATGCAGGAGTCTCCATAACCTTCTGTCTCAAACAGATTTTGAACTTTTTGTCTGGAAGAGCCACAAACTACATGTGCTTGCCGTGTAGGACTAGCCAGGAGCTGTCACAGGCAGAAGTTCTGTGCCAATCAGTGCAGAAGATTTATTCTCCTAGTTTTGCAGCTGCATCCCTCAAGGGTTGTTTTTAAAACCCTCTGTATTGTCTAGCTCATTGTTCAACTCTTCTGGGTAGTCGAATTTCAGTTCTCAGGAGTCTTAAGTTTCTAGTAGTTTTTCTTCTGCCCTATTCTGCCATCTTCCTTCCCCATAAAATCCAGTGTGGTTGGAAACCTCCAGTTTTAGAAGTGGAGCAACGTGTGCTGCTTCAAATGTCACAGTGTGAACTAAATCTGAGCTTCCATGGGATTCTCTGCTCTTGCTGCTTCATCGTCTCTCCTCCTCCTTTTTAGACGGCTTGTGTGCAATGCAATATGATCGATGTAACAGAAGAGTTTCAAGGGAAGTGAACTTTGTATGTGGAACATATTTTCCCGAGAGTAGTATGTGATGCCCCTGGTAGTGTGTTGATACTGAAATATTAAAAATATCTTTGCTTCAGATCTTCTGGGTCTTTGAATTTCTGAACCTTTGTCATCTAACTCTGTGTATCCATGCTATATTTGGACAGCTGACTTGCTATTTTAGACACCTCATTTGGATTTAAATAAAAACAGCTTGTGTTGAGATGATTGCTATGCTACTGTTTTAGCTGAAGTGAATTTGGGTGTGTAATCAGACCTTTGAGTTAAAAAAAAAAAAAAATTGGGGGATGCTGTCTTGGGCTGGCTGCTGCCAAGCCTGCTGCCAGCTGTGCTCCCTCCTGTCCCACCTCCATGAACCTGTCCCACAGCCACTTCTGCACCAAGGCAGCTCTTGAGCTGCTCCAGGTTACAGCCAGCCATAGCATCAGTTGGCAGTGTTTTGTTTTCTCTTAGTGCCCCGGACTGGAGCTGGTGGTGGCCAGGAGCTGCTTCATGTGGTAAGGAAGTTTCCCCTTAATCTCCAGTAAGAGCCCTGCAGTGGTCCCAGTCACAAACCGATGCTAGCTGGTGTAGGTTTCCAAATCACAGCCTCACCATTGGAGAAAAGGACCTAATTGCTTTCAGGTTTAGAAACCAGGCATGGAAATATGGTATACCATGTCCTGCTTCACACAGACTTCAGGTGCTGAGGCCAGGTCATTCAAAAGACCTGTGAGGAGCCTCAGCTGAATGAAGCAAGGTTGTATCTTTTCACAGTATCAGGCACTTGGATTTAGCTTTAAGTGGTTATGGAGCATCCTCCGAGTGTGTACTGGGGTTTGGAGAGCTCTGCAGTGCCTTGTTACCTGTTGCTGCAGTAGACTCCTTTCCCTATGGTTTGCTCTTAACCTGTAGTTTTTCTTTTTCCTCTGAGCATTGATGCTACAAGTTTCCATGACAACTTCCAAGCTGACACATAGGTGCTGTCCCTTCAAAACAAAAATACTAACATGGGTATTGTAGGACACTGGCAGTCAGAGTCGGTGACCTGGAGGGATGTCCCAGGGAGGGGATTAATTTTTAACTCCAGAACAGATTCAGGCAGCTGACTTGCTGGGACCACTCTCCAGTGCAGTTCAAAAAAACCTTAATATGTGTGAGACTAAAATCCTAACTGTTAGACTTGGACAGAAGTCAGATATCTAGTTCATCTCTCCTCCATCATGATATTTGCCCACTGGCACAGAAGAGGAAAGACAAGTGTGATGTTTTCTGTGTGTAATACCTTGGCTTGTCTAAAAAGGAGACTGTAGAATGGTAATACATCCAAAAGGCATTATTTATTATTTTTCCCCTCATGCTTTCTTTCTTAGTCCCACTGAGAAAACTCACCATCCCTATTATGAGACAGCCTATATAAAATTGCAGGTAATTTTTTTCTTTTCTTTGTTTGCAAATGGAGGAGGAGAGCCTGGGAGCAGTGGTTTAAATGAGATCAGTTACACAAGATGTATGAGGAAAGTGCTGGGACATGTGAGATGGAGAAATAGCCCAGAATGAATAGCGGTAGCAGGTCTCTGGAGGTCAAAGGCTGGCTTCCCTGCCCTCCTGGTGGTGACCACTGCTAGCCAAGTCCTTGCTTAACTCAAATGGCAGAAGCAACTTCTGTAATAGATAGTTCACTTCTGACTCTTAGTTGGATAAACTTCTCGACCATCATATAGCAGTTCAGTTAAATGTATAGAGTTTCATCTCTAGCATTGCGCTTTCCTCCATTTTTTTTGTGGTGCCTTGTATTCCTGTTTTTGTAAGCAGTTACCAAGGGAAGGTAGGTGTGTGCTGCTTTTTCTCCTCCATCCTTATGTGCTTATTCCCAGAGCTCTTGTTTTGGAGGATAAAATCTGGAATGCATCTCCAATAGAAACCGATGTTCTCCTTGCCTCAGTGATTGCATTGGAGGTAGAGGCTGTGGGATCACACTAGCACCCTTGAGCAAATTTTATTCTTTTATTGGTCAGACATTGCAGTTATATGAGACAGCACTGACCAAGCGTGAACTTAAACTGTTATAGTTGGTATCGGCAAGCTTTATACTGGATCAGGTGTCATCTTCTATAGCCAGGGTGCACTCTGTATTGCTGGGTAGCTGAGCAGAAAGGCAGTTGTAAAACCATGTCTGATCCAGGCGAAAGGTGTGCTCCTAAGTCCATGTGTCACTGGGTGTTGAAGATCAAGGAACTGTGATCTGAAGTTCAGCCTTGGGCGATGATGAGTCATAGTGACAAGGTCTCCTGTCCTTCCTGGTGTTCCAAGTGCTGGCTGAACCTGCAAGGTCCACTGAGTAGTCAGCTCCTCTGAAAGCTGGTAAGGCAGCCTGTGCAAAAGGTGTGTGCTGGCGTATCTGAGATTGAACAACCAATGACTGCATGTAGATGCGTTCAGCCTTTAAAACTATGGTTCCCTTCTGTGTTTAAGCTTGTCCCCCAGCTTCTGTTAGTGGGTTCAGAGCAGGAGACAGTTTGTTCATAATTATCTCCTGTGACAACATTGCCGCCTTCAAGTGTGGCACTAGCAAAACCAAATGCTGCTATTTGCAGGCAGAATTACCTTCTTTTATTTCTCCTAAAGTAAAATATCAAGACTCCTGCCCCATGCAGAAAAGAGACCGTATGGGAATAGGAAAGGAAGAGATGTGCTGGCAGTAAGCATGTATGTGTTGTCTTTTCCCCTTTGCAGCATAAAACATGTCGGGCAGGGGGCATGACTGGTAGCTGGAGCCTGTGGAGAGGTGTTTCTGTCCACTGTTGCGTACCAGTGATGTTACAAGCAAACCTGAGCAGCTAATTAGTGAATTTAAGCTCTGCTTTTAAATTTGCAGAGAGTGACCAGGGATTTATGTCATTACCGAGTACTTCCAGTACTTGTTTTGTTTGGATACGCACTAACCAGGGTTAGTTGTCCCTATATCGGTCTCAGCAGCTCCTGTTATTTGTCACTAAACTTCAGAAGCGATTGCTACTTATTTACCTGCCACAATACTTGGCACTGGTGGCTAGTTGAAATCATCAAAATAAATTGCTCAGGTTTTGATCTCTTGTCAGAAGGTAGTTGTTGAAGAGGAAAATTGGTCCCGTGTCTCCCTTTTGCTTTATGGAGTTGAAAGGTTAAACCCAGAGAGTTAGTGTAAGTTTAGCACACCCCTGCCCAAGGATGCTTACACCTAGCTGCTGAATTGTTTGCTAAAGCAAGGATCCAGTTTCCTGTCACAGACATATCTCCCAACCTCAGCAGTTAATTTAAAACAAAAACCACAAAGATTTTGCTTGAAATGACAAGCTTGTGCTAAGAAATTAGGCAAATGGATTGAAGCAATAAGCTACCAAGGCTTAATGAGTTAATGCTCAGCAGCTAGGCAGAAATGTCTGTCCTCTCCTAGTCTGCCCAGTTTCAGGTGAGAGCTCTGATGGCTACCTTATTCCATTTGAGGTGAGGTGAGTCAGCTGAGGAGGGGAACATGCTCCTGTTGGTGCTTGTTCTGTATGTGAAATCAAAATTTCTGTACCCCTCCTGCTGTGTTGGTATGAGAGCATCATCAGACCTGGTGAAGTATCAGATGTTCTCCACATTGCAGCTGGTGCCTTTTAACTGGTAGATCTGCTGTGGAGCTCAGGCATTGATTCATTGCTGACACCAAGAGACCATCTGAATAGTGGAGGAAATAAATGGGTGCCAGAGTATTCTGCCACTTCTTTTTGCAGTCGGTGCACTAACCAATGTAACTGACTCCTGGTAGGTGGGTGTTGGTCATCCCTTTTTGTCTGGATAAAATGTGTGTGCAGTGATGAGTGTCTTTGGTTTGCCTTATTTAACATACATTAATGTGAATTTATTTTTTAAGAAGGCAACACAAAATATGCCTTGCATTTGAGGTGCTTGGAGGGTGTTGAGCCCAGCATGGCATACAGGAGTGCAGGACTAGCTGAGAGCATCTCTGGGGAACTGATATTTCTTGTTCTTGGGCCTATTATTAAGGTGCATGGCTAGAACATAAAACTAGTCATGTTAATACTGACTTTTGTAGTGGTAAATATAGCAACTGAGCTGTAAGTACCTATTTTAAAAGTGCTTCTCCAATATTGAGTTCCCTCACTGCTGAGTGAGGGGGCTGACCTTTGGCTGATGAACACATTGCTCTGGGTATAACAGATGAGAGGAGGAATGACTGAACTGTCATGTGTTCATCAACAGCCATTCTGGCTGCTTCTGGTTGGGTTTCTTCTGGGTTTTGACAGTCTTTTGTGTGATGACAGACCTGCTAAGTATTTATTGTTGATGCTGGCTTTCTGCCTACTACTTGGCTTGCTTATCCTAGCAACTGAGGCAGGTGGGTCTGGCACATGAAGCTGAAAATAGTTGTGCTGCCTTTAAAAATCAAGAGATCTGAAAATAGGTTAAATGTAGTCCCCCTGCAGAGAAAGTTTTATGCCTTGCTTTGGGAAGAATTTGTGTGATTATATCCTTCAGGAAGGATCACAACATGCAAAATCTACTCATTTACAACTCTTATGATTTACCAGAGTTGACTAACACAAACATCGCTGCTGCCAGGTAGCATTGGATCATCTTGTCAGTCTGGGTTCTTCAGATACTGTTTAATACAGAACAGAGCGGTGTGGCTCAACGATATGTTGAAATGTAATGCATCAGTTTAAACACCACGTGTCAGAGATTAAATTGTCCTAATGCATGTTGAAATGAAAGTATCATTATACACTTGGAGCTCTGCAGCAAGAGAACTCCAGTTAAAATACTCAAACTGCTGCTCACGTGTGAGTACTTACTGGAATGTGAATGTTGCTGCCTGGTTCTAGATGTTAAGAGGCTATCTATACAGTACTTATTTTAACAAATAATTTTAGAAAGCTGTATAAAAATTGATGTCTATCTGTATACCCCGGTGAGATGTGGGAGGCAATGAAAACACTTCCACAATCTGGAAATGGGCTGTGGGAGGCTTCAGGTTTCCCATTCCAGTGGAGTTCTGACTCCAGAAGTTAGGTCTAAAAGCCTAGCTGGCTGTCTGTCTTCCTCTCTTACTGAAACACACAATCAAGGCGGCAATAAATACTCAGGTACTTTGGTTTGATTCCGGATCCTGTCCTTGGATTATAGATTTCTGTCTAATTTAGTAAAGCAGGCTGTAAGCCAAGGTGTAGGTTGGGATGAAATGCTGACAAAGCACAGTGGATTTTGGGCTGGGGATCAACAAGGAAAAGCAACGAATGCAGCAGTAGTGGAGAGGTGGATTCTGAAAGTGAGGTGTAAAAGAGGCTCTGTCCTTGATACTGCGTTCACATGGTGCTTCCCAAAACGCATAGTGTGTAATTAGTGCAGGGCTCAGAATGATGTACCAATGCAAATATGTTCTTGACCACTGAAATGCAGATGAGACTTTTCCGTGTTCAGCAGAAGGAAATGTTAGCTGAGTTACTGTGAGACCAAGCAAGTCTGAAATTGGAGTTCAGTCTTGTGGCCTCCTTGTTAGGATGCTTAGGGCATTATCCATCCTGTAGCATTTTAATATTAGTGTATTCAATGGCAACTGCATTTTGTAGTTTTGAGCTTGTTGATAACACTTAATGAAATAGCCTGCAAATAGTCTTGAGATCACTGGAACAGCTTGACGAAGGACCATTTTTGGAAGGACATCGCTTGGTTAACTGACTGGTAATCACTGGAGAGTCATCAAGTGATACCTCCCCTTACCAGTAATGACTTCTGGTGCCCACAACTCTGCATGAACTAATGTAGAATATGTAATGATGCTCCAGCCGCATCTTTTGTTGCCAGCACTAGCTCTTTGCCAGCAAGTGCTTTAGCAGGAGCTGGAGTATGAGCAGTGCTTCGACTTTATCCATGTTCTTATCAACATTTTGTGCTACCTGCATGGACCTGGGGGCTATTAAGTGTGGCGACAGCCATTTCTTTTCCTTTTTTTTCCTAAGGCAAGTGCTTGCTGCAGTGAATTTGGCACCGATTCCCCTGCCAGCTCAGACTTCTCATTGTACAGTACCTTGCTTAAAATGTTCCAGGCCAAACAGGATTTCCACAGATATTTGGGGGTATCTTGGGTGAAAAGCGTACAGGATGAGACACAGAACTGGTGTGATGTGCTTCTTCCTGTGTCTTCTGTCTTCTCTAGTACATAGACTAGATGTGGGTAGGAAATGATGCATGATGCAGACAGAGGAAGAGGAGAGGGAGACTTAGTGATGGAGTCAGAATGTCTGCACCCTTTTTGATGTGTCTGCTGACTTAGCGCACAGTCATGGATGGATCACCTGGTTGCTGTGTTTCAGATCTGTCAACTGGATTTTGTGAACATGCCAAGGGGGTTAACTCTGTGTATGGAAGTGCCTCAGCATCTTCTGCTGAAAACCTCAGTCCGGAGGATTGGGATACTGTGTATTTGTATTTGTCATGTTATTTCTGACTAAGTATTGTCTGGGGTCACTAAATTCAGCATCTTTCTCTCTCCCCTTAGCTGAAGCTTGAAGATCGCTCTGTGGTCCCTCGAGATGTGGTCAGACATATGAGCTCCAGCGTAAGTGCTTTTTTCTTTGTCCCTTTTTGGTTGTGATGCTGCTGCATGGATTTCTAAGACTTGCCAAATTGCCTGAATGGAACTGAACAGTAATGCTTTGAGCATGTTCTATTTTTAGTGTGTTTGATAGACCTAGCTGCATCCTTTGAAAATGAAATGCTGATAAGGCTGCCTCTCTACTGTTGCATATCTGCAAAGGTCTCCTGAGCAAGCGAGCCTGATAAAGTCAGGTAATGAGACAAGATGCTTGCCTATCCTGCCATCCTTTAAGTTTTAAATCAATCAATTCTGAGATGTGGGGAGTGTGGACCTGCTTCCCCAGACCTAACGGGGAGGCTGGAGTGGAGGCAGATCGCATTACTGCTGCGTGCCTTTTGGTGTGCTATGGTAGAGAATTTGGAGGAAATAGTCGCAATCTACAGTGAGCACCATCTTGTCCAATTTCTCCAGAAATACAGCAAATCCCAATGCTGCTGAAGCATCTGACACAGCTAGGTTGACAGAAAGTAAGCTGGTTCTTAATCAGCGGCCTATAATTGTGACCTTTACTCTTTCTGGTTACTATTTCAAGTCCTAGTCATTCTGTTCTAGTTGTACAGCATTTGTGCTTATCAGAGGTGTGTGGATTTGTTTTTTGTGTAGGAAATACCGAGAATGTTGTTCAGTATTATCAGATGTGATGTGGTCTCTTTAGGAGCTTAGCTAGGTTGGCAATTTCTTGCTGTTGCTCACACCTAACCTATAACCCCGAGCCATATGGCCTGCCATGTGCACGCCTGTATCTTCTCTTGACTTGCTTCCAGCAATGTGGCTACCAAGGTTGTGATGAAGCAGGCAGCTGGCCACTAACTGCTGCAGTTGTACCACATGGTGTGCAGCCTGGTGCAGGGATGGGGAAGGCCATTCTCTGATCTGGGTGTTTTGTTTTTTCAAATAAAGCCTTTTTTGTCAATTAAAAAGAAAAAGTAAATCCACCCCTTTTTCACAGAATGTTCCAAAGAGGGGAAAAAAGGGAGGAAAAACTTGAAGGGTAATTTGAAAAATGCTGAAACAAAATATTTCCTTAAGAAACTTACTTGCTGTTTGAAATGGAAATTTGGAGTCAAGTATCTTACTAAAACTGCAGCTTTATGAAAGTGTCTCAATCCAAAACAATGAACAGCTAGCAAATTGAAATATCAGCTGTTCATGCCATTGTACCTGGCACAGCTGGACTCTGTAGTGTATCCTTCTTGCTCAGAGGGATGCTTTGAGTCCTGTGTCTCAACTGTTTGTCCTCCAATGCTTCCTAGTCATTTTAAGCTTTCAGGACAGCAAGTTGTTCTCCTCATGGCAAACATGGATGTGCTGCTTTTGTTTGCAATTTCCATACTGAAATTCCATTCCATATCTATATAAGGTGTCCGTGCCCATGGCAGGGGGGTTGGAACTAGATGATCTTTAAGGTCCCTTCCAACCCAAACCATTCTATGATTCTATCTGAGCAGAAATTGGCTTCTCTGGCTTGCTGCACATATATCGGTAGATATATGACCCAGCAGTTGTTTTGCATTCTCGTTTATTGTCTGTTTGTATATTTAAACACTGGCTTTTGCTTGACCATTTGTACTAGTGGCTGATAATTTTTTTTAATGGATGGAATGGTGAGGGTATAACTCAATTTCTTCTCTCTATTCAAAAGCATAGCAAATCGGAAGATGACTTATACTTTACCTTACCCTCAACTATGTTTTAAATGTCAGTGGTAAATGAAACAATAAACCCCTTCTATCCCAAAGAAAACCTTCACTTGTTAATTAGATATATTCCAAAAATTACAAGAGCATTTAAAATAGAAAATCTGCAAGTGTCGGCCTGCCAGATTCAGGAAGTGGGATGGTTGCCCTGCACCAGTTGGCCTGGCAAATATGCACAGTGTGGAACTTATTCTGTATTCACCACACTCTCTTAGGGCTTGTTTTTAACCTTGAGTGGGAAGGGCTCGAAATCCTCTGTTCCTCAAGAGGAGAGAGCTGACTAAAATTCATGTGCTTCTCATTGAGCACTGAGTGTGGGGAAAGACTGCTTCAGGGGGTAACGCATAAAATGAGATAACTTTCTCTGAATGCAGTTGGGCCTGTAAGTCTAATCCAGCCGGATGAGAAGTGGTGAAAGTGGCAGAGTTCACTTTTCCAGGTGATATGCTAATTTGGGGAAAAGATTAGAAGTAGGTCTGTAATCTGTCAGACACCTGGATTTTGTTGCTTCAAAGGGTGCTGGGCTATGCTGTCCCTTTTAAAAAAAGGAATAAGAGGGCAGTATGAAGATCCCCTTATTAGAAAAGAGAGTGTTGAGGGAAAGAATAGAAGGATGGGAGATAGAAGATATGGGATTGCAGCCTATGCTTGCTGAGCTACTGTTCTCTCAGATGGGAGTTTGCTGGTCTGCCTTAAAGCCTTCTCTCTGATGGGGAAGGAAGGGAGTCACTTCTCCATCCATTCAATGCTTAAATATTCAATATATCCAGCACGGTGCATGCTGTCAGGGTACCTGAAGAAGCAGGAAGAAAGTCTAGGGAGTGCACTTAATTCTGGTGTGAGTGGGGCTTGAACCCATCAACTCTTCTAACAAAGATCAGTCACCTCCCTTTTCCAGTTCTGCTGTTAGGGTTGATGAAAACTGATTTTTGTAACCGAACTGTGAAATGTCTGCTCACTTCATTTGGCCCCTCCTTTAATGGGAGCATCTAGTGAACAGGACAGGACAGTTGTATTCAGGCAGGCTGGTGGGGAGCCATGCTCTGGCTGTAGACCTTCCCTGGAAGACAAGAGACAAGTTGGCAACTTCTCGCTCTGGGACTGCATTGCTGAGCACTGCTATGATCTCATGGAGTGATTCAGCAGAACCCCTCAGCCTGCAAATCTGCTGCCCCTGTTGCAGGCCAATGTTTCCTGTGACAGTGAAATAAATAAACTCATAATAAACAAAGGTTCGGTGGCAGGTGAGGGAGGAGAGCTGTGACTCAACAGCCCTGTAGCTTCTGGGGCTGCTCACAACATTGAGCTCTGCTTCCTTAACCACAGACAGTGCTCGGTGCTTGCTCAAGCATTTTGCAACTGGAAGGAGAAGAGCTGAACTAAACCCGGTGCTCTTTGCCCATGACTAATAGCACCCAACTGTGTTAGATGGGAGGCAGGCTTGTAGGGTGGTGCAGGCACCTTCTCCATAGGGAAACTGTCACTTAGAGAGTGGGCAGAGGGTGTTGCTGTGTGTCAGTCATCCCAGTCCTGGTTTTATTTATTACTTGTTATTCTTTCACCATCAATAAAAGAAGGATTTTAGGCCCAGAGACAAGATGATCCACAGAAACCCCAGGTGTTGGATTGTATCATGTCTCAGAGCTGCTGTTGGCTACTGACAAAGGAAAAATTAATTCTGAAATGCTCAGTGTAGGGCAAGGAATTTGTCTCTTGAGGTTTTTTTAGTTCTGGCTACTAAGCAATCTAAAACACAGGGCCTGAACTGCAAAGCATGGGCAGAAGGTAGACTGGGCATACTTAATTTACCTTAATCTGGAGGAAAAGCAGGGTAGGTGGCTGTGCTCTAGCCTGCAGAAGCTGTGGGTTTGTTGAGCAGGTGCCACTTCTGAGCAGGCCTTGCTCATCCTACGGCTCCAGTCATGCTGGCAGCAGCTGTTGTGAATCTGATGTAGTTCTGGCAAACCCTTTTCAGGTGAGAGTTATGGTACAGCTCTGCTGGGCTCTTTCTTGGCAGCCTGTGCAGGCTTCAAGCTATGCCAGGCTTTGCTGTCTGTCATGATGGAGTTATAGCTGGGAAAGGCTCCCTTTGCTTCCCAGCCTTTCTAGAAAGAAAAGGGAGTGATATGTGGAGCAGCTGGAGGGAATGAACACCTACTGCTTTGGGCTCCGCCAGCCTGGCTCTCCCAGCCATCCTGGCCATGCTGGCACAGCTAGGCATGGGCAGTGTGGGGGGCAGGACATGCTCTCTCTGCATTGCTGCCTCCTCAGGAGCCATGGAGCTGCAGAGCACAGGGTTTGTGCGATGTGAGGAAGAGGACTTGCAGGAGGCAGGTGGAAAGCAAGCCAGCCAAATGGGCTGAGCAATCTGTCCAGGAATTATCCTGGACTGCGTGTGTCTGTAGGGTGTCTTTGCTCTGACTACCAGTCCTCAAGGTGAGACTGGATGAGTTGAGCACCAGCAAACTCCTGGACTCCCAAAAGGGCTGCCCAGGGCTCTGAGTGAAAGCCTTGAATAAATATTTAATGTGGTCAAAAGAACAGCATGTTTATAAGTGGACTGAGCAAACAAATCCACTTCTCACAGGGTATAAGCCCTTCGAGTGTTATGCTTAAGTCCTGTTGGAGAAGAGACCTTGATGTTTAAGGACAGCTTCAGAAGTTACTGATACCAGGGCATTTGTCATGCTGGCCCTCAGTCAGCTTTTATAATGGACTTGTGGTCTTTAATAAAGAAGAGTATCGATTGTCCCAGCTGTCAGGAGGCCAGGGCAGCTGCTGCATTTGACAGTGTTTGGGTTAGCAGCCCTTCCTTGCAGGCCTCCACCTTATGTGTGAGCAACACATATGTGCATATTGTGTGCTCCCTGCCAAACTATCCCCAGAAGGCTCTTGACAGCATGCATTATTTTCTTGGGGACAAAAAAGATTAAAACTTTGCTAAAAAGTGAGGGAGATAATGACAACCGTCTCATAATTGGACCAACTGTAAATTATCTGGCTTGAAACCTTGAAATCTGGCTAAAGGTGCCAGTTTGTTGTGGGGTTTTGGTTTTTTTTTTTTGTATGGCAGCAAGTGAAGACCATTTATAATGTCCTGCAAAATCAAGCTTTACATGAGAAGTCACAGATAGCTTTAAAGAATTTCTCTTTTGTTCTAGGGTTCATGATCTACCCCTACCTTTGCTGACTCAGGGCAGTAACTGCAGGATGGTCCTATGGAGTTGCAGAGATCTGTTCAGTTGAGTAGACCAAGGAGCCAGGCAGACTTTAAAGCAAATAAATACTAATCACCTGACATAGTGTTGGCTTATTTGACCACATGCAGGAGTCTCTGGGCTGCTGCTTTAGCAGCCATTGCCAGTTTTAACTGGGAAGTAAACACTACGGGTGTTTAATAGTGATCTCATCTTCTGAGTTGTCTTAGGGTCATGTGAAATGCCCCTTCAGAACTAGGGCCTGAGGCGTACGAGGGGGTTTAGTCTTGAAAGTTTACTTGTCTCTGCACTTCCGATTTGTACACAGAGCATGTATGTAGGACCTTCCCTAGGTGATAAACCCTTTTTCTCTTTTGTGTTTTCAGGACAGCCAGTGTGGAACTGTAATTGATGTCAACATAGAGTGTGCTGTGAAGCTGGTAGGAACCAACTGCATCCTCTACCCTGTCAACAGCAAAGACCTGCAACATATCTGGGTGAGAATGCAGCCAAAATACATGTGGGAGCCAGGGCTTGGTGGTTTGGAGGGATGCTTCTGTATTTCAAGTAATACATGCAAGGGAAGCATCCATATTGTGCAAGATGCATCTGCAGTTTGGTTTTATTTTAAACTTTCTGCAAGCATCCTCCCTGGAAGAAGATGATGCAGCATCACCTCATCTCCCCATCTGTTCTGTATTTCTGATCACATTGCTGAGACCAAATTGACTTGAAGGGCTAGGTTGACATTAAATTGAGTGATAACTTCTGCATTGAGATGGGCTGGTGTGACAACCCAATTGGGGCATCCCCATGGCAGTGGCAAAGAGCTTTCAAGCTGCAATATCGTTACTATTTAAAGAGGCTATAAAAATGCTGAGATGAGTCGAGCATCTTTCTGTTGAGCTGGAACAGTCTGAAAGGTATCTGGTTCTCCCTCTTGAGCGAGTGGGTGATTTCCAGAGACCAGGTGGGATAGGATTTCATCATTATTTTTTCTCAGAGGAAAAGATAATTTGGGAGTGAAGAGCAGGAGTGTCACAACCCATCTCAAGAAACAGCCTGTGGAAAGGCAGTGGGATATAAGCTTCTCTGGCATGGAAGATGAGTCTTAGTGATAAAAAATAATTGTTAATATTAACTGAAGGCAAGTGTGAGTATGCCTCTACTTTGCAGAGCACTTCTTGAACAGAACATGACACTTGACTTAAGTTTAAGATCTGAGTAAAAAAAAAAATCCCAGAGAAAGCCCGAGTTGTTTAACTGGAGAATCCAGGCTATGAGCTGACAGTCAGGCAAACTCTTTGATGTACCTTGATTCCAGTTTACAGGAAGATCTGCAGTTGCTGTCATAAGTCCCTCTGAGATTGCTATCTAGTCTGCATTGTGTGGGTACTTACTTAATGGTTCAAAGTACAAGGGTTGATATTTATATGGTTTTGTTTCCTGTTTTCTTCATAGCCTTTCATGTATGGTGACTACATAGCCTATGACTGCTGGCTGGGCAAGGTCTATGATTTGAAGAACCAGGTCATCCTCAAGCTTTCCAATGGAGCCAGGTACTACTTTCTGTTGAACACTGTCCCCCTTGGCTTTCACAGTCCTGATCTATTTTAGGAGAACTAGGCTGGGCTTCATTCACATACTGATAAGTTATCTGCTTGCCTTATCTTCAGATGTAGACTAAGAATACATCTTTCTCCGAAAACATTGAGATTCATTGTTCACCCTCTGGAAAAGCTGTTAGCTGGAAGGTGGCAATTTTTTTCAATCCCAGCAGATCAGTGCTCCAGAACTAAAGCACATTGGTCTTTAAACTGTGCTTCTCTTCTGGAAAAGTAGCTATTTAAAATGGATTGCTATTCTAGACCTTTTCTCGGTAGGAGAGCATAACTTCACTGAGATGCAGGGAGGGTTCTTACCTTAAAAGAAGGTCTGTGAAAGTGTAGAAACTCGCAGGCTAGTGTTTTTTATCAAAGATAAAAAAGCAACCCAAGATTGAACAGCTTTGCTTTTACACTGCTATTTGCAACTGTATTAGGAATGTTTTTTCAATGAAGGCATAATCCAAAGTCATCTCTCTAGAGAGATTTAACCAGAGATACTAAAAGAAATATCTGCTTAACTTATTTCTGCAAAGCCAGCAGAAGGATCTGAATTCTGTTCCTTGTGCATGTCAGACAGTAACTTGTGAGCTAAACCCCTATGAATTCACTACATTCACTCTTACTGAGGCCTGTCTTGTCCAACAAACTTTTTTTTATTGATGCAAGGGAAGGAAGGAACCAGTGGAGGGCCAAGAGGCTTATGGGCCTGGCAGCTGGGGAATAACCCATCTGTCTTGTAAATTGAGTGTTGACATTGATGTTTAAAAAAAAAAAACCCAAACCCACAATCCTGCAGCCAGCTCTGAGTCTTTCTAAGAGAAGCGAGTAATGCGAGAGCTAAAACAGATGATTGGTGGATGCGTCTGTGATTTTGATTGTTTCAGCGTTCGGTTAACTCAGACTGGAAGACTGTTACACATATGTTAAACTGGGAGTGAAAAATAGCTACACTTCTCTATCTGTATCGCCTGCAGTTACTGGTGCAATATAAAACCTTGCTTGGTATCTGTTACCAGCTCATGCATAACTATGTAAGATGAGGTAACTGTTTTCAAAATCTCTTCCTAATGAATCATTTGAAATCTCACCAGAACTCACTCTGGAAATGAAGCTATTGCTGAAGCAAGTATACACAAATTGCCTTTAGGTTCCAGCATCAGTGTGAATAACAAATGGGACCTTTGCAGCAGGCAAATCTTGTCTAGCACCCTGCATATTACTTAATTTTTTTTTTTTTTTTTTACGTGCTGAATGGAACCTTTAGATACCAGGCAGTGCTTTTATAGCTTGTCTATGACCAGTTTTGCTCTGGACCATAAAGGCTCAGTGATATACTGCTGGGCATATGGACAGATCCCCTCAGGCAGTGTCAGTTAATTTGGTGCTGTTTGCTCTTGAGGTGGATGGCTCTGGAAATGCAGCTGTCTCTTGTCTGTTTTCCAGGTGTTCTATGAGCACAGAAGATGGAGCCAAGCTGTATGACGTTTGTCCTCACGTCAGTGACTCGGTGAGCTTCTGGTTCTCCTGAGAGTCTTTTTGATCAACTTCATCCTGTAAGCTTTTTGTGGAGGAGGGAGGGAGAAGTAAAAACTATAGGCACTTACTAATCCTAAAAATTAAAAGATGCATCACAGCTGAAAAACACTTCACTAGATCTTCACTTGAAATAAGTGTTACAGGATGTAGCTTAAAGGTAGTATAAATGAGCAGGTTTTGAGGAGATATTACAACTAATATATCCAACTGCTTTCCTTGCAAACAACTTGCATAACAGTCAGATGGCTGATGTCAAGGCAGTTCACTGTCTGCTCATTATATCTGTACATGCTTGAAAACGCTCTTACTCCATTTAATGCTTTCAGAATTGTTCCCCTTCTGGAAAAGGGCATATTGTTTAAAAGGTGTTCTGCTAGAAGCGTGTTTCCAGATCATGTAAAATACCGTCTCTCTTGTTGTTGTAGTCCATTGCATTCTCTGAATGGAGACCTGCCACCATACTGGCATGTTTCAAATCACGTGGTGAGGAGGGGTTTGCTAGCTTTTGGCTAAAACATAAAGTTCCCTGTGTGATGATGGAATCTAACCTCTCTCACCTTCAAAGGCTGACGACGTCTTGCTTGTTCTTCCAAACAGCATCAGTAGGGCCTCGCTGCACTCCTGGCAGCGGTATTGGGAGTTGACTGAGAATGGCGTCTAATTCTTAAGAACTAGCAATGTAGTCAGCTCTTATCCTTCCCAGCCTTCAAAGCAAAGGCCCCTTTGATCTAAAAAGATCTAAATTTGCACTTCTGTTCAAATTTGATGCCTCTTTCTTGAAAAGTAAATGGAATATCAGTTTAATAGGATGTGCTGCTGTGGTTTTCTTGTTCTGTACAGAAAAAGAGTGGTCTGTTGCTAGATATTCTCCAGTATCTTAGTCTCTCCTACTTTGGGTGGTGCAGTATGTTTTCCACTTCCTAAATGAGTGTTGTAGCAGCATCCAGCTTCTGGTTACCCAGTTTTGAGATGCCTTGTTTTGAGTCAGGCTGCCTTTAAAGTGTACATAGTCCTCTGGAGACTTGCGGTTTGGTCTGAAACGTGAGTTGTCTCCACTGTTACTCTTGATCCCTTACTCAGAATTGCTGTGTGTTAGATACTTACCTGACTTAGATCTTGTTGCACTGCTCTTATCGTTTCTGACAAATTACAAGACTTGATACAGTTTTATGCTTGGTATTTTATCTATCATAAACTGCTCTGTCCGCCCCCACATTCTGAATCTTCAGCTCATCAAGTCACTCTAAATATCAGTGGGAAAGGAGAGCAATTGTTATGTTTACAGTCCGGTTTTGTTTTCAAAGAACTATCATATTAAGTAATCCACCTAAGACAGGAATAATACTTAGAAACTTAATTTGATGAGCAGAGGAGTGAAGGCAGGCATCCTCTGGCTCTGAAAGCTGTAGGTGCTTGAATTAGAGCATGGAAAAGATATGGGTGTCCTTGTCCAGGACTCAGCCCACCTTGGCTACTTTGTTACTGAGAACATTTGTGTGGAAACATGCGTCTTGCTTCTTGCAAGTATCTTTGCTTCTCCCCCACTGAGTCAGTCCTGTTCATATGTGTGACAGAGCGGGTTGCTATAGGAACTGCTGGGCAGACTTCAGGAGAGGAATGAGCTTCAGGAGATGGGCAACTTACAGACTTTACCTTTATGGTTAATCTTACTGATCACCAATGAGAGAAGAGAAACGCCAGAATCTTAAATCTGAAGAGTCCTTTATGCTGTTTTTTCCCCCACAGGGTCTCTTCTTTGACGATTCATATGGCTTTTATCCTGGGCAAGTCCTCATCGGGCCTTCTAAAGTCTTCTCCAGTGTGCAGTGGCTCTCAGGTGTGAAGCCTGTTCTGAGCACAAAGAGCAAGTTCAGAGTGGTGGTGGAAGAGGTAAGGACTGACAAGCTGACACATGGCCACCTTCTGCACAGAACAGTCCCTGGCTGGCATTCTGGAACAGAGTCAGCTTGCCATGGTAACCTTCCAAGAGCAAATGCACTGTGGCTCTGTTCTTCTGAGGTGACAAATTTCTCATTGTGGACTGACAGGACTTTTGAGTGTCGTTTGGCTTTACCTGCCAAGGGTCCCTACCGGCACCCTGTAAGGTGATCGCATGCCAGTACACTTAGAAGCTAGTACTGCTGATCATTAGGGTAGTAGAAGCACCTCTTCTATTGAAACTTAATGTTGCATGCTATCCAAAAAGGGAGAAATGTTGCTGACTCTTTGCTGAAGGAAGGAGCAGCTCCAAGTCCATTAGCATGTCTCTTTGTGACGTTGGACTGCTGATTTGTATGTACTTATAGCTTCCTTCGCAAGCCAGACATAGTCTTTCTTGAAGCTAAAAACTGTAGAAGCTCTTGGTGTTGCCAAGAGCCATGCTATGGGAGCACTGTAGTTGGTCCTGGATGTGGTGAAACTGCACTTGGCCACCTTAATTGATAAAAGCAGGTTTGCCACTTTCCTGTGTGTAAACATTCAGATCCTAAACACTGGTCTAGGAAAGCCTCTGAAAAATTAAATTGCTTTCCCTCTCTTACATTGTAGGTACAGGTGGTAGAACTAAAGGTTACTTGGATCACTAAAAGCTTCTGTCCTGGAGGTACTGACAGTGTGAGCCCTCCTCCCTCTGTAATCAGCCAGGAGAACCTGTCCAGGTGAGATTAGTTGAAAACCCCTTTTCACTCCCAGCACCCAGGGCCTGCACAGACTATGGGTGATATGCCTACCAACTGATGAGAGACAACACTGCTGTTTCCAGTGGGTTTTTTGCCTTGTTGTATGCCTGTATGTTCCAGAGCTTCAAAAATGTGAGAGAATAGCTTCCAAATGAGTTTAGCAGACGCTTGAGTTACCAATACAGGGGCTAGAATCCCAGCAATCCTCTCCAAGTACTCTCCAGCTGACAAATGCATAGAGGAAAGTGGTGTCTGGCAACAGCTCACTTCTTCCCGTGTCCTTCCACTCGTGTCTGAAGCAGGCTGCATCTTCTAACTGTGTGTGCAGTAGGCAGCTCAGGTGTCCTGCTCTGGACCCAGCCTGGTGCTGAGGAAGCATCTGGTGCCCTCTGCAGGCTGCAGCTGCAAAAGTGGGCTGGACAAAACTCAGAAAAGTCAGATGAGTAATAGCACAATGCAGTGTAGTTCCTGCCTGGAGCTCATAAGGAAGCTGGAGGAGAGGAGCTCTCGGATGACAGCAGAAAAAAACAATGCCAACTTCAAATGTCTCTTGGCAGCTGTCCCTGGGAGGGGGAGCTAGAGGGAGAGGAGTGACTGATGTTCTAGCCAAACCCTTTGTATCCCCACCCAGTCCCTGGTGAGACTCCCACTCCTCCTTTAGAATTGTGTGCCTGGAAAAGATTTGGTGTGGTGTTAGCTTCTGCCACCCCAGAATATGTGCAGCTGGCATGAGGTAATGCCAGCCTTGTGAAGACCCTGGTCACTGCTAGGTTCTGTTACTGCTTTTGCACTTTGCTCATGGCTGTCCTCCGGTTCCACCAGGGTAAAGCGTCTGGGGTGCTTTGACCATGCCCAAAGGCAGCTTGGGGAAAGGTGCCTCTATGTGTTCCCAGACAAAGTGGAACCTGCAAAAATCACCTGTGAATGTCCTGAGAGGAACTGTGTCCTGGGTGAAGGATCAGTTGCCAAAAAGGTGAGTTGAGGGGTCGAGGGAGGCATTGACTTCTCTAAGCGTTTCTGGTCGCTGTGGCTTTTAAAGCAGAAATCTTCCTGGTAGTCATGTGGTCTGAAATGTGAGTCTTGAAGTGGTGGTTGTGAAGAGTAATGGCTTGTTCTTGCCAGCAGCGAAGTCACCTTGTACAGCAGTCTGACTGCACTGGGTGAAGCATGCAGCTAATGCCATGAGAGAACATGAACAGGACCTTGAATGTAGAGGTGTCACCTTGCAGGGGTCAAGCTGTGTCAGAGCTGGTGTGCTCTGACAGCTGGGACTGTTAGACACATGTCATTTTCATTAGCATGACCTCAGGTTTCTCATGGAGCTGAACTGTTCAGTTAAATCCTTGCTACAGTGAGACAAGAAAGAAGTCTTTGCTTCCTAGGCCAAATGAGTCATGCTATGGTTTCTACACGCTGGCTGTAGAGCAGCAGCGTTCCTAGAATAACAGGATATCATCAGTGTGGATGGTGACCTCCCTGCATAGCTGTGTCTGTTACATAGATTAACTTTTGCAGCTTCTCGTAACCTTTCATAAAAAAAAGTTCAGAACATGCTTAAAATAGCCTTAAGGAGCAAAGCTCATTTTCCTTGGACTGCTCCTGAGTAGAGCAGTGGTGAGATGCTGGTTTGTAGAATATTCTGGTGCAGGTGAAATGTGCAGAGGCCCGTGGGGTACTGTTTTCCTCTGTGTACAAAGCTAGCCATTCCCCAGGTTGGCTGGCAGCTTGCTGAGTGTGCAGGCATATTGTTTGACCCGGGTCTGCTTTCTGTAGGTGAGGCGGCTGCTGAAGAAGCAGATAGTGAAGATCATGTCATGTTCCCCTGAGTCTCAGGGTACCAGTGAAGCCCCTGATAAAGAGTCTGCTGCAGCTGCTGACCAAAAATCAGAAGAGCTTAAGCCTGGATCAAAGTGTGAGCTGGATGACTCTTCCAACAGTGCACCGAGTCCTGGGGAGAGAAAGGAAGAGCAGCCTGAAGAAACGGGGAAGGAGAAAGGGGGAGCAGCAGCACGACAGCAGCAGCCTCCCTTTCTGCTGAAAGACGAAGGGTCATCCGACTACCGGCTTCAGTCTGTGGAGCAAGATGCTGACGATGAGGCAGCTGATGACACTGATGACACTAGCTCTGTCACCTCTTCTGCTAGCTCCACTGCCTCATCTCAGAGTGGCAGCGGCACTGGCCGCAAGAAGAGCATCCCCCTTTCCATCAAAAACTTGAAGCGGAAGCACAAGAAGAAGAAGACCAAGATTTCACGAGAGTTTAAGCCAGGAGACAGGTGAGTTGGATTTCCAAACCCAGGTATACTTGCCAAAATCTCCCTTATCGAAGTTCAGATGTAAACCACCTCCTCAGCTTGGGTGAAGGATGGTGGTGTGCCTCATTTTAGGACACTGCTTGGTAGTAACCACAGCGATTATCTTGTCATGACTGTGCAGTGGCCTGTGTGAAATCAGTTTGGTCTCAGTCCAGCTTCTGATGAAACTGGGGCCACGTGATATGACACTGATGCTATTCTATTTCAGCTATGCCTCAGGGCATCGACAGAGTATCTGTGCTGTGCTAGACTCTATGCAGAGAAAGAGACAGGTGAATAAAGATCATACAGCTTAAATATGACACTAATTGGTTACCCCATTGGCAGCTTCTGCAGAGAGGCTGAGGATAGACCGTGCTAGCAGGAATGGACAGCTTATCCTCAGAGAGCTGTCTCCAGATCAGCACGGAGGTCTGTGCTGGCAGGGGTTCATGCTGCAGTGGTCTCTGTTATCCTTACTCTGCTCTGGAGAGAGATCTGCAACTTTTGCCAGCAGTATACTTTATATTGGCTTTTAAATTAACAAAGTGCACTCCCTGAGAGCCGTGGAGGAATTGATTTCAGTAGCTTGGGGGAGGGAGCATTGCATGTATCTGCCCATTTCTAGATAAAACTGGATCTCAGCAGCTTTTACCTAACTTGAGAACGTTTAAAGTGTTTTCAGGGAATGCAAAGGTATCGGACAGCTGGCTAGTCTGTCTTGCTGGCTTCCCTTGGCTACTTAGCTGTATGCAGATCCTGCATCAGAAATGAACTAGTGCAGATATGTTGAGAATCCTCCCAGAAAAGTGACATTATCATCATTCAAGGGATCCAGTAGTTGAAGGCCATGAACTTAATTCACATTTTGTTTGGATATTTTAGCTTTGCCTGTGTGCAAGGATAGTTGTTGCTTTAGTCCTTGTGGGTTTTGGATAAATTGGGTTTGAAGGTCACAAACATGAGCAGAGCAGTATTTGAGTGGAAGGAAAAAACGGGGGAGTGCATGATAAAGTGCCTGGGAACTGATTCTCAGTTCACTTTTCACTTCTTGCTCTCCTGCTGAGTGCCTCTACTTCACTAAAGATTTTGCTGAGGAGAGCTTAGCGAGTACACCTGGTAGCTTTCTGCAGTGTACAGGCAGTGGGGAGAAATCCCTGTGACAACACTGAGAGATTCCTGTGCTGGATTTGGGCAGCTCTGTACAAGGAAATGCAGAGATCAGATGTTGGAACACTTTGCAGAGATGACCATGTCACAGAGAATAAGAAATACAGGATTTTAAGCACACTTTATGAAACCCCAGCTGATACTTTAAAGGGCATATGTGGCAGCTGGTCACAGCTCAGTATGAGGGGTCTTCACTGTTTGAATATTCAGATGAAGCTGGTGAGACCATCAGTAGGTGTGCTGCCAAGCACTGCTGAGAAATGCAAAGCGGATGGGCTTGCTGCAGTTAGTCACCAGATCTGATGTGTCAGCTCATGGGCATCTCTGACTGCAGGGGGCCAACTCAGCATGTGGCTTTACCATCATTTAGTGACCTGCTGCAGCTCTCTGGGCAGCACATAGACCTCTGGCTATTTTTTAGTGCGCATATACAGGGATTTTTATTAATGTCAAGTCGTGATTTTTGTTTGTGAAGCTGCATAAACTGTGCTGCAGACAGGACTCTATCATTTCCTTGGGTGGTGTGCCTTTCCGCTCTCCCATCCTCAGCTGCATATGCCCCCACTTCCCCTAAGGAACCATCTGTTGGCATGCCACCCACCACACTTGACCTGTTACAGAGTTCCTTCTCTGATAATTTCTGCTGTTGAGTGCTGGCCCTACTAAAAACTTCATACTATTTCTACTTAAAAATATTCTCTGACATTCATAAAAACAGTGCTGGAGGAAAACAGTTGTATTTGTCTATTGTATCTTCTTTATGGTTTGACTTGAAACCAACATAAATGCAGCACTTGTGTTATGTCTGGAAGGCCTGGCCAGCAAAACAAAGACAAAATTTAAAATCAGCATGGGATTCAATTTGTTCTGTGCTGTAGGAGACATGAAAATGGTGGAGGGCTCATTAGAAGAGCCTGTCCAGCTAGACTGCAGCTCTGTTCCTCCTGCCCTCCAAGCAACTTGCCTCTTCAAGCAGCTCTGTCAAGCTCCACAGCAGAGTACCAGCATGTGGTCCATTGTTGCATGTTTGGGTTTCATTTCTGAGCTGCAGAGACACACATGTATGTGTTTGAACAGCTGGGAAGGAGACTTGTCTCCTTTAAACAAAATCCTTTTGCTTTACCCACATTCAATGTGTTGCCTCTTTTTTTTTTTCTTCTTCTTTCTGGAAGGGCTGAGATGGATGCTGCTTTATCTTTCCTTTCCAGTCCCATGCTCCTAGCTTCAAAGACTCCTCAGAGCTGCCAGGCTAGAAGGTGCTTCAGTGGAGAAGATCTTAAGTTTCAAAGTATTTGAAGTTCCTGTCGTGCCTCTGCCAGGGGTAGAAAGTGGGTGCTGGTAGATGTTAATTTGCTCCAGTAGGAATAAAAGTGAGCTCAGCATCAGCTCCCTGGAAAGTAAGTCCTCCTGCAATATAGACTTGTAGCAATGTAACATCTGCAGTGATTGAGAACCCGTCAAAGCAAAGCCTGCTGTGTAGCTGCTTCCACTGGGACTAGATGGGGTTTCCTGACTTGCTTCCCAGCCTGCTGATATGTGTACCTTTGTGTTGCTGAGATCCATCTCAATTCCTGATGTTTGCAGCATCATGTTCTGGTTGTGCTCATGCATGTTCCCTCTGGTAACTCGTTTTGCCTTTCTGTGTTCCCAGGGTTGCTGTAGAAGTGGTGACCACCATGACTTCAGCTGATGTGATGTGGCAGGATGGCACTGTGGAGACAAACATTCGCTCCAATGAGTTGATTCCAGTCCATCATCTGGACAACAACGAGTTCTGCCCTGGGGATTTTGTGGTGGACAAAAGAGGTATTGGGTGTCAAAACAATGCTCTCCTCAGGGAACAAACATGCTCTTAATTGCAAAGTATTCTTCAATCTGGATCTCCTAATGTACATTGTAGCCCTTTTTATGGTAGCTGTTAAGTAATACTCGCTTGAGGTAGGCACAAGAGCCTAACAAGAGACAGTGATTCAGCTGACTTAACATGAATGCCAGCAGAGAACCATTCTTTAAATACCAAAGTTGAACTATGACAACAGGCAAGGTGTGGAAGGAATAAATGCCGAGGAGCAAAGCAAGGATTCTCAGTATTTCTGTAGAGTAGAGGTGGCCCACCTTCTCCTTGAAAGTGCAATGAGAAAGAGCTCTGAGCTCTCTCGCAGAATGAGGGGAGAAGTTAACAGCTCACCTCAGGCTGCTTTCTCTGTATCGCTTGTATGTCATGACCCTCCATTTATTTTCTTGGAGGGTTTTGGGATCCAGAGGTATCTTCTTACATCCCTTTTCTTCACCAAACCAATTGGTTACGCTAGTGAGGGTCACAGTACGAGTTCAAGGAGACTTAGAGCTTTTGGATATGAAATATTGATGGCTCACCATCTGGCTCTCAGGTCCTCTTCTTTTCTAGGAGGGGTAGACCCTCAGCAGTGGGGAGCACAAGGTATTGTCAGGTTGGGAAGAGGGAAATCTGGCTTAGCAAAAAAAAGACAGTTTTGCATGACCATTTCTGATGACTAAATAGTCTGACTGGTCTTGTGGGTTAGGCATAGTTTGCAGAAACTAAAGTTATCCATCAGCTCCAGCTCTACCATTCTAGTTTGGCCTCTGGGAATCTGTATTCCTCTGTCAAACATACTCTCCAAGCAGTCTGGGAAGCCCGCAGTTCCTTGCATCCCCCTGCTAAGGATGCCAGGAGGTGGATCCCTGTCAGTCAGATAAATCTGAAAGATCCAGCACACTGGTATCCAGATATAACAGCCCAAGCCTAGAGAGGTGGTCCAGGCCCAGCTTTGATGCCATTGGATCCCCGATGCACGTATACGCACATGTATGCCTGCCTGCATCCTGCCTGCCTTCTGCCTTTGTTATCCAGTCCATTTTTCCAGAGGAGCAAAACTGTTGTGGGTGGCACTTTCTAGATTAAGAGCTTGGCAGCCAGGGCTGCTCTCAGGGAGCTCTTGACCAGCCTGTCCAGAAACCCTTGGACCCTTGGACAGTCTTGATGCAGAGCTAATTTGGAGAGCAGAGCACTAAGGTGACAATGTGTTTTCTCTTGGTGATAGAGCTTGAAAGTGGTCCCAAAGTGAATGTGTTCACCCAGTCCAATGCAACATCATCTTACTTTGTCATCACTCCATGCCCCATTAAAATGCCACTCATTAGCTGAGTACAATTTTGACCTTGTAGGAAGAACTGATTTTCCTCAAGCCATTCACAAATGGAAGGTTTCAGCTGTGAGAGCTTGGGAGCTGACAGCCTCAGTTGCTGTGCAAAGTCTGTGCTCCTCCACTTAACTTGTCTATTTTCTTCCCTACCATTGTGACCCAAAAGCTCAGAGCTCCCAGGATCCGGGGTTATATGGAGTTGTGCAGTCTGGTGACCATATTGGCCGTACCTGTGTGGTGAAGTGGTTCAAGTTGAAATCCAGTGGAGATGATGTGGAGGTAAGTGCAGGAGCCAGTGCCTGTTGGAACCAGCTAAGAGAAAACAGCCACAAAACAGCACAAGCTTCACACAAACACAGATAAGCCTGGGAGTCAGCTCTGCAGTGGAGTTTGTCCTTGGGGATGGGAACAGCAATGTGCTTTTGGGCCTGGGAGGCTTAGCTAGAGGTGGTGTCACTTCATATTTGTAGATGCCCGCAAGGCAGCGAAGACCAAGCAGAGGTTTTACATCCCATAGTCAACATCAGGCTCTGGTAAGGATGAAGGTTTTTGCTGAAGTTGTCACAGACAGTTGATTACTTGAGTTGACTATAAGAATTTTTCCTTCCCATGTCTTTGCTAGTTCATGGAAAGAGAATCAATCTATTGCATGTTGTCCTGCTTGCCACTGCCAGGCACTATTGCCTATAGTCAGCCTGAGACCTTTTTCTTGGGGCTTATAGGAATGCTGTATTATGCAGAGTCTTGATAGACTACAGTCTAGTTGGAGATGAGAGGGGGACTCAAAGCACACAAATCTGGTGTACTGCTTTCTGCCGTAGGATGGGAGACCACATTGTCGTAACTGAGCAGGGCGCTTTACATCCAGAAGCAGAACATCAGTCTGGCCTGGGATTGTGCTCTGCTTTATCTATTTCTCATTATTTGTGGGCTTCTAGCTCTCTTCCTCCAGGAGAAATCAAAGGAAAGATGTCTCCTATTAACTGACAAGTTTTTTGTCAGACACTTCCTGTTGCCTTGGATCGTTTCAAAAATAAACTCTAACCCTTTGGGCCCCAGTGAGCTGCTTTGAGAAATCTGGTTGCTCAGAAGGGAATAGAATGTTGCTCTTGCATGTCTCGTGATCATAGTGACGTGGAACCTGAAGTAAAGGTGAGGGTGAGCAGATGAGACAGAATATCTCCTTCCTTTCATTGTTGTGCTTTCATTGATGTGCTACAGGATGAGGTGACAAGAAGGGCCATTAGCAGCTCCTTGCAGGCTGTTGGAGCAACTAAAAATTAACAAAATATAACACTAAGTACCTTCAAGTGTTGAAGATGTGCTGTGAAGGTCAGTGCAGCATCCTGGGGCTGACATGTTTGCATTCTGTCTCCGATGCAGCTGATCGGGGAGGAGGAGGATGTGAGTGTGTATGATATTGCTGATCATCCAGACTTTCGCTTCCGCACTACTGACATTGTGATTCGCATTGGCAACTCAGACGGAGCCACAGCTAAGGAAGATGAGGTAGGTTCTGGGCACAGTTATGTGACCACATTGTCACCAGGTATTAGTGGAGACACTTGAAAGAGTCAAAAGCAGGGCCTTAGGCCCCACACAGGCATCCTAAACTCCCTAGCTTGCTAGTTTTGTATCAGTGTCCCCTGCTGTCATGAGTAATACATCAAATCTCTAAGTCTGGTGGAGGTATAACCTTGAAATCCTTTGACCTTGGTGACAGATTCTATAGCAGAGCAAGAACAAAGTTGAGACAAGAATTGAACATATGCCTGAGGGTTTTTGATAAAACTCTTGCTCAGGATTTCAGAGTAACTTCTAATATGAGGATATTCTGTGGGCTCCTGAGCAAGAGCGAAGGTGGATTTGTTGTGAAACCAATATTGCTTGTGTCCTGGTTTCAGCTGGGATAGAGTTAATTGTCTTCCTAGTAGCTGGTAAGGTGCTATGTTTTGAGTTCAGTATGTGAAGAATGTTGATAACACATGTTTTCAGTTGTTGTTAAGTAGTGTTTAGTCTAAAGTCAAGGATTTTTCAGCTTCTCAAGCCAAGCCAGCGAGAAAGCTGGAGGGGCACAAGAAGTTGGCACAGGACAGAGCCAGGGCACCTGACCCAAACTGGCCAACGGGGTATTCCATACCATGTGATGTCACATCTAGTATAGGAACTGGGGGGAGTGGGGGCGGGGGATCGTTTGCTCGGGGACTAACTGGGTGTCGATCGGCGGGTGGTGAGCAATTGCGCTGTGCATCATTTGTACATTCCAATTCTTTTATTATTACTGTTGTCATTTTATTATCATTATCATTATTAGTTTCTTCTTTTCTGTTCTACTAAACCGTTCTTATCTCAACCCACAAGTTTTACTTCTTTTACCGATTTTCTCCTCCATCCCACTGGGGGGGGGGGTGAGTGAGTGGCTGCGTGGTGCTTAGTTGCTGGCTGGGGTTAAACCACAACAGCTCGGCAAAAGAAGACTGGGGTTCTGGTTTTCATCTGAGTTATGTACGTGTTAATTCTATTGAGCTGATTGATCTCCTGGGGAGGAAAAGGGAACAATTTATATTGTAGAGGATACACTCTTTGCTAGGAAACAGGCTTCCTTACTGTGCAGGGAAGACCTCCAGCTTTTGAGACTGCTGCCCTAAAAAAGGGTTAAAAGGTATAGTGTGGCTCTTCTTGTGGTTCTAGTTTCAGCAGCATGAAACACATCTGAGCTTGCTCAGCTGACCTAAATAACCTTCCAGTGCAAGATACTACTTACTGTGCACACCCTGTGCCAACTGTGACTTGTCTGTTCATGCCTGCACCCTCTCTGCTGGGAGAATGTGCTGTGAGCCCCTGATGCTGGTGTTGGAGTGCAGGGGCTGGCAGCTGGCACCCCACTAGAGGGCAGCCCCATTCAGGGCAAGGTCCTGTCCCCTCAGTGGCACAACCCCAGCAGTGCTGCCTGCAGAAAGGCCACAGCCTTGCGATGGCCCTGGTCCTGATCAGAAGTCAGGATCTGCTACCAGACCCCAGCCCTCCTGGTCCTCTCCTCCTTGGTGGGGGAGTTTTCCCCACTTACATGGCAGTGGTGTCAGTTTTCTCATGGAAACCCTATCTTCTCCCCCTTGGTGTGGGACCCCAGGACTCCTGCCCCCTCTGTGGCAGGCTGCAACCTTTGCTTTAGGTGGTCTCCAACTGGGGAATACCTGTTTCTCAAAACCTTCCTGGCTGTGCACTGAAATGCCTGGGAAAGAAAAGGGACTGACAAACTATTCTTGTTTCCACAGCCTTCAGTTGGACAGGTGGCTCGTGTGGATGTCAGCAGTAAAGTGGAAGTGGTATGGGCTGATAACTCCAAGACTATCATTCTACCACAGGTGAGGTCCTGTTCCAGCTTGTGATATCCCTGTAATTCTTAGCTGAGTGACAAGTTTTGGTTTTAAATCCTGGGTGCAGAGAGATTCACTGAGTAAGGGAATCTTGCTCTATTTATTGCTGCTTTCCCATACGATAGGTTGGCTTCCCAATTCTGTTAGCACAAGAAAATCCTTCCTTTATCAGGAGGACCGGGCAACTAATTGGTCATCACTGCTCCTTGAATATAGAGGATAGGAAAGTATGGGCAGACTGTTGCTCCCTTCACATGCTGCACTGCATGTTCACAGCTCTGACCACAGCCTGGCTCCTGGCCTTCAGCACCTGCTGCTTTGCAGAGGGGTTTGCAGAGCTTGGGGATTATCAGTTCTGACTTGAGCCCAGGTTCACTGCATTGCCCAACTAAGGCACTGCTGAAAGACAATTGCTTGTTCTGTCTTGTTAAATGGCACTGTAGTTTTCTCTGGCTAAAGAAGCTCCTCCAGGAGCTGGGCTAGAGCCACAAGTTGTGACCTTAGCTAACCTAGGGATCAGAACCAAATCTCTTGCCAGGGTGGGAAGGGAAAGTAGTTGAATGCAAACTTAAAAATACAGGTATAGCTACACTAATCCACTTTACCCCATTGATTTGTCTTCTGCGTTGTTCTAAGGTTTTTGTTTTACTGTCTTATCTTATTCACTACTCCACATACAGTTTCATCCTGTGTCTCTTGTTGCCTCAAATTAAGGCAGCCTAAAGAGAAGACCTGCTTCTGTAGGGTCCCATCTCCATCACTGTGGCAGAGAACACCACTGCCTCTGCTGCAGAGATGCGTTTGCAAGTGGAAAGTACTCGATCAAGATTTCTTTTTAAACCAAGCAGTTCTGCATTAATTACAGTAGAATAGTCAATGCCTGCACTATGGCAGTGGACTAGAGCATTACAAAGCAGGCTGCTGTCTCTCCCTTCCCCCTGTTGTCACATGTGCTTGGATCACAGGCACAATCGGAGGTCTGATGTGCGCTCCACAAAGGGTTGTTCTCACACTGCGGTGCTGGGGCTCTGCAGCAGCTCCTGCTGTGTCACGCCAGTCCCTTCGATTCTGCTTGTCTGCGTAATTATGGGAGTTGGGGAAATGTCAGGAGCGTGAATTATCAGTTGGTAAAACCATGATTTATCAATGCCTGTCCATGTGCCCAGAGACGAGCTGTCTGGGTGCTTTTTCTCAGCTCTAAAAATAAAGATGGCATAACTGGCTAATTAACTTTCCAACTCAGATTTGGATTAGCTTTGAGGGCAGGGAGTTTTGATGGCTTTCCCTGCCTGCAGTCACTTCTGTTGAACCCAGCTAACCTCTGCTGGCTGCCTGTTTCTGAGTGGCACAGGACTGGCTAAACAGCGCTGGTTCAGTTCAAGGCTTTGACAAGATGACTGAGTGTCCATGTGCTTTAGCCTCTGGGGTCATATCTTGCAAGATTAAGAGGATTCTTGGGCTGTCATTCAAGTGTCAGAAGCCTGTGGATAAAATGCTCCATCTTGTAATTCTTAACACAGCCCTATAAAGTTGTTCTTGCTCCCCTGCTTCTATGCTGGTGCTCGTAGCTGGAGTATGTCTGTAAGCCTCTGCAGGGGGACCTTGTGAGAGACATAGCATGTGCAAAAGCGTGATTATGAGAGGTGAGGCTAGATGGAGTGTGGATAGGTTCAGCTTCCAGCAGTGAAGGGGGAAGAGAATGTTTTATGTAAGAGCTTATTCAGCAACTTGGATTAGGCTTCATTGTCCCAGCTGAATTTTAAGCAGTAGTGACATACAACAGCTAAAGCAGCGTAGCAGGGCTCTGACAGCAAGTAGTGTGTGCCACAGAAGAAGAAAGCTGGTATGGGAATGTTTTCCTGGTTCCAGCATTGTCTCTGTGGAAGGACAGAGTGTGGAGGCAGCCAAACCAAGGCTCTGTGCCAACACATTTGCTGGTGCAGAAGCAGGACTAGAAATACTAACTCCATGCACAATACCCAGTACCTTCTGAACTAGCTCTGCATTCAGAAACCTTGGGGTATCCAAGTAGCTGTTTGGTGCTCTCCTTGGTGGCTGGATTTCAGCCACTGGGATGGCTGCAGCCCACCTAGAACTTGCCCTAGTTTTTCCCCAGTGCCCTACTTTGAAAGGTGGAGGGTGGGGCTATGCTGATTCATAATCTGTGCTGGTCATGATGAGCATGTTACTTGGATCAGACACAGTCCACCCGGTATAGATGGAAGGGGTTGAAACAGCCCAACAAATTCTAGCTGGGAGTTCCCTTTTCATGGGGAGAACTGACTTGCCTGTGTTGAAAAAACAGCTAAAACTCCATGCTTTAACCTAACTACTCTGCTGTCTTTTGTAACTCTGCTCTCCTTTAGCACTTATACAATATTGAATCAGAAATTGAGGAGTCAGACTATGATTCTGTTGATGGCAGCACCAGCGGGGCATCCTCTGAGTGGGAGGATGAAAGCGACAGCTGGGAGACAGACAATGGCCTCATGGAAGACGACCACCCAAAAATTGAGGAGTTAGAGCCTGAGGAGCCAGCAGCAGAGGAGGTGAAAAAAGTAGAGGAACAAGTCCAGGGAGCTGTGGCTATGGCAGTTGCAGATCTTGCTGCAGAGAAAGCTGGCAAGGATGGAGCCCCAAAGAGCTTCCGGGAACTAAAGGAGGCCATCAAGATCTTGGAAAGCCTGAAAAATATGACTGTGGAGCAGCTGCTGACTGGCTCTCCCACCTCCCCAACTGTGGAGCTGGAAAAACCCACTCGGGAGAAGAAGTTCTTGGATGATATTAAAAAGCTGCAGGAAAATCTAAAGAAGACCTTGGATAATGTGGCTATTGCAGAGGAGGAAAAGATGGAAGCCATGGTGGAGACGGAGAAGAAAGAAGAAAAAGCAGAAGCACAGACACCAGTGAGGTCAGAGTGGCCCAGTGAGACACCAGTGCTCTGCCAGCAGAGTGGAGGCAAGCCTGGAGTCACCTTCACCAGTGCCAAGGGCGAAGTCTTTTCTGTGTTGGAGTATGCTCCAGGTGAGTGTGTCAGGTCAGGCCAGTGTGGGGTACTCTGTCCTTCACTGCTGTCCTGCAGTGTTTCTGCTTCTCCAAAACATTTGCTTCTAAGGCCTTTTGGATTCGGTATCCTCTCTTCTTCCTAGTGCTTTTCACAGCTCATTAACTGGGGAGGAGAAATTAAGACAAATTTTGTAGCACAATCTGTTCTGGGACCTAAACCTGGCTTTCAGATGGCATCTCTAGGCACTACTGTAACTTCTCAAGCACAGAAGTGGGCTTCCCTTTTTTCCACGTTGGAGGGCTGTGGTGATCAGTCGGTTTCCATTACAGATACTTTCTTGAAAGCTGCAGGGTTTGTTCAGGCTTTTTTCAAGGATGAATTAGTTGAGGAGCAGAGCAGGAACAGCTGGTGTTCTTGGGCTAGGTGTCCTTGGTGGGTGAGTGTCCTTGTTCACTTGCACCAATGTTAATCAGCCAAAAATAAAAAAGAACATCTGGTTGTGTGGAACATTGGTGACAGCGGAGCCCAAGGTGCTTGGCGAGCTAGCTAGCTGGGACAGACCTGAGAAGGAAAGGTGGCCAAACTGTTCTGAACCTGCAGGTGTATATAAATAAGAATGGGGAGCTATGCTTAGGTTTTGCAGAGGAAGGGTCATCGCTTTGCAATTGTCCCGGCTGTGGGACAGGGCTCCTTGTTGAGGCACAGGGACAGTGTGGTGTGGGACCATGAGAACAGGAGGTGCAGGTTGTGGCTGCTGTACAGTATGGGAAAACCCAAATAATCTCTAGGCTGCCTCCTGGCTCAGCACCAAAGCAAGTCAACTCTTCCCGATGATACATTTAACACATGGATAGATTTGCCTTCACAAGGAACCTGTGGCGGTTTCCAAAGGCATGCTTTAATCCTCTTCTCTTCCTTGCTCCACAGATACCCATGCCTTCAAGAAAATGGAGTTCCAGCCCCCAGAAGCAAAGAAGTTCTTTAGCACTGTGCGGAAAGAGATGGCTCTCCTGGCCACCTCCCTGCCTGATGGCATCATGGTTAAAACCTTCGAGGATCGAATGGCAAGTGCCTGCTCTCAAATGCCTGTGTGTTAGTGCTGGGGTCAGCATCCGGATTGCTTTCTTTGGAATTCCCTGCTTAGCCTTAATCCTTTGCATTAGAGCTGCCGGAATGTGTGCAGCATGTGAAATATGGCTGTAATTACTCTAAACGGCTGCTTTTGCATTCCCCAAGTCAGAGTGGCAGACAACGGGGAGTTCTTCATTGCAGGAAGCCTGTTTTGGGTGCTTTGCGCACTGGGCTGCCTGTCCTGCTGAGCAGGAAAGGCAGGTGGGCAGCCAGCAAGGGGCTGGTGTAACTAGTGGGCAGCTTGGGGATTGCTGGCTGTCCTTGAAGCCCTGCTTCAGATCCGAAGGCTCGCTCTGCTGTCAGGCTATAGTAGAAGTGCAGCTTCTAGGGGAAAGGTGCCCTGAGGTGTGTTGCTTGAGCTGACTCTTGCAAGGGCTGAGTTAATCACATCCCCTCTTTCCCTCTATGTAAATACAACCCTGCCAAGGTTTCACAGTGCATGGCTTATATTGCCTTTCTCCACAGGATCTCTTCTCAGCACTTATAAAAGGGCCCACGCGCACACCGTATGAAGATGGCCTCTTTCTCTTTGATATCCAGCTCCCCAACATCTACCCTGCTGTCCCGCCTCTCTTCCGCTACCTCTCCCAGTGCAGTGGGAGACTGAATCCCAACCTGTACGACAACGGCAAAGTGTGTGTCAGCCTCCTGGGAACATGGATAGGCAAGGTAATGCTTTCATCCACCCATCCGTGGGGAGCAGTGGTTGTGCCAGGCTGCTTTTGGAACAAGCTGCTTCCTACCAAGCCAAGAGTCGTGGGTGACTTCTGGGCTCAGGTGGTGCTTGAGCTGTGGGTGGCTTGGGCTTTGGGCTCTGTTTTAGATGTCTGGAGCAGGTAACTGCTGTAGTTTGGTTTCTTCTGGGACCGTATTTGGCTCTCGTCTGTCCTTCCTTGATAAGAAGCCTGTGGTAAGACCAGCTGGGCTGTGTCACGGTTGGACAGAGCAGAGATGCAACATCAGTGTGGAGTGTTCTTTCATGGTTTGGATGCCTGTCTCTCACACTGTGGACAAATCTTGTAGTGTGGCACAAAGTCTAGCTAGAGATTTGGAATAAACAGAGCCAGGGAAGGTGCTGTGTTTTGGGCAGGTAGATGGAAAGGGCAGCTGGGGAGAGGTTGCAACTGGTGTCTGGTGTGTAGGGTTACACCGTTCCAGGCAGAACTGGCCTGATGGGGTGCAATGCTGTCAAAAAATAAGACAGATGGGTTGGTACAATGGGACACTAGCACATGAAGCGCTTGTTGAGTCAGTCCTTGTTCCTGCTGTAAGCCACAGGACCTTAGTGATAGGAATGAAGAGAAACTGGGGCCTCGCTTCACCTAACAGTTATCACAGAGCAAACTGATGGTGCTTCAGCCCTTTAACACATTTGTATGTGCATTTCAGGGGACAGAAAGGTGGACCAGTAAATCCAGCCTCCTTCAAGTACTCATCTCCATTCAAGGTAAATGCTTCTGCAGAGTCTGTGGGACAGGAAAAGGCGGAGGGAGGAGGTGATGCAGGCTTGGAGGGGGGGGGCACACAATTGGGATCTGCCATGCCAGTTGAGTTAGTGCTGCCTTTTGCTCTCACCTTGCTGGACAAAGCAGTGTCCTTATCTCTCCAGTTCAGCAGTTGAAGCAGGTGCAAGCTTTTCTCATGCCTTGATTTTTGGCTGCATCCCAGGTCTCTGATACAATGCTTTCCTTCTCACTGCGGCAGCTAAGCACAGAGCTGTTTTGCTTGTTATTCTGAGCTGACAAAGGTGAACTACTGTGTCCTCAGCCGGTTACCAAAGTTAGTTGAAGTTGCTAAACTGGACTTCATTTGCAGGACTGTTTTTTATCCCCACTGAGTCACCCGCCCATCCTACACTGGGCATGTTTTTGCACATGATGATGGTGTTTATGCTCCTTCCGAAGCAGAGAATAATCAGGGGTGTGTCTAGACCAGCCCCAGGGCTTCCTGCCGTAGGGCTTTGCCCTGCCATATCTAGTTTGGGAGCAGACAGACTAAATCAAATCTCTTCCTCAAGGCCAACTTTCTGTGTGGGGAGCCCAGGCATGTGACTTGAGAAACCTTTGACACAGAGCAAAGGCTCCTGCCTCGAGTCAGCAGGCAGCTCCTGCTCCTCTGAAAGCCTCACAGTCCACCTGTATCCTCCTGTGGAGGAACGACACCATGAGAAAAGCCTTTTCTCATTTACAAAGCTGAGGATCCAAGTTTAGAAAACGAAATACTAAATGTTTTACTGGAGCAACTTGGTGCTAGTGAAAAATCTCCTCTCCACTTCTTACTGCTGGGGCTTTGAGAGACTCATGATCTCACCTCCACCAGCTCTAATGCAGTTTGTGGCAGGCTGCCAGCAGCCTGGCAGTATTGGTGCCATTGCTACATACATGTAATTACATTAGACCAGAAGCAAGCAGGAGAAAGCTTGGTATGGGTGACTTGCCACAATATTCACTGTCTTAGAACTGCACTGTCTGAACTGCACTGACTATGCTGGACAGGATAGGACCTTGCCAGCTCAAAGCCTGTTACTGAAGTTTGGCCTTTGTTCTGATTAAGAGGAGGAGGAAAAAAAACTAATTAAGAAAAAAAAGCTTTGGGTGTGTTTGTGGGGTTTTTGCTACAAGGGAAGGGAAAGGAACTGTGAAACCTTTCTCCTTCTGCCCTTTTGACCTCCTCTGCTGTTGCGTGCCTTCTGCATTGCACTCGTGGAAGACTATTCTTGCCAGCCAAGGATCTTGAATGCCACACTTGGCAGCATCTGAGATCCCTGCTGCACTAGCAAAAGGCCACAGACTCATTCACACGAGTGCTCCCCTTGCGATACCGGTCCATTGCATCTTGCAGGTTCCTGGTGGTCCACCCTGGCCTCTGCTACCTTCTTGAAGTCAAAGCATGGCTTCCATGCAATGCGTTCTCCTGCAGTCCCTTCCCTGCGCTGCCTGCATCAGTGTGGCTGCAGGTGAAGCTGGTGTGATGCTATGACCCTTGAATCTCAACCACCTTGGCAGAAATCAGGGCCCAGCAGTGTCTGCCTCGGATGGCAATTCACAGTAAAGTTCCTCCCTTAACCCTTTGGTCTCCCCTTCTCTTGGCAGGTCTCATCCTAGTGAATGAGCCCTACTACAATGAGGCAGGCTTTGACAGTGACCGGGGCCTCCAGGAGGGCTATGAGAACAGTCGCTGCTACAATGAGATGACCCTGATCCGGGTGGTGCAGTCCATGATGCAGCTGCTGCGCAGGCCAGTGGAAGTCTTTGAACACGAAATCCGTGAACATTTTCGCTGCAATGGCTGGCGCCTGGTGTCCCGCATCGAATCCTGGCTGGAGACGAACGAGCTGGTGGAGCGGAGCCACGAACAGGCCAACGGGGCAGATTCTGTCTCCCTTCACTCTGCCTGCGGCACCCTGGCCGAGAGCCCAGGAGACAATGCGGGGTCGCTGGGGGAGTACGGCAGCAGCTCGGAGCAGGGGGCTGCCGCCGAACTTTCCGACTCCGCACTCGACGGGAAGGAGGAGCTGGACGAGTCGGAGTTCACGACCTCGACGCCCAACGCTGGTGATCTCCAACAGTACTCAGACTCGGAGAGCACAGGCCAAGCCAGGGGGGTAGACCTGGCCAGAGACCGAACGGACGAGGGGAAGGCTGCCCAGGACTCTGCCTTGCAGCCTAGTGTGAAACCAAAGAAAAGGAGAAAGAGCTACAGGAGTTTCCTTCCGGAGAAGAGTGGTTACCCTGATATTGGGTTCCCCCTCTTCCCTTTGTCCAAGGGGTTCATTAAAAGCATCCGCGGTGTCTTGCAGCAGTACCGGGCTGCCTTAGCAGGGGCCAATATCCCAGAGTGGACAGAGGACAAATAAACCATCAGGTTAGGGACAGGCAGGTGCAGGGGAGAAGGGAAAGCAGCAGAAAGGAAATTGGCAAACGCTGTTACCAGTAAACTGGCTTCTCCTTCCAGCTTTTCTTCCTCAGCTTGGTTTGTTCCAAAGAAGGTGGTAGGCTTGATTGCTCCTCCGAGGAAAGGTTGTCTAAGCATGAATAACTCTTTGCCCCCAGCCCTTCTTCCTTCCCCCTGTCCCATGTACGTGCTCCTCTTGCGAGTTTGACCCTGCAATGGTAAGATTTGAGACCTGCACAGAAGCAGTCTTGCAGCCACGTTCCCTCTGCACTTTCATCTTGGGGCACCTTTCCACACAAGGACTCTTCCCACCCAGCGCTGCACCCAGCAGTTTGTTCTGCTGGGGCTCAAGCCAGGAGAAGTCATTGCTGTAGTATCTGGAAGTGAAGGGCAATGCCCTCCCAGTCTTTCATTTTTCTCTGCGTTACCATGGGTTTTATGAAGTCTACCCCAGCTTATATGTACTTAGACATTGGATTGTGTTTGCATTGAAGTTGTCTACACCATATGGAGTTGCTCTAGTCTTAGTTGTTCACCGATAGCTACGAGTTTCTTCTGATCAGGACTTGGTAGGCAAAACCAGAGCTCTGCGCTAGCACTTGTGCTGCCCTGGTAGTGCTGCAGGGTTTCCATCCAGTTCTGTAGCTTCTGGTCGGTCTTCTGGAAGCAATTCTAGCCATCCTCACTTCTTTTTCTCCAGGGTAAGGCAAACTTCCCTTTCCCCACCATGCATGCCTGTCTTCTAGAAATACATGGGATTCAGGGTTCTGCCCTTATTACTTAGGTATCTGCATCTTTCGTTCCCAGCCATCCTGGCTGTCACACAGCACTACATCTACCCCTGGATCTCGTCCTCGCCTGGGCAGGCGGCAGAGAGTGATCTTGGGGCGTATTGTAGATCTAGCAGCTAGTCTGGATGGTGAACCTGGCATGGCTGCTGCTTCTCCGTCGTTCAGCTGTAGATGGGTTTTTCGGAGCTGTTTGAGCCAGGGTACCCAAGGGAAAGGAGCTGTTGTGTCGTGACAAAGTCCTGTTGTAGCAGCAGCAGTTTGTGACCGTTCCTGTGCTGTTACTCAGCCAGCAACTGGAGCACATCAGACACTGATGCGGACTGTTATCAATTCCTTCCCTTGCCAGCTGTTTCCCATGGTGGCCTGGGTCCACTGTGGCTGGCAGCGTTGTGGGCACAGCACATGCTATCCCTAATCTCAACTGCAGCACTGCTGTGCCACTTTGGGAAATGGCTGGCGGGATCAGCCCGTGTTTCAGCAGCAAGAGAGCTGTCTGAGCTGGTGACCGTGAGCACTTTGAAGCAGTGACTTGCCAGAGTCTCCTGGTCAAGACACCTTCCTGAAGCCTCTTTTTCTGTGTGCACGCACGCACTTGCACTTCTGGAGCTGGGAGATCGCACTCCAGCACTATTGCATTTGCCCAATGTTTAGGCATTGGAGAAGCACCCTCTTAGCATCCATGTGGAGCACAGTCTGTCAGGGAGAGTCCGTTGGTCCTTCCAGCCAGCACAGGGAGCCAGTGGTGCCAGGCTTCCCAGGGAGGAGTTGGGCTGAGCAGTTGGCTCTGCCAGAACTAAGGATGGAGACAAAACTCTCCTTTGCTCTTGCTCAATGTGGCTGTCTCCCTTCCCCCCACCCAGGCCAGGATCTGGCCTTCTCGTTTTGAAATGGAGAACAGCAGGCGAATCTCAGCACGTTTGCGCAGTGCTTTCTGCTTCTTGAAATGCCAGGTCTGCACCCACTGGCCGAAATCCCCTCACCCAGCATCCTGCGCCTGCGATTTGCAGCTGCCCCTGTGATGCTCCAGAGCCACGAGGCTGGCTATGCAAAGCCCTTCTCGTGTCACCATCCGCTGCTGGCATTTTGGAGGGCACGTCCTGCTCCTGGCACTCTGGAGGAAGCAGAGCTTAGCTGTGAACAAAGACCTGGGCTTGCAGAGCTCTCCAAGCACTGGTCTGTGGGTGGATCGCCTGTGGAGCAGCTCTGGCCCTGCTCTGGCAGGGAGGAGGTCGGGCAGTGTGGCAGACCCCCATCCGGGGTGCAGAGATGCTCTGAGCCACAGGCAGGGCAGCGTGAACTGCATGTGTAACTCACAGCCGCTTTCTGGCTGTGGCTGGTGCTAAATGAATGAATCCCCTTTGAGCAAGGAGCGGGGTGTCTCCAAGATATAAAGGGCTGATTGGGGCAGAGGGGTGAGGCTGTAGCTTCGGGGCAGGGGAAGGGCAGGCAGAGAGCCTTGTTCCGCAAATGATTAAACCTCTTACCCGACAAAATTGCGGTTGGTGGTCTACAGACGCTGACTTCCTCTGTCCCCTGTGCCAGGCTGTGGCTGTCCTTAGCCCCACCAGCCAGGGAGGGAAGGAGAAAACCCTTTGGGGCTGGGCCGAGCTGTGGCTGGGGATGGAGGGACGGAGGAGCTCCAGGGTTCCCTGCTTTGCCCACCCTTTGCTCTCTGCAGCTGCCATCTCATGGGGAAGGCGGTCAGGCTGCCCACCCGCCTGGGGAGGAGGGCAGCTAGCCAGCCAGCGCTGCTGGTGTGAGCTGCTCGAGTCCTCCCCTTTGCCCAAGAAGTCTCTTTGTTTCTTCTGATCGTAATCAAGAGCTTTTGCACAGGTTCCTGGGGCTTCCTACCTACGAGCTGTGTATTGGCCTTCTGGGAAGGGGATGCTACTCCTGGGCTGCCGCCACCCCTGCCATCGCTCGCTCTGTAGCTGGCTGTCCCAAACTGAGGCGAGGCGTGCACGGAGGTTTACAAATTTTCTAAAGCTTTTGATAATGTGAAGCTCCTGGGTGATGAGGTTGGTGGTGAGCACACTGCAGCTATGTAATTTTTTGTGTATGTATGTAATATTTAAGGGTAACAAAATTTAAAAGGCTAAAACCTTAAAAAAAAAAATTTAAAAACACACAAAAAAAGCCAAAGCATGATGCATATTGTTAGCCTTAAAACTGGCTACACGACTGTGTGATGTACAAATGAGAGCAGCCTGTAACTGTTTTAAGTGCTGGGGTTGGGGAAGAAGCATTACAAAATCAGTTTGTAGCCTTGATTCTGTACAGTATTTAATGAAAAAAAAAAAAAAAAAAAAAGACCTGACTATTGAGGCCATGCTTAGAGGTGTGTCGTTCACGTGCAGATGTGGATGCTTGGTTGCTTACGATATATGTATAAAGTGCTGTGTGACCATTAAAACTTTTTTTACCTGCAGAATTTTTTTTGTTTGGCTAACCAAGGTGTAATAAAGGAGGGAAGATGACTTGCCATTAAATTTTGCCTCTGTGAGTAGTTCTGACTGTTGTCTCTTTCTTTTCCCCCCTCCCCACCACGCTTTTGGCACTTGCCCCGTCTCCAGCGTGCATCCCTGCGCCAGGGTCTGGACTGGACGGGGTCCCGCTGGCTGAAATCAACTGCATGGAGAAGGCAGGAAGTCCGGAGGGAGCCAGGCAGATCTGGCAGCGAGGGGCTGCACCCATGGCTCTATAAACTAGCTCCCCAAAATCCTGATTCACAGGGCATCTGTTGGGCTTTTTTTTTTTTCTTCCTTATTTTCCCTGCTTTTTGCTGGCACGCGGTAAACGCAGGCTGCCCGGCGGCTCGGCATGTGCCGCAGCATGGCTGGCGGCTCAACTGGCAGCTGCCCCAGCAGACGGGGCCAGACCCTGGGGCGAAGCAAAACCCTCTGCAGATCCCCCAGTCTGGCAGTGGGATGGCTCATGGGTGCTGGTACTGCCTTCCCAGCCCTTACCTCAGCGCACAGGTAAGTGTGTGATGAGATGCAAACGCAGCCATGTCCAGGCTGCTGGGGCCAAGGGACTCCTTGCACCTCCTGGGTGCTGGTGAGGTGTTTAACCCTCACTTGCTGTTTGCCCCCGTGGCTGCCCTCCCTCGCCCCCCCTCTGCCTGCAAGGAGAGGCTCGAAGGGTGCCAGTGCAGGCAGAGGAGATGGGCAGTGACGCCAACGTTTTGAGACTTAATGGCTTTGCTGGGGTTGTTCAAAACCAGCAAGCATCTGCCTCTTGAGGGGTGTGTGGCAGCTGCTGCCCCCTCCTTCGGGTGGCAGGAGTGTGGGGCTGCGTGGGGGGAGCTGTCCGGGGCTGTCCTGGAAGAGCCCGTGGCTGCTGGCTGATGGGGTTTGGAGGCAGTTGGGTCAAGGAAGAGACTTGTGCGGCAAAACCTGGGAAAGGGAGTTCAAGGGAGATCTCAAACAACCTGCTGCTGTGAGCAATACAGCTGTCCCTGGGAGAGGCCCGGAGGAGACTCCAGGGAGCCTTTCAGGTGCTGCAAACCCAAGTGGCTCAGCTCTGGTGAACTGTCTCACTTGACCGAGTCAGCCAAGAGCTCTGAGCGCATCCCCTGCCCTGGGCTCTCCCTGCAGCCTCCTCCGGCAGTGGTGGCTGTTCGATGTGGTCAGAGAGTTCGGCGAAGCGTTGCTGAGCCTGTTTTTACACCTGGCCCAATGCCACGGGGGAAATAACTTTATTGTGGGAGGTGGTTCCCAGCTGCTGCCTGCCTTGCTGGCCCTGGAGCAGGAGCTTGGCTCCCGATGCGCGAGTGGAGCCATGGGGGGCAGGGGGAACAATTGTGCTCTTCTTTCCTGGTTCTGCAATCCTAATTGCATAGTTTGTAGATGAATAAATGCAGACAGCCACCACTGTTTACTCTTCTGCTTTGTACTTGAGCACTGTAAATGAAGTTTAATTACTGCAGTTTTATACTAAACAGGCTGAGTAATGCCCCCCCCCAGGCAAGCCCGTGGGCAGGGACCTGTTGCAGGGCTCCAGCTGGCCCCGGGCTGCCTGGGAAAGGGGATGTGTGAGCTCCCCGTAGGGCCCCTGCTCCCGGCGGAAAGCCAAACCTCTCCGCTCCAACAATCCCCTCCTTGAACCTCTTCTATGACCCTTTCCCTGCCCTCACTCGGAGGCACTGAACCTTCCCCAAGCTGTCCCAAAGCATTGCTGCGGGGCTGAGCTCCCTGGATTCAATCAGCCCCGGTGTGAGGCTGAGCAGGGAGGTACCAGCACACCCCAAAAATCGGGGTGCCCCATGTCCTACCTCCATGGTATCTCCCCTGGGAGGATCTCCTGGGGCCATCGCTCCGTGCTGGTTCTGGCCCCAAGATGACAGCGGTCTGGCAGCGCAGGCAGGATGCTGGGGAGCGAAGGGCCGTGGTGCTGAGCTAAATCCATCCTGACAGCCGCGTGGCCGGGCTGCGTGTGAGCCCAGCCGGGGGTGACAGCACCACAGCCCTGCCCCTGACAGCAGCCGTGAGCTCAGATTTAAAACCCAGGGGGAGTTTCTTGCAAACGCTAGATATTTATTGCATTTCTCACAAGAATAAACTCTGCTTCTACAGGAAGCTTTGGGTAGAAACATTCTTAAAAAAGTCAATTTGTTGTACTGGATATATTGGTCCTGACCATCCCTCGGGTTGGCACTGGCTCCGCAGCAGGGATGCGAGCAATGCCACCATGTGCATTTGAGCTGAGGAGGGGATGGGGCTGTGCCGGCGCAGCCGCCCGCGGCCAGGACCTTGTACCGGGATAAAACACGCTGGCATCTCGCCGGCACCGAGTACCTGATGGGGCTCGTGGCTCATTTTTGGGACAGCACTGGTGGCCGTCCTAAGGGGATAAAGCTAAGCATGGGGGCAAGCGAGGGGACGAGCACCCACGGCCCCTGAGAGCTATTGCTATGGGAGGAGGAGGAGGTTCCTGAGTGGGAGGAAGGCTCTGCCGCCCTTGTGCTGGGCCGTGCCGGCAGCTCAGCGCTGCGGGGTGCAGGGGGAACCTGGCAGCTCAGGAGCCGCTGAGGACGCGGCAGAGGCGGCCGTGGATCTGGCCCTGCACGGGTTCGCAGGCCAGCACCTCGCCGTCCACTGTCATGATGCCCGTGGCCGCCCGCGGCTCCAGGCGGAAAGCCCGGACGGGGACGTAGCGCAGGTGGGGACAGTTCAAGTCCAGGTGGGTCCCCCTGGCCATGGCCAGGAAGATCTTCAGCAGCGCCACGCGGCTGATGCCGGCCTTCAGGTAGAAGAGGTGGATGCAACCATCGTGCAGCTGGGCCGCCGGTGCCATCAGCAGGTTGGTGCCCAGGTGGGACTGGTAGATGGCATAGACGGAGACAAACTCCTCCTCGGGGACCACCGTCCAGTGCGCCGGCACCGGCTGGCACAGCGGCACCAGCAGCGAGTCGGTGGGCAGAGCCCCAGGCGCTTCCGTCCCCGCCGGCGGCAGGATGCGGCCAGCCTGGCCGTTGGTGACAGGCGCGTGGGGGTCCCTGGGTGCCGGGGGGCTGCCCTGCTCGGGGACAGCGGGCAGGTAGGAGAGGCGGCCCTGGTACACCCGCAGCTTGGCCAGGCACTGGAGGGTGCCCAGGGTGAAGCGGGCATTGCCCAGCCAGCGGTACTTCTCGCTGTCGATGTCCACATCCGAGATGAAGCCCCAGCCGAAGCCGAGGAAGGAGAAGAGGCGCTTGCCCGAGGCAGTGCTCAGTGAGACCAGGTCCATCTGTGTGTGCAGCCCCTTGCACAGGATGAAGGTGCAGTTTGTCAGCAGCTTCTTCTTGGCGACGTGATTGTTGCTGCAAGGGACAGAGAGGGTGAGTTTGGGCTGGACCCAGCTCGGGGCTGCTCCTGCTGTCCCAGCATCCATGTGCAACCCTCGCCCCTCTATCATGGTTGGGATGTATCCCAGCTGGGTGACGGCGTCCCTCAGGGACAGCTGCTGGGAGAGGCTTTGCTGAGGGTGGGAAGAATAAACCAGCTCCTGAAAGAGGGAACCGAGATGGGGCTGCTGGGCCAGGGCAATCCTGCTCCCCTCTGCCCTGCAACGGGATCAGCTGTGCCTCAGGGTGGCTCCTTTGGAGTAAAGCTGTGCCAGACTCAGAGCCCAGAGAGGAGAAAGGCTGTGGGGGGAGCTGGGGACCAGGGATGCAGTCATGCTCACAGGGACCAGCTGGGGCTGTGCTGCATCAGCCTGTGGGGAGGTGGGGACCTAGGTGGGCATCCCTGTACTGGGCACCCCAGCACCCCTCCCCTGGGCTGGAGCCACGTGCAGCCTTTCGTTTCCCTCATCCCCCCCGCCTCGGTGCCAGCGCAGCCCCGTGTGCTGGCCGGTGCGGTGCTGGCAGCGGGTGCCCCCGCAGGGTCAGGGCTCACCCTGCGTAGTGGTTGATGGAGGCGGCCAGGGCGTTCCCGGAGCCCCCCGGCAGGATGCACAGCGGCTTCTTCATGATCTCCTCCCAGTCCGGCCGCTCCATGAGTCCGTTCACCACCTGTGGGGACAAAGGGAGCTTGTGGCACCCGGGACCAGGCAAGGAACCCAGCAGCCCCTGCCCAGCCCGGGAGGAGCAGAGTCTGTGGTGCCCCCGGCCAGGGCAGGACCGAGGCCATGGCTGCCCTGCTTTGCTCCGAGCTAGGTGCCATCTCTCCTTTGCCATTCCCTGCCTGCCTTCGTGTCTCGAAGCTTGGCTTCTGCCCCAGGCACCCCTCTTGTCCCAGCTCTCTGCCCATCCCGGCCGGGGGGATGCCCCGCAGTGCCCCTCACCTCGTAGAGCAGCCCGTCCCCGGCCATGACCACCAACGTGTCCCACTGCGACAGGTCCTCGTCCCGCACCTTCTCATGCGCATGGTGGGGTCTCTCTGCGGGGGAAAGTGGAGAGAGTTGAGCGTTGCCCTCTGTCCCTCTGTCCTGCCTGCTGCCACCCCTCCAACGGTGACCCCAGCCCCGCTGTCCCCATGGGGGTCCCAGCTAGGGATGCAGGAGGTGAGGCAGTCACCCCTATGGAGTGCAACCAAGTCACCCATCATGTTGTCCAAACCAGCCCCGCAGGAGCCAGAGCTGCAGTGATGCTGGGGGTACGAGGCCCTCAGAGGAACCCATCCCGGGGTGGCAGCACCCAGGTAGGATCCCGGGAAGGGGGGAGGAGGAGGTGAGGGAGCCGCTCATGGACTCACCAGTGATGAAGACGGTGGTGGCGATGTCAGCCTCGGCCAGCATGGGCTGCACCACCGCCTGGAAGTCCTCAAGCGCACGGCCGGTGCCGCTCTGCGGGTTCAGCAGCACCAGTGCACGGCAGGGCCGGGGCAGCACCCCATAGCTGTCACCTGGGCAGGGGGGAGAGGGGGGCTCAGGGTGGTGGGGCCGCGGCACTGCCCAGGGAGGGCTTTCCGAGCCGGGGCAGCATTTGCCACGGCCCCACAGGAAGGGGAGCTGCCCCCGATCCCCATAAGCTCCCTAGGCTGCATCCCTTCCCAGAGGCAACGGGAGGTCAGCAGGGATGGAGGGTCCCTGCTGGGAAAGCAAGGGAGGTGGCAGAGATGGGGACATGGGGTCCTGCAAGGACCTTGAGCTCTCCTGCAATCAGCAGAGATGTTTTATGCCCAGGCTGGAGCCCCACAGCAACCCAGCGATGCCACAGTGGAGCTGGGGCTCTACAGCACCGAGCATCCCTGTGCATCCCAGGGCCACGGGGTGCTGCTGGCTGCATTTTCGGACATGCCAAGGAAAGAAAGGTGGAAGTGAAGCAGAGGTTTGAAGCCCAAACACCCTCAGCTGTGAGTTTTCCCTGCTGAACCCCACGACTCATGACATGGCTCAGTCCCCCAACGCACAGGGAGCCAGGCACGCGGGGGACGGGGGCCAGGGGGACTCGAGGTCCCAATTCCCCACACCCACCCCAGATGGAGCGGGGCCAGAACAGACACCTGTGCCGGCAGACGGACGCTTCTGCTTCCTCTGCTCCCCACGGGGCTCAGGTTTCGTGCGTGAGGGCCCTAGTCGGGCTGTAATTACAAGCCTGGCAGGGGTCTGCATCCTTCTGCCCCTCTGCCCGCTTCCAGCCCCCCCCACATGGGGGGACGGGGTGAGCCCAGGCTGCAGCTGCCCTCCCAGGAGGGGTGATCCGATGGCACCCAGGGGAGCTGGAGGCAGCGTGCTTGAGAGCAGGGCCCCTGGGTTCTGCCTGGGCACCCCGAGTCCCGAAACGAGCAGGGCAGCCTCAAGCTCCTGTAGTGCCTCTGGAAAGCCCCGGCCCTGCAGGGTGAAGCCAATTTTTTTTGGGGGGGGGAGGCATGTTCTCCACCAACTCTGGGCCTCCTAAGCTGCGATCTGACTCCCCAGGGGTGTAGCGGGTTCCCGCATGGGTGCGTGGGCTGTGCAGGACAGCGTGGGGGCTGTGCCTGCTGACTCAGCAGAAATAGCTGCTCCATCAGGAGCTGAGTCACAAAAGCAGATGATATTTCCCAACACTGCCCCAGGGCCGGGAACCCCCCTCTAACCCGGGGCAGGAGGTCTGGGACCAGCTGCCTGCCCCCCAAACCTTCTCTGCACGCTTTGATTTGAGCTGTTTGACACACAGGCAGCGTTTTTACAGCTAAAACTCCTTCTGTCACCCACACTGGGGATGGAGGCAGGGAGAGGGGAGCTGGGGTAATGGAGGTCCCCACGTGCGCTACCTCCCTGGGGTGACACCTGGCATCACACGGTCATGGCCACGCTGGGGCTTCCCTGCGGGTTGGCAGAGCTCCATGAGCTGCCCCGAGGGAAGACATGCCTGGAGCATCCCAGCCCAGCCCTGGGGAGCACACAGAGCTCTGTTGATTTCAGCGCCATCAGGTTGATTTTCTGTCCCCGGGAAGGACCTGGTGAGGCTGCCACCCTCCAGGCCACCTCCTTGTCCCCACACCGGCTGCTTGGGACCTGCCACTGAGTCCACAGCAAAAGTCCACCCGTGAGAGCTCCATCAGCCAGTGCCGAGCCTGGGTCCGGGCGCTGGCTCTGGGCCGGCTCTCCCTGTTGCCGCCCAGGGCTGGGGGAAGCTGCCGGCTGCCCCCCACCCTCCCTGGCCCCTTATCAGTGGGTGCCAGACGCGAGGGGACCAGCTGCCCTCAGGGATGGTGGTGAAGCACTGCGAGCAGAGGCTGCCCCAGCTTGGGTCAAGGATAACGGGCAGCAACCCCAGGGTTGGGCTGGCCCCACTCCCTGCCCTCCGGAGCTTTCCCCGGTCACTACCAGCACTAAAATCCCGTTGACAAACACAGCCGAGCCCCCAGGACAAGAGGGTTCATGGTCAAGCCCCAGCTGCCCGAGGCAGGTGATAGGGGGCTTTTCTCTCTCTTTCTCCCCCCGCCCCAGCCCTGGAGGGTGCAGAGCGAGAGCACGAGGCACTTCAAGAACCTAAATGCAGTGTTTTAAACCCACAATGTTTCTAATCAGCCACGTTGTTTCTGACGTGCACACAGAGCTGCAGCCAGGTCTTGCCTGAAAATCCTGCCTGGACCCGTGGCTGCTGCCCCGTGGCCTCTGCTGGGCAGTGGGGTACGGCTGGGACCCCGAGGACGCGCTCCTTGGCTGGAGGGGGGAAAGGCGAACGCTGCTCAGGACACAGAGGGATACCGTCACACCATCACAAGGGACAGACTGCTGGTACCAGGGTGTGAATAGGGATGGGGACGTGATCCCGGTGCGGGACCGGTGACACCAGCAACACTGGGCTCAACCCAGGCTCCCGTGGCAGAAGTGGAGGGTGCCGGTTCAGAGCCGGAGCCCAGCAGCGGCAATGCTCGGGCAAAGGGGACAGATTTCTGCAGCATCCCTTTCCCTTGCGCAACACCGGCTGGCCCCTGGCATCTCAGGCAAGGCTCAGCCACTTCCTGGCACGGTGCGGCTGCTTTCAACCTCAGACGCTGACCGGAGCAGACACTGAGTCAGCAGGAGCAAGGGGCTCCAGCTGCTGCTAGCGCACAAACTCTGCTCTCCCCCCTTTGCCCACATCCCCCCATGGGACACTGGTCCCAGCCACGCTCAGGCAGGGACCACGCTGCCGCAGCTCCGCCATCAGAAGCCCCAGCTGCTCCGTTGTGTCCCCGCATCCTTCTGGAAACTCTCTGGGCACAAGGAACAAGTGTGCCAGGCTGGCAGGGGACAGGGCTGTCCTGCCCGGTGACCTGGGTGGCATGAGGCTGGGACAGACTGGGGCACGTCTGCTGCATCCCCTCTCCACAGAGTGTCACCTCCGCAGAGCGAGGGGATGAGCACGGCAAGGAGGTCCCCCAAAATGGGGGCTTGTGGCAGGGCCAAGTCCCGCTCGCTGCCTACACGCCGTGACGCCGTGGCCATTGATGACAGCTCAACGGCAGCTTCCTGCTATGGCCGGGGGCTAGATTTCCCCATCAGGACACAAGCCCAGGAGTGGTTTGCTCCCTCCCGGCCGGCTGCAGGGTGGGACAATTCCCTGCACACTGCGGGCAGCCCCAGCTTTGGGGTTATTCATTGCTGAGGGACTTTTTTTTTCCCCTTGGGGTGAAATAAGGAGGAGGAAGCTTCCTCACTGCTGTAGCTCTCCCCAAGGCTTTTATCCCAGGGGATGCTAGAGCTGAAATGACACCGGGACGGGATCGCCGGTGGGTCCCCAGATCTGTACCCCCCCCCCGCCCCGCAGGGATAGGGTGACAGGATTGCTCTGCACGGACTCGCATGCAGCTTCCTGACACGGCCTTATCTGTCCCGCACAGACACGTGAGGGTGCGTGTAAGCGCAGGGTGTGGCGAGAGGCATTTTTAGCTCTGTCCCAAACTGAGGGAGAAGGTTTGCAAATCCTGCTGGCCCTCAGCTAGAAAAATAACTGCAAAATCCCGCACTGCCTTCTCCCGTCCTCCTTCCTCAGGTTCCCCCGAGGCCCCTGCCGTGCAATGAGCTGCTCCTGCCCCAGCACCCTCGCACGGCCTGCTAAAAGGGCGAGGGTTTTAAAACACCTGGAGACTTACAGCTGCAGAGTTCAGGCTGGAAATAGAGCCGAGGAACTGGTTTTGCCCTCACCCCCTGCCACTGGATTTTTTTTTATTCTTTAGGAAGAGTAGCAGAAAGTTGTTTTGTAGCTGCAGGTCATGTAAAAAAGCTGCATTTTAAAATCCAAGAAGGGAGAGCTGGGCTAAATGTGATTTGACAGGATCCCTCTAACCGCATGCCTCTTAATTTCCAAGTCTGATCAGTGCGACTGGACAGCTAAATAAATGAAGTAGTGCATATAATTGAATCTCTGCTCAGATGTTCAAATATATGCCAGCCTGCTGTGCCCTGACTGCAGGAGCTGGAGGACTTGGCCCCCGTGCCAGCCGCTTCCCTTCGAGTTGGTGACAGCTCCCGGGGCAGGGGGGAGAGGGAACTGAAACCCGGACCCCTCTGTGCTGCCCTGGGACCCCGCTGAGCCCTGGGGGGGTCCCGGTGGGATTCGCCTGCTCCCAAGTGATGGATGAGACCTGCCGGGGACGGTGCCTGGCTCCCATCCTGCCTGCATCAGCAACGATGACTTTTTTTTTTCTTGGTTAATGCTGCCCTTTGGAGCTTTGCTAGTTATCGAACTGAAGCGATGCCGGGGGGGGGGACGGACCGTGCAAAGGGCCTCCGTGGTGCCACCACGTCCCCACTGCCCCTTCGATTTAAGGGCAAAAGGAGGGAGAAGCCACCCCCGGCCGCGGGGCTGTGCACAGGACTGTCCCCGTCCCCTGGGGGCTGGGGGCGACCGAGGTGACCCTGCGGGGATGTGGATTCCCCCGTCCGTCCGTCCCCGACCCGTCCCTTCGGGGCCCGACCACCGCGCAGCGCCAGCTGCCAGCCGCGTCCCCACGCCGCCCCTCGGGGACAGCCGTCCCGCGTGGGGACGGGCAAGCGGGACCGGGCGGACCCCACGCCCTCGGGCGGCTGCTGGCCCCGGTGCCGGCACCCCCCCCACCCCCCCCCCCACCCGCCCGCCCCCGGTGCCGGGGCTCGCTCCGTCGGGACCCGCGGCGGAGCGGCGACGTCTCGACACTCACCGTCCTGCGTGGGCACGGCGGGCACGGAGAGCTCCCGGATCCTCCGGCTCCAGGCCTGGGCGATGCGCAGGTTGCCCTCGGCGTCGGGTCCCAGGCAGACGCGGAAGGTCCGCTCCAGGCGCTGGCGGGCGGGCGAGCCCCAGCGGGGTCCGCGGAAGGGGTAACACACCACGGAGAAGCAGGCGGCGGCGGCGGCGGCGGGGAAGGCGACGGAGCCCACGCAGTCGGCCAGGCGGAGCGCGGCGTCGGGACCGGGCGAACCCCCGGAGGAACCGGGGGGACGCCGCACCTGCAGCTCCCGGGCCGTCAGAACCAGCGAACAGGAGGCGGCACCGGGGGTCGCTCCCGCACCGAAGATCCCTTGAAGTAATACCGGGCCCCCACCGGGCTCCGGGGGAGCGCGGCGACCGGCGGCCATCGGCGGCGGAACGGGAGCGGGACGCACCGGGGAGCGCCGCCCGCCGCTGCTCGCTGCTGACACCCGCCGCGCCGCCCGGCAATGGCAGGCGGGGCGGCCCCATTCATAAAAATTTAACCCACCTACCCACCCACCCGCCCCCCCCTCCCCGCCGGGGGGGCCCGTCCCGGGCTGCCCCGATGCCCCCCCCCTCCATCCCCGCAGCCTGCCTCAGTTTCCCCAGGCGCCGCCCAGCGCTCCGGGCAGGGCTGCGGCCGGCGGCTCCCCGCTGCCTTCCCACGGGCGGCCGGGGGGGGGCCGGAGGGCTGGGGGGGGCACCCGGAGTGCCCGGCTGGAGCAAGGCTCTGTAGACACGCGAGGGCAAAGCGACGCCGTGGGTTTGCTGTGGGTGACTCTGCCCCGCCGGGGTGGGTGTCCTGCGTGGGTGCTCCCAGGGGCACGGCACCGACCCACGCTCGCACCGGGAGAGCAGCGGCAAAGCACCGGGCAACCGTGCCAGCCCCAGCCGGTGTGCATCGTGTCCGGCATCACACAGGTCGGCGCTGGCAGGAGGACCGCTCCTGCTTGAGTCCCTCGAGCCCCACGCTGGGCTGAACAGCGTTTAACACCATTTCTGCGTTTCTCCAGCCGGGACAGGGTGAGAGGAGCAGAGCGGGTGCCTGGAGAAATCAAGGCATGGCAAGGGCTGAGGACAGCGGGCGGTTGGCGGGGGACACCTCCAGGAGGTAAGGACGGAGGGGGACGATGTCCTGCCCGTCACTGGTGCCTCACCACCAGGTATTGGTGAGGGTTGGAGGGTGCCATGGGCTTGGAGCCCCGTGGAGGGAGGTGGGCTGTGCTGTGAACCCCACCTCGGGGCACGGAGTGCTGGGGACGGAGTCCAGGGGACCTGCCTGGACGGTGCCAGCAGGACTGGGAGCCGCTCCGTGCCCGCGGGGGCTGCAGAAATCACTGACAGCAGCTTTTAATGACGACAGGACTGACCTCACCCTCCCGAGGGGCTGCTGGGCTCTAGGGGTCTGGCCCAGCCCAACAATGATTTTTTTTGCCAACCAATTCTCCATGGATGTAGCTCTGCTCCACATGCTCCAGCTGGCCCTTTGCTCTCCTGAGGCTCTAACCAAAGCAGAGCTGAGCCTCTGCACAGGGAAGTCGATGATGAGCACTCGGACAAGCGCCGTGAGAATGGTAAGGCATGTGGAGAGGTGCCCCAGGCCCTCCCTCCACCTCCCCTGGGCCTTCCTCACCCCTTCCTCATCCCTCAGACCACCCTTCGTGGTAATGCTCATGGGGGTCTCGCATGCTGCGTGCTGCTGGGCTGGCAGCAGCCTGAGACCCCGTAACCTTGAGCTTGCACCTCGGGGAGGCATCGCTCTTCACACTTACAGCAGTTTAATTAGTGGTGAGCCCTCAGCCCTCTGTCCCCACGTGAACCCACTGGAACTGACCAAAAATTGCAGGGAGGGCATGGGACGACCAGCTGGGAGGATAACGTGGCCAAGTCTTGCTTTCCCAGAGTGATCTAAAATGAGAGCTGAGGTGCCATGATTTGGAGTTTCGCGCTTTCCAAAAAGACTTTCCTGGGCACTATGTGTTCAAAGAGATGCTTGGGCGGCGGGGGGCACAAGCTGCTCCCAGCCATTTGCTGGCTGATGCTTTCGGCTGGGGAACCGCAGCAGCCGCGGCTGATTCTGGGTGAGATTTGGGCACGGTCACTTCCCCAGCTGCCGTGCCGCAGTCCAGCGTTTGTAAACAACCCCGAGGTCCTCGGCAAGGTGTCACGGGAGGAAATAGCTGGATGCTGGTGAGTGCAGCATCCTGACCTGCACCTCACCCTTCTTGGTGACTAACCCGCTCCCGATTTCCGCTCAGGAAGGCACGAGACGTGGTGGGAGGATGTGAGAGCAGCTGTCACACTGCTCCCGGCAGGTGCCACGGGGTGATGGGGCTGCTTTGGGCTCTGTCCTCATCGCCCTACATCTGTCCATGGCCCCATGCTGCAGGGATCCCCCTCACCCTGCCTGCTTGCGCTTTAAATAGGGGTCGAATGCCCAGCCGGGCTCCGCTGGCCACGGCTGTGCTGTGGGCTGGGGAAAGAGGCTGAGAGCGGCTTCATCACGAGCTGTCGAAGCCAGCAACGCTGCAGCATTTGGGATCAGGAAGGGTTAGGGCAGGGCATCCCATGGGGGGGTGCCAGGGGCAGGGAAATGAGGGGGCTGCAGCCAGGTTTTTCTCGGATGGGGAATGGGACCAGCACAATCTCAGCCTCCGTGATGGCACATCACGCCCAGGCAGAGCTTTTCCACGTTCCTGCTGGTCTATGGGGACTTCACACGAGCCCGTCCTGATGCTGTGTCACCCTTGATGGATGCCCGCTTCTTGCTACAGCCAGCGCGGCGCCCACCACTGGCCCCACATGAGTCCCTTTGCTCTCTGCAGCCATGGGCTAATTCGACCCAGTCCCGCACAGATGCCACTTGTATGCCTCCAGAAGTGATGTCTAATGCGGAAGTGGGATCACTTCCGTCACCGCTCAGTGCTGATAAACAGTCGTTTGGGGCTATTTTAATTGCGAGAGCCTTAACGAGCTCCCTTGATCCAACCGGCAGCCCAAAGGGTGCTCGACAGCCGAGGTTCCTGCGCCATGGGCAGGCATCTGCCTGTCGGGTTTGTCCTGATCGGCTCCATTCCCGCCCACGCGGTGCTGCAGAGGCCGTGTGCGTGGGAGGGCAGCGTGGGGATGCGGCACGGAGCCGGTGTGCCGGTGGAGACAGCCGGTAGTGAATCCCCCCACCTTCTTTCTCACTGCAAAGGGGGCTCGCCCACGGTGCCGTGTCCAGTCTAGCCATGACCACAGAGGCCACCAGCCTGCCTTCAAGAGCAAACACCTCTCAAACTCCTGTCCTGGGAGGGCCTGTGGGGTATCCCAGACCCCACAGACATCATTTGGGGGAGAAGGCTCATACATCCAGAGCACCGTGCCCTGGGCTCACTGGAAAAGGTGATGGATGCTCTGTGTTTGGGGAAACCGAGGCAGAAGCAGCAGACAAGGTTTGCCCGGAGTTGTGCAAGAAGCCAAGGGTTAAATATGGCAATTAAACACCCCCTCAGCTCCCTCCTGCCCCCAGCTGCTAGAGGAGCTGGTCCCCCCAGGGAGCTTGTCCTGGGGGAAGAAAGCAGAGAGGCTGGGGGCTTCCCGGCCCTGCTGTAACCCTTCATCCCCCTGGCTGCTGCATCCTGGCTGCAGTGCGGACCCGAGGCTCTCTGTGCCAGGGCAGGCCCAGATTTCAAGCTCCCGCTGCCTACACAGCAGCAGCAGGCAGCCCCGGAGGAGGCGTGCAGAGGACATGGCTCTGCTGCAAGACGAACTGCAGCGTTTCACTTGGAGGCACGCAGCTCCTCCAGATCTCTGCCCGCTCTGCCATGTCCTCCGGCAGCCGCCCGGGAGACGGGAACAGGAGGGGGATGCACTCATCCCGGATCCATCTCTTTTAGCATCGTTCCCACTGCTGAAGGTACACGTCTCAAGGTGGAGCCAGAAATAGCACGGCTCCACGCTGCATCGGGGCTGGCAGGGCTGCAGGGTTTGGCAGGGGGACAGGCACTGACTGCAGCAGTGGGAACTTTCCAGTCGGCGCCTGCGGGAGCGGCCGGTGCAGAGCTGGAGCCGTTTTGGGGCAGACCCAGCCCGGGGACTGCAGCTCGGCCCCTCTCAGCCCCCAGCCACAGGCGCTCACAGGGACATCACCCTGCAGCTCCCTGGGGAGATGCTGGTGCTGAAACAGGTGACCAGCACGGAGCAGGAGGGGACAGAAATAACAGAGCTATCTCCTGGAGGAAAGGGATTGGGATCGCATCCCACCTGAAAGGCACGAGCCGGAACACAGGTTTTGGGTCTGCCACTGACTTGCTACAGAACTCCGGCAAGTGACTGCACCCTTGGTCTCTGCCTCCATGACCCATGGGCAGCAGGGATCACCCACAATCCCAGCTTCACACAGGGCCCAGGGCTTGACCCAGGAGGTTTCTCGGCCTCCGAGGAGCTGGGGGTTACGGCAGCTCCTAAATCACAGCCAGGCTCTGCAACCCGCTGGGGCTGCTACCTAGGCCTGACCCTCCACCGAGCTCTCAGCAGCTGCCGGCACAGCCCAGGACCACAGGGCTCACTGGGAAGTCCTCAGCAACGCCGGCAAGCTGAGCTCATTCCTCCCAGCCGATGATTTACTCAAAAATATTTCTGAGGTCAGGCCTCCTCTGGGGAAACACTCCCAAACGCCCGGCGAGAAGCTGCTGAGTCTGGAGTAACCACACGCACCACTCACTCAGCCGAAAAGTCACCCCGATGACTAGCCCTGGCGTCAGAGGGACTGAGGCCAAAGTACTGCTTTTGATCTCCCCCTTTGCTGGGGGAAGCCGATTTTTAGGCCGTTGCAGGGTTTGCGCCACTTCCCGGTAGCGGTTTCCTGCCATGATGTGATCGCAGGCATTTTTGGGAGGTGAGTCAGAGGCTGCAATAAGAACCACCTGGCTGGGCTGCTGCCGGCCGGGCTGGGAGGCTCAATCCCAGGATGATCCCCGCTGTGATGCTCGGCGCCTGCGGGCAGCATCCCTGGGGCAGAATTACTTATGGGGGACACAGCATCCCACCGCAGCCCCCAGTTTCTGGCCTGGGTAAGAAGAAGAGGGATTTGCTGCCGCAGTTCCCACGGCTCCTCTTTCCTTGCCAGGCTGGGATCGGCACGCTCCAGCCACCCCACCCAGGCTCCAGGGAGAAACTTGGTAAAGGAGAAAGGGCAAAACCTCGTCCAGCTTTGCAGGAAGCTGCCTGCAATGGCTGTCCCACCCTGGCTACCCCAAAGCCCCCTGGTGTGCGCAGGGCAGGACCAAGGCCCTAGTTTTCTCCAGGAAGTAATGCAGGACTTGGCAGAGCTGAGAAGCTGCCCTCCCTGGTCGTTGAAATTCAACATATAAAGCTGGTTACTCATAAAGGAACCTCCCAAGTTTTCCCTGCTGGGCTTTACCATTTTTTGCTATTAAAATTGCATGACCCCCTGCCTGCCCCCCCCACCCCAACATTACACAAACACCTCTGCTCAGCAAATTACTGCATCGCAGCTAGCGAGTGGGACTGAGCCTGGATAAGCCTTTTCAAAGGAGCTAAACCTGCTTAAAGCCGCGCTGTTCCCTGACCCGCCCTCCTAATCCTGCCCGCCTGATAATGAAATAATAAAGGACTGCAAAGCCTTGCTCTCCACTGCGCTGTGGGGGAGGTTTCTGCTGCCTCTGTTCATGCCAGGAGCTGGGATATTAATTACTCCCTAAGTAAACAGAATTGCTTCTTTCTTCTCCTTTGCCTGGGCGTAAAATCAGGTGTGACCGTCAGCCCGCAGAGCAGAGCAATCGGAGTCGCTCCCTTTTCCAGGAGAAAGGTTGGTTGCTGCAGCAGTAACAGCCACGATCTCTGCCCGCTGCCCTGCCCAGGCTCCTCGGGGGTTGATCCCAACCCCGCAGGTCCGTCAGGTGTCCCGCTGGGACCCGCAGGGCCATCCCTGCGAGGCTGCTGGGCCTCTCCCCGCAGGGATGAAGCTGATGACACCGGCCACCTGGGGTCTGCCGTGCCGGTGGCTGCCCTGCAGCAGAATGCACAAACTTGTTGCATCTCAGCCTCAGCTGCTGGGAAAGCGAGGGGAGGTGACAATGCGGGCAGGATCCATCCCCTAAGGCCAGGATGGCTCTTAGCACCCTCGGAGGCAGCAGGAATGAGGACTGGAGGATGGTGCTGGAGGACCCGGAGGGCAAGGGAGAGGCTGAGGGCATTCCAAGAGGCCACAGCATCAGCCTTGAGCTGGTGTGTTGAGGCTGCCGAGTGAGGAGCCAGCTGGCCCCAGGTGGGAAGGGGTTAAACAGCCCTTCCTTCTCCAGCACACCTGAATTGCATGGCAAGCCAGGAGGGAAAGGCTTTAAAAGAGGAGGGCAGGAGCATGTCTCTTCCCTGGGGGCCTGGGAAGAAGCTAGTGGGAGGCTGAGCACCCTGCAGAGGTGCTGTGCCACGGCTCCCCTGCAGCACTGGGTCTCCCTCCCAACCCTTAGGGCATGTCCCCCCTTGCTTCCCATGCCTGGGTGCTGCTCTAGGGTTTCTTCCTGCAGCTGCTGCTGCCCTCCTCAGGGTGTCCCTGCAGGACCCTGTCCCTGCTCTCCCTTGGGGTGTCCCTGCTCCCCTGGGAGCTGCAGTTTCTCTGATGGGTGCAGGAGGGACCTCGGGAAGCAGCCAACTTCCTACATCACAAAAATAGTCTCCCCCCCAGTTTTTTTCCCAGCTCCTTCCTTTTGAAGGACAAAGCCAGCAACTTGTGACAAGTGAACGGCTGTAGCATGGGTGCTGTGACCACTATCAGATGACTGTGCCTTGCAGGACAGCAGCAGCTGTCCTAAACATGCATCTATGTATGCAGCCAAGGGAAAGCCCGGCCTGGGGTCAGAGGTGCCTGTGAGGTAGGGTCTGGGCTGCCTGGCAAATGGATGCTGCCAATTCATCCCAAGCTGCAGAGTTATTGCCAGCCTGAAGGCTGGAGTAGCATCGCGTGCCTGGTTGCACTGCCTTTTCGGAGTGAATCCAGGCAGCTGATGCTGTTATTCTCGCATCGCCTTACGTTGCCATTGGGGAACAAGCGGGGGTGTGGGAGTCAAGCTGGAATAGCCCCTGCTGTGACAACGAGGCATGGATGAAGGACCTGTGGGGGACACAGGGGACTTGGAGAGGCACCAGCGACCCAGCAGGGACCACACAGAGCTTTGGTGACAGCAAATTGGCTGCATGTGGGAGACGTGTCTGGTGCTGCACTGGATCTGCCCCTGCAGCGAGCAAAGAGGGTGATGGATGTGCCATGGCTCCCCTCGCCCTGCCAGCGCGGGCATTGTGGAGGCGGTGATGTAAATCTTGACCTCGTCCAGCTGCAGCATGCAGCCCTGCAGCCTGTTTCGCTGTGCTCGGGGCCAGTCCAGGCAGGGCTACAGCTGTGATGGGCGATCCGTGCCGAGCCCTGCGGCGTGATCCTGCTGCAGGAGCAAACTAGGTGGCTGGTGAGGTGAAAGGGGGACTCTCCTGGCTTGCACACCAGGTAGATAACTGTGGAGTGGTCTTGAGTAATAGTGGAGGGAGATGTGGGGATGGAACCACACCACAGGGGCAGATACATGTCACCAGGCATGGTGAAAGGAGACAAAACATTCCATCCTGGTGCTCGGGCAGTGCAGCAGTGGCATACAGAGGGGACACCAATGCATTTCTATCTTGTTTGCATTGAGGATGCTGCATCTTAATGAAGGCTGGAGAGAGACAACCTTTAATGAAGTGTTCAGTACAAGGAGACTGATGGTGATGCTGTAGCTCCCATGCAGATGGGAGTCATCACCAGAGGCACCACTGCCGTCACGCACCTGACCCCATGCACCAGAGCAGCCCAGGAGTGGGGGGAGTCACTACTACTGAATAACGGAGGCATACATCCTCCACGTCCTGAATGATGCCCGCCACAACTTCCTCCTCCTTCCCCGCTCTCAGCTGGGAGAAAACAGGCCAAGGGATGACGACGCTGCACAGCGGCTTAGAAAACTGCAAAGAAAAACTTCTCCCTCCAGGGTGAACAAAGCGATGCAGGGCGATCCTGGTGATGAAATGAATGCTGTTTGCCTTCCCTGCAATATAAAGCACACTCCTTGGGCCTGGCAAGATCAGCACAGAGCTCTGCCAGGTGGGTTGGAAACATTAGTTTTCTGCTTAGATGAGTCATTTAGTGCCTGTACCCGAGAGGGACTTTGTCCTCACATCCAAAGTGCCTGGAGGACCTCGGAGAGCCCGGTAGTGAGTATTCCCTTGGGAAACGGTGCAGAGACCGGGTTTAGCTCCAGCAGCACCTCCTTAGGGCTGCCATCCCACCGCCATCACAGCCCTGGGGTGCTGAGGGGAGCCACAGGCCCAGAGTGCGGCCCGGCCCCTGTGGGGCCGGGGACTGGCTGCTGCAACCCCTCCTGAACACCGTGGGCCTCCGGGAGGCCTCAGGCCTGAACCCGGTGGGGCGGGGAGGGCTGTGGGGCCGGCCGGCCCCACAGCCCTCCCCGCCCCACCGGGTTCAGGCCTGAGGCCTCCAGCCCCCCCCGCCATAGAGCGAGGCTAGAGCGGCGCCGCAGCGCTTCCGCCGGGCGGCCGGAGCGGCCGCCATCTTAGGCGCGGGCAGTGAAGCCGCCGCACTGAGGTCTCGCCTCGCACCGCCGGGCAGAAGGGGGAGGCGGCCGCCCTGTCAACCGCACTCGGGAAGCGGGCGGCGCAGACCTCGCCGAGGAGGGGGAGTTTACGTCGTTCTCACGCTTCCTCCTCAGGTACCGGCGCTGCTCGGGCAGTAGCTGATACCTCTCTGCCGCTGGGAGGGGAGAGAGCGCGGCCGCTGTGCCCTCACCTAAGATGGCAGCGGGGGCGGTCTCTCCCTGCGGAGAAGATGGCCGCCGAGGGGAGCGGCGCTCTAGGCGGGTGGCGGAACTGGCTTGGCTGGGTGAGGGGAGCGGGGAGGGACCGTCTCCGGCCTCGTAGGGACCCCTGTCCCGCCGCAGGGACTCCCCTCCAGCCTTGCTGCCTCACAGGGAAACGCCTCAGCCCCCTCCCCCGCCCCTTCCAACCTTCCCGTGCTCCCCTCAGCTTACCCCCAACTTCCCCAGCCACGGGAGCCCCTGTCTGTCTTGCTAACACCCCCCCACCCCCATTTTGGGGGGTCTTCCCTCCCCTGGTGCCTCTGGGTGAGCGTGGGGCGGGTTTGGGTTGGGGTTACCCGAGGCCTGGCTCCTGGGGAGTGGGGGTTGCTGTGCGGGCAGCACGCTGCTCCCCCCCACCCCCCAAAGCTGCTGGTGCTCTATTTTATTTTAATAGTAATATTTTCCACCTCCCTTTTATACTTTGCCACAGGAGTGGACCAGCAAGACTATAGGTAGTGGAAGGGCTCCCCTCCTCCTCATCCTCTTCCCCACCCCTTAAGGGGCGGTGATCGTGCCGGAGAGGAAGAAAAGGATGCCACGGAAGCTGTTGTTGCCTTATAAATCTGTTTTTTCTCACTTTCGAGCTCCACGGGGGTTGCATGACTCTTTGGCGATGAACGCAGCCAGAAGTGGCTACCGGGTCTTCTCGGCCAACTCCACGGCAGCCTGCACCGAGCTGGCGAAGCGGATCACGGAGTAAGTTCCCTCTCTTTCAAGTTCCTTTCCCCCCGCCCAGAGCTCCTCTGTGCAGGAAGGCTTTCTTCAAAGTGGCTGGAGAGGCTTTTGGCGTCGTCCCGCCTTCCGAAGCCAAAGGTGTCTGCTGCGAGCACCTTTGCTCCGGAGGTTTTGCACCAGGAGTGTTCAGCAGCTCTACCCTTCTCTTCCTTGGTGCTGGTTCATCCCTCCTGATAACTCAATTTGACCCAGCGACGAAAATGGACCGGCTGCTTTCTGCCTCTTGTGTCTCTGACATCCATTTCAATGCTGGAAAGGCGAGGCTGCAGCAAAGGCTGTTACTTTTGGGGAGAGAGAAGGTGAAACTTGGCTGAACAAACCTCAGAAAGTGTTTTAACTGGTTTAGGAGATGCTCAAAACTTTCTCCACTGTTTTTCGTGGGGACGGGCCGGCGACCTTGTGTGCTCAACACTTTCATGGCTTGGGGCGTGGGGAGCGTTGCCTGTGCAGACCTCGGTGCAAGACCAACAGTTGCACTAACCAAAGTGGATTAGTGAATCTGCATTTTGGTGGGGTAGGAGAGGTGGGCAGCACATGCTAACAAAAGAGAGTTTAGTTTAGGGATAGAAGTGTGCCCCTCCCCCCCCCCCTTTTTTTTTTCAGCTCATCTATTTGGGCAGAGTTTGACCTTGACTTGGCAGGGATGGATGTGCTGGGTCCTGCTGAAGGAGGTGTGTAACAGCTGGCTCCAAAATGGGGCTCTTGCTGCACAGAGGAGCACTGAGTTTACCCTGACACTTGGATCTTTTGTTTTGAATTAGTTTGGTTCAAATCAGGGCGCTCCCAGCCAAAGGGGCTTTTCTGAGACAGGCATCTGTATATTGGGGAGCTGCTATCGTAAAGCAGGATTTGCGTTTCCTTTCTGCTGCTTCTCAGTGACAGTTCATATGAAGCTGCTCCCAAAATCAAGGGGGCTCAGTGCTCGTTTGCCTGTCGCAGCAGATAGCATCATTGCTACCCCTTAGGCAGCTGCTGGCCTGTCCTCTCTCCAGGGGCATGCTTAAATTGGAAACGTTACTAAATATAGGTGTGCTGCCACCTTAAACTGCAAAAACATTTTGCTGTTTGTCCAGCTAGCTTAATAAACAGTGTGTTCAATCCTTAGCACAGATTATCTCCACGAAGCTGACTTGGCTGTTTGGCTGGGATTGCTGGTGTTGATGGGATGCATGTTGGATAATAGTGATGGACTTCTTTGGGTGTGAGGTGGACACGGAAATCCTTGTGTTTGGGAGTGGAAAGCTTTTTTTTGGTTCATTTATTTTTGCTATATTTGGTTAGTTCCGCATCACTTTCCCTTCACTGATACAACTCTGCAAATGAAGTCTCTATATATAAAAAAATAAGCTTTGCTGCAACAGATGGGACATGGTTTTACAAGGCTTGTCCTGTTGCGTCAACACAGAACATAACAGAAGTCCCCTGGGGACGAGCTCCAAGTTCTCAGGACTGAAAGAGCAAACGGACAATCTTTATTCTCTGCTCATTGTCTTAAAAATAACTCACTTTTTTTTAAAGAGGTAATGAGAAGAGACATGGAGCAGGCTTCCCCAGGCCATGGCGCACACAGCTGGCTGTGTGATGTGCTGCTGTAACCCTCTGCAGAGTTCCCAGTGGTGCTCTGAGGGTGAACGACAGCAGGATCCAGAGAGTGACCTCCTGGCTGTTCTTCGCGAAGTAAACTTTTAATAGAGGTGATGTGGGCTTTTTGCCTTGGCTCTAACGTCAGCGAGGAAGTTGGATGCTCTGGTGGTGGTATGAGCACAACAGTGTGATACACAGCTACTGCTTAAACTGAGACTTAAGGACACGTAGCTTTACTGTCTGTAAAACGGGGAGTCGTGACCATTCTGAAATGGAAAGGTGTAAAGCGTTATACACAGATGAGGTTTTGTTGGAAGGGGGTGCAAAATCTGGAACTGTTAATAGCACAGATTTGTCCACAGTAAAATGTCTCCAGAAAAACCCAAAAGATATTTTCAGCATCTTCTGAGGTGGTTTTGCACTGACTTCCCTTAGGAGCTCAGGGGCTGTTTCAACATGTTTGTAATACATCGCTTGTTTTTTCAGGTTGCAAAAGATGCGTGCCTGCTGGCTTTCCTACTGTGTCACATCCCAGCCTGTACTTTGCTGGGGAGGTCAGTTGCACCTTTTAATAGAGTTGGAGCAGTCTTATAAGGGTGAGTCTGTCCTCTAATATTGTGCGTTCTTTTTAAAGTTTTTTTATGACCTTTAGTATAAGTAGTAAAAGAACTTTAAAACAACACACAATATTAGGAGTAGGGCCCCTTCAGACACTTGTCCATCTTTCACTGTAGGTATGATGTTAAAATCAATACTTGAGGAGTCCTGGCTTATACCTTTTTTAAAATCTCAAGCCTCAGGAGGAGCAGTGTAACATAAACCAGACATCAGAAAGCTGTTCAATCTCCTCACTTAATTTAATGCAAAACTTCCAGAGTTGCTTTTGATTCAGGTTCTGAGCGTGGCATTCTGGCACTCTTCCGATCTTTACAATTTCCCATTATGTATTCTTGTCTGGTTATAGGATGAGTGACTAAATGGTAGTCTCACTTTGACTTTTCGGAGCTTTTGTTTATGTTAGTGTCTGCCAGGGAGAGGAGATGGTGCTGGCTTATGAGAACCAAATACCCTGTGAAACTTTAAATAATAAAGATGCTCCTTAGATTTAGGACCACTGAAACATAAATAAAACCATATGTTTACTTGTATCTTACAAATTGAGAAGGATTTTTTTTTTTTTTAAGTCTTTCCCAGCTGGAAAGAAAACTCCTGCTGTAATTAGGACGCTTGGCACCTGATTACAAGCTGCATTTGCAGGGGAGAAAGATCATTTCTGTGACCAGTGCTGATCCCTAATGGGCCTTGTGTGCTGCTGGGGGGAGGGAGGTCTAGCAAGTCTTTTTAATCTCCGGAGTCCAACAGATGCATTTGGATCTCCATCCTACTGCAGTGTTTGGCACAGAGGGTACAAATATTACATTCCATTCCTTACTTGTGTGTTTGGATTGGAGGGGATTGTTGATTGAAGCTTGCTAATGCCTCTCCAGTGCTCCTGCGGGTCTCTGTTATGTGGGACATGGTAGTATTGTAAACTCATTGCAGACTGTGGATGTGAGCATTCTAGAGATTCATTTGGTTTGCAGTGTGAAAAATGCTGATGATCTAAAGATAAAAGCGATGCCGTGAGCTTAAACAACGTGGAGTAATGAGGAAAAGACGGAGACTTGTGTTCTGATCTCTGGTCATAGGGAGCTGAGTACACAACACTAAAACCAGGGTGGTGTTTTCTGTAAATGAGCGGGAGGTGAGCCATGCTTTTGGAAGAGACAGTTTGTTAGCAGGACCTCAGCTGAAGGAGAATTTCTGATGGGATAGAGAAAGAGTAATGTCAGTCTTCCTCATTCGGTCATCTTGCCAGCATGTGAGAGGATGGCACAGGGGAGTCAGATCACAGTAACCTTGTGATGCTGCTTTCCCTTATCTCCAAACCCTGTTCTTGCTTTCTGGAAAGAGCTCTTGTGTGGTGCTGTGGGAGGAGAGGAGGTGGCACCAACTCTTTTCCATCTCAGAAGATGTAGCACTGTGGCAGGAGGCTAACAGGTACTACAGGGTGAAACTGCGTCAAAGGATTTTGGAAAGGGAAAAGAATAACCAGCTAAAAAGTAGTGTAGCTGGAGAGGGTTACAGGTGGGGGATGGTGCTGGTGTAGGGTGGGCGTGGAGCAGTTGGGCTTTGAGTTTTTCTGTGCAGCTTAGATGGGGCATGTAATGTAGCTGAGCAGATTGGCTTTGCATGGTAGCTTTCTGTGCTGGCCAGTGCCAGGTTTAGAGGAAGGTCCTTCATGAGGAGCGGGCTGGTAGGACTAGAGGAAAATCCACGTGGTGTTTGCTAGTAGTTCAGCTGCATGGCTTTTGGCATGGCTGGAATAAGTGATGCAAGTGCTGGATGGCTCTGGGTACAAGTGGCAAATGAGTGGTAGGGACTGTTCTTCAAGTATCCAGTTGTGCTGGGTGGATGGAGAGAGGTAAAGGAGAGCTCAGTTAGTTATAAGGATATCTGAACAGATTGCCCTGTATCCAGGAAGCTGCTGTTTCCTTTCCCTTCCCTGGCTTGTTCTTGTAGCGGGAGATTAGAAGTACACCATAGAGCTGCCACTGTGCTAGCTGGACTGGTTGACTGATCTTTATTTAAAGATTTGCTTAAGTTTGAAAAGCAATTCAAAGTCAGGCCATGGCTTGCTTTGGCCGTGGCCAAGCACGGAGCATATCCTCTGCTGTCAGCGCCAGTTCCTTCTGGAGTCTGCAGCAGTTCGTGAAGTCTGTAGATGTGGGAAGAGTCAGGTATTTGCAGAGCTGAGACCAATGAAAGTGTTTGTAATGAAGAGGGTAATGCCAAAATAAAATCATATCATAGTCAAGGGCTTCGTCTGTGTGCCAATTTCTCTTCAAATTGAATGTTTGCACTGTGAGCTGGCTGGAAGCTTCCTTCGGAGTTAGCTTCACAAATGTCTTTCAGGTGCTTGTCACAGAGTGAGAGAGGGAAGCACAGCCCAGCCCAGGCTGAGAGCCCTTCCCAGCAGTACGTGCTTTGATGGCTTGAAATACTGCAAGTGAACCTGCCTCTTGAATTTTGATTCAGCTAAACATCAAGTCTCTTTTAACTGACTGTCCTTTGTCTCAAGAACCTGGTTCAGTGGTTTTTGACAGTCTTCAGAGGAGCATTTTAAAGTACAGTCTAAAACAGCCTCATGGTATTTCCTAAAATATTGCAGTGTGTCACTTCCTCGTTAAACTGTAGGTGACTTCTGAGCTGTTCACATTTAGGCTGTGAATTTGAGATGGATTTTATAAACACTCTTGTATCTACAGCTTAATATCCTCTTGGCATGTGTTGAGACTGCGGAAAGTTAGATCATCTTTCCTCAGCAATGTTTACAGAGAGAGCTATTGCAGATCAATATAAATTTTTACTGGCCAATTGCTCTGAGTAGGATTTTTAAAGCCATAAAGAGAATTTTTCTCCTAGATGCTCTGAGGTCTCTGAGGAGTCAGTTTAGTGACAGAGCTGGTGTGAGGATGGCAGAGCAGAGCGAGGAGCAGGGCTTTCCCCATCAGGAGCAGTGGGTGGTCGCACAGGGAAAGCTTACACTGAGATGGCATTAAAAACTTTAAAAGCTGGGAGCAGCTTGGAGTAGTAATACCTTGGTCCTGCTGTGCCCAGTCCTCTGCACTGAGCTTGGCAGGACTGTATGCCCATAGCTTTTTTTAACAGATCCTAGTTCTGAAGACTCCTGCTTTTAAAAACAAAAATGCCAAACTGAGTTTCTGTCTCTCTTGGATGGAGAAAGGAGCTTCCAGAAGTGAACTTGTGCTCTGATGTCTGCTTGGCACTGGTTAACAAGTGAGATTTCTGCAAACACTGT